>NW_022589770.1:9713932-9964434 GCF_004348235.1 Phoca vitulina
CCTATACTCTGAAGAGTTTTGATCAAGAAAGGATGCTGTACTTTGTCAAATGCTTTTTCTGCATCTATTGAGAGGATCATATGATTCTTGTTCTTTCGTTTGTTAATGTATTGTATCACGTTGATTGATTTGCGGATGTTGAACCAACCTTGCAGCCCAGGGATAAATCCCACTTGGTCGTGGTGAATAATCCTTTTAATGTACTGTTGGATCCTATTGGCTAGTACTTTGGTGAGAATTTTTGCATCCATGTTCATCAGGGATATTGGTCTGTAATTCTCCTTTTTGATGGGGTCTTTGTCTGGTTTTGGGATCAAGGTAATGCTGGCCTCATAAAATGAGTTTGGAAGTTTTCCTTCCATTTCTATTTTTTGAAACAGTTTCAGAAGGATAGGTATTAGTTCTTCTTGAAATGTTTGGTAGAATTCCCCTGGGAAGCCATCTGGCTCTGGGCTTTTGTGTTTTGGGAGATTTTTGATGACTGCTTCTATTTCCTTAGTGGTTATAGGTCTGTTCAGGTTTTCTATTTCTTCCTGGTTAAGTTTTGGTAGTTGATACATCTCTAGGAATGCATCCATTACTTCCAGGTTATCTAATTTGCTGGCATAGAGTTGCTCATAATATGTTCTTATAATTGTTTGTATTTCTTTGGTGTTGGTTGTGATTTCCCCCTTTTCATTCATGATTTTGTTGATTTGGGTCATTTCTCTTTTCTTTTTGATAAGTCTGGCCAGGGGGTTATCAATCTTGTTAATTCTTTCAAAGAACCAGCTCCTAGTTTCGTTGATCTGTTCTACTGTTCTTTTGGTTTCTATTTCATTGATTTCTGCTCTGATCTTGATTATTTCTCTTCTCCTGCTGGGTTTAGGCTTTATTTGCTGTTCTTTCTCCAGCTCCTTTAGGTGTAGGGTTAGGTTGTGTACTTGAGACCTTTCTTGTTTCTTGAGAAAGGCTCGTATTGCTATATACTTTCCTCTTAGGACTGCCGTTGCTGTATCCCAAAGATTATGAATAGTTGTGTTTTCATTTTCATTGGTTTCCATGAATTTTTTTAATTCTTCTTTAATTTCCTGGTTGACCCATTCATTCTTCAGTAGGATGCTCTTTAGCCTCCGTGTATTTGAGTTCTTTCCGACTTTCCTCTTGTGATTGAGGTCTAGTTTCAAAGCATTGTGGTCTGAAAATATGCAGGAGATGATCCCAATCTTCTGGTACCAGTTGAGACCTGATTTATGACCTAGGATGTGATCTATTCTGGAGAATGTTCCATGGGCACTAGAGAAGAATGTGTATTCCGTTGCTTTGGGATGGAATGTTCTGAATATGTCTGTGAAGTCCATTTGGTCCAGTGTGTCATTTAAAGTCTTTATTTCCTTGTTGATCTTTAGCTTAGACGATCTTTCCATTTCAGTGAGGGGGGTGTTAAAGTCCCCCACTATTATTGTATTGTTGTCGATGTGTTTCTTTGCTTTTGTTATTAATTGCCTTATATAATTGGCTGCTCCCATATTAGGGGCATAGATATTTAAAATTGTTAGATCTTCTTGTTGGATAGACCCTTTAAGTAGGATATAGTGTCCTTCCTCATCTCTTATTACAGTCTTTGGTTTAAAATCTAATTTGTCTGATATAAGGATTGCCACCCCAGCTTTCTTTTGGTGTCCATTAGCATGGTAAATGGTTTTCCACCCCTCACTTTAAATCTGGGGGTGTCTTTGGGTCTAAAATTAGTCTCTTGCAGACAGCATATCGATGGGTCTTGTTTTTTAATCCAATCTGATAGCCTGTGTCTTTTGATTGGGGCATTTAGCCCATTTACATTCAGGGTAACTATTGAAAGATAGGAATTTAGTGCCATTGTATTGCCTGTAAAGTGACTGTTACTGTATATTGTTTGTGTTCCTTTCTGTTCTATGTTGCTTTTAGGCTTTCTCTTTGCTTAGAGGACCCCTTTCAATATTTCTTGTAGGGCTGGTTTGGTGTTCGCAAATTCCTTTAGTTTTTGTTTGTCCTGGAAGCTTTTTATCTCTCCTTCAATTTTCAATGACAGCCTAGCTGGATATAGTATTCTTGGCTGCATATTTTTCTCATTTAGTGCTCTGAATATGTCCTGCCAGTCCTTTCTGGCCTGCCAGGTCTCTGTGGATAAGTGTGTTGCCAATCTAATGTTTCTACCATTGTAGGTTACATATCTCTTCTCCCGAGCTGCTTTCAGGATTTTCTCTTTGTCTCTGAGACTCGTAAGTTTTACTATTAGATGTCGGGGTGTTGACCTATTTTTATTGATTTTGAGAGGGGGTCTCTGTGCTTCCTGGATTTTGATGCCTGTTTTCTTCCTCAAATTAGGGAAGTTCTCTGCTATAATTTGCTCCATTATACCTTCTGCCCCTCTCTCTCTTTCTTCTTCTTCTGGGATCCCAATTATTCTAATGTTGTTTCGTCTTATGCTATCGTTTATCTCTCGAATTCTGCCCTCGTGATCCAGTAGTTGTTTATCTCTCGTTTTCTCAGCTTCTTTATTTTCCATCATTTGGTCTTCTATCTCACTGATTCTTTCTTCTGCCTCATTTATCCTAGCAGTTAGCGCCCCCATATTTGATTGCACCTTATTAATAGCCTTTTTGATTTCGACTTGGTTAGATTTTAGTTCTTTTACTTCTCCAGAAAGGGTTTCTCTAATAACTTCCATGCTTTTTTCAAGCCCAGCTAGTATCTTTAAAGTGATGATTCTGAACTGTAGATCTGACATCATACTAATGTCCGTATTGAGTAGGTCCCTGGCAGTCGGTACTACCTCTTGTTCTTTTTGTTGAGGTGATTTTTTCCATCTTGTCATTTTGTGCAGAGGAGAATAGATTAATGAGAGAACAAAATGCTAGTAGGGTAACAACGTCCCCAGAAAATATACTCTAAACAAATCAGAAAAGACCTGAAGCGGTGGGAAAAGAAAGGGAAAGAGAGAAAAAAGAAAAAGAAAGAAAAAAAGAAAAAAGAAAAAGATAAAGATAAAGATAAAAACAAACAAAAGCAGAACAAAACAAAACAAAACAAAAACAGAATGTGATCAAATATGATCAGGCTGGTTTATAAATCAGTGCCACACACTAGATTTTGGGTGTATTTTTGTCTGTTAAAAGAAAGTCCCTCCCAAAATTTTAAAGAAAGAAAACTTATATATGTACAAAAATAAGGGTTGATATGATGAAGGGATGGAATATGACTGTAAAGATGGAAATTATAAAAAATTTTATAAAAGGATTTGATAAGTTGTTTGAAAAAAGAAAGAAGAGGATTTAAAAAAAAAGAAAGAAAGAAAAAAGGGAGAGAATGTGATCAGGCAGGGGAGTAGAAAAAAACCATACACTAGAGATTTAGAGTATATTTTGATCTGTTAGAAGAAACTATCTCAAAATTTTAAAGAGAGAACAACTTATATATATATGCCAAAAATACAGGTAACTACTATGAAGGGATAGAATATGACTTTAAAAATGAAAAATAAAAATGTTTTTTTTTTTAAAAGGGATTGATAAGATGTTGGTTGAAAAAGGGAAAAAGAAAAATTCAAAAAAAAAGAAAAAAAGACAGTTAAAAAAAATAATTTACTTTGAAAGACTACAGAATCATGGTAAAAACGCCATGGATTCTATGTGCAGTATTCCCCTAGCGCTGGAGTTCTGCCGTTCTCACTGATCGGTAAACTTGGTCTTGGCTGGCTGTTCTCCCTGATCTTCTGGGGGAGGGGCCTGTTGCCGTGGTTCCCAAATGTCTTTGCCGGAGGCAAAATTGCCCCGCCCTTGCCCGGTCTGGGCTAAGTAATCTGCTCGGGTTTGCTCTCGGGAGCTTTTGTTCCCTGCAAGCTTTCCCTATAGCTTTGGAGGCGGAGAGTGAAAATGGCGGCCTCCCAGTCTCCGCCCCGGAGGAGCCGAGAACTCGGGGTCCCGCTCCTCAGCGAGCCCCCAGGGAAAAGCAGTCAGTCACTCCCGTCTCCCCGGTCTCCGGCCACACTCCGTGCTCACCTGGCCTGTGACCGCGCCTTTCTATCTGGCACCCGACCCCGGGTGGAGTCTCCAAACCCAGCAGATCCCCGTGGTGCGCTCCCGCACCGCTCCTCCCGGGGAAGGAAGGTGAGTCTCCCCGGATCTGCCGCTTGTTGGGTCCCTGCTGGAGGAGCAGTGGCCCGACTGTGCCGCGGATCACGGTTTATGACAACCCCGAGCTGAGAGCCCGCGCCTGGGCTCCGTCTCTGCAGCCGGCTTCCCTGCTCCGATACCTGGGAGCTCTGCCGCACTCAGGCACCCCCGGTCTTTCTGTGACCCCGAGGGTCTTGAGACCACACTGTCCCGCGAGGGTTCCACCCCCCACTTCGCCACCAGAGTGACGTCCCTCAGCGGCACAGACTCTAAAAGTTCCGATTTTGTGCTCCGTGGCTCTATCACTTGCCAGAAGCGGCCGACGGAGGCCCCTCCCCCGCCGTCTATCCTCCCGAATATCGCCTCGGATTCACTTCTCCGCACGTCCTACCTTCCAGAAAGTGGTCGCTTTTCTGTTCAGAGAGTTGTTGCTATTCTTTTCTTCGATCTCCTGTTGCGTTTGTAGGTGTTCAGAATGGTTTGATCCCTATCCAGCTGAATTCCTGAGAGGAGACGAAATCCAGGTCTCCTATCCTCCGCCATCTTGCTCCGCCCCCCCCACAGCCTTAGTTTTTGATGTAGTGTTCCATGATTCACTGTTTGCGTATAAACCCAGTGCTCCATTCAGTACGTGCCCTCTTTAATATCCATCACCAGGCTAACCTATACTCCAATCCCCCTCCACTGTAGAACCCTCAGAGTCCATAGTCTCTCATGGTTCATCTCCCCCTCCAATTTTCCCCCCTTCAATTTTCCCGTCTTACTATCTCCTTTTTTTTTTTTTTTTTTTTACATGTAATGTATTTGTTTCAGAGGTACAGGTTGGTGATTCAACAGTCTTACACAATTCACAGCACTCACCATAGCACATACCCTCCCAAGTGTCTATCACCCAGCCACCCCATCCCTCCCGCCCCACCCCCAACTCCAGCAACCCTCAGATTGTTTCCTGAGATTAAGAATTCCTCATGTCAGTGAGGTCATATGATACATGTCTTTCACTGATTGACTTATTTCGCTCAGCATAACACCCTCCAGTTCCATCCACGTGGTTGCAAATGGCAAGATCTCATTCCTTTTGATGGCTGCATAATATTCCATTGTATATATATACCACTTCTTCTTTATCCATTCATCTGTCGATGGACATCTTGGCTCTTTCCACAATTTGGCTATTGTGGACATTACTGCTGTAAACATCAGGGTGCACGTATCCCTTTGGAACACTACTTTTGTATCTTTGGGGTAGATACCCAGAAGTGCAATTGATAGGTCATACGGTAGCTCTATTTTCAACTTTTTGAGGAACCTCCATACTGTTTTCCAGAGTGGCTGCACCAGCTTCCATTCCCACCAACAGTGTGGGAGGGATCCCCTTTCTCCACATCCCCGCAACATCTGTCATTTCCTGACTTGTTAATTTTAGCCATTCTGACTGGTGTGAGGTGGTATCTCATTGAGATTTTGATTTTGATTTCCCTGATGCCGAGCGATGTGGAGCACTTTTTCATGTGTCTGTTGGCCATTTGGATGTCTTCTTTGGAAAAATGTCTGTTCATGTCTTCTGCCCATTTTTTGATTGGATCATTTGTTCTTTGGGTGTTGAGTTTTATAAGTTCTTTCTAGATTTTGGATACTAGCCCTTTATCTGATATGTCATTTGCAAATATCTTCTCCCATTCTGTTGGTTGTCTTTTGGTTTTGTGGACTGTTTCTTTTGCTGTGCAAAAGCTTTTTATCATGATGAAGTCCCAATACTTCATTTTTGCCCTTGCTTCCCTTACGTTTGGTGATGTGTCTAGGAAGAAGTTGCTGTGGCTGAGGTCAAAGAGATTGCTGCCTCTGTTCTCCTTTAGAATTTTGATGGACTCCTGTCTCACATTTAAGTCTTTCAACCATTTGGAGTCTATTTTTGTGTGTGCTGTAAGGAAATGGTCCAGTTTCATTCATCTCCATGTGGCTGTCCAATTTTCCCAACACCATTTGTTGAAGAGACTTTTTCCATTGGACATTCTTTCCTGTTTTGTCGAAGATTAGTTGACCATAGAGTTGAGAGTCCATTTCTGGGCTCTCTATTCTGTTCCATTGATCTATGTGTCTGTTTTTGTGCTAGTACCATACTGTCTTGATGATTACAGCTTTGTAATAGAGAGCTTGACGTCCGGTATTGTGATGCCACCAGCTTTTCTTTTCTTTTTCAACATTCCTCTGGCTAATGGGGTCCTTTCTGGCTCCATACAAATTTTAGGATTATTTGTTCCATTTCCTTGAAAAAAGTGGATGGTATTTTGATAAGGATTACATTGAATGTGTAGATTGCTCTAGGTAGCATTGACATCTTCACAATATTTGTTCTTCCAATCCATGAGCGTGGAACATTTTTCCATTTCTTTGTGTCTTCCTCAATTTCTTTCATGAGTGTTTTATAGTTTTCTGAGTACAGATTCATTGCCTCTTTGGTTAGATTTATTCCTAGGTATCTTATGGTTTCGGGTGCAATTGTAAATGGTATCAACTCTTTAATTTCTCTTTCTTCTGTCTTGTTGTTGGTGTATAGGTGTACCACTGATTTCTGTGAATTGATTTTATATCCTGTCACTTTACCAAATTCATGTATGAGTTCTAGCAGTTTTGGGGTGAAGTCTTTGGGTTTTCCACATAAAGTATCATACCATCTGCAAGGAGTGTGAGTTTCAATTCTTCTTTGCTGATTTGGATGCCTTACTTCTTTTTGTTGTATGATCGATGTGGCTAGGATTTCTAATTCTATGTTGAATAGCAGTAGTAATAGTAGACATCCCTGCCATGTTCCTTAGCTTTGGGGGGAAGCTCTCAGTTTTTCCCCATTGAGAATGATATTCACTGTGGGTTTTTCACAGATGGAGTTATGATATTGAGGTATGCACCCTCTATCCCTATACTCTGAAGAGTTTTGATCAAGAAAGGATGCTGTACTTTATCAAATGCATTTCCTGCATCTACTGAGAGGATCATATGGTTCTTGTTCTTTTTTTTATTAAGGTATTGTATCACGTTGATTGATTTGCAGATGTTGAACCAACTTTGCAGCTCAGGGATAAATCCCACTGGTCATGGTGAATAATCATTTTAATGCACTGTTGGATCCCACTGGCTAGTATTTTGGTGAGAATTTTTGCATCCATGTTCATCAAGGATATTGGTCTGTAATTCTCCTTTTTGATGGGGTCTTTGTCTGGTTTTGGGATCAAGCTAATGGTGGCCTCATAAAACGAGTTTGGAAGTTTTGCTTCCATTTCAAATTTTTGGAACAGTTTCAGAAGAATAGTTATTAATTCTTCTTTAAATGTTTGGTAGAATTCCCCTGGGAAGCCATCTGGCCCTGGGCTTTTGTTTTTTGGGAGATTTTTGATGACTGCTTCAATTTCCTTAGTGGTTATAGGTCTGTTCAGGTTTTCTATTTCTTCCTGGTTCAGTTTTGGTTGTTGATACATCTCTAGGAATGCATCCATTTCTTCCAGGTTATCTAATTTGCTGGCATAGAGTTGCTCATAATATGTTCTTATAATTGTTTGTATTTCTTTGGTGTTGGTTGTGATCTCTGCTCTTTCACTCATGATTTTGTTGATTTAGGTCATTTCTCTTTTCTTTTTGATAAGTCTGGCCAGGGGTTTATCAATCTTATTAATTCTTTCAAAGAACGAGCTCCTAGTTTTGTTGATCTGTTCTACTGTTCTTTTGGTTTCTATTTTATTGATTTCTGCTCTGGTCTTTATTATTTCTCTTCTCCTGCTGGGTTTAGGCTTTATTTGCTGTTCTTTCTCCAGCTCCTTTAGGTGTAGGGTTAGGTTGTGTACTTGAGACCTTTCTTGTTTCTTGAGAAAGGCTTGTATTGCTATATACTTTCCTCTTAGGATCACGTTTGCTGCATCCCAAAGATTTTGAACAGTTGTGTTTTCATTTTCATTTGTTTCCATGAAATTTTTTAATTCTTTTTTAGTTTCCTGTTTGATGCATTCATTCTTTAGTAGGATGCTCTTTAGCCTCCATGTATTTGAGTTCTTTCCGACTTTGCTCTTGTGATTGAGTTCGAGTTTCAAAAATTGTGGTCTGAAAATAGGCAGGGAATGATCACAGTCATTTGGTATCAGTTGAGACGTGATTTATGACCTAGGATGTGATCTATTCTGGAGAATGTTCCATGGGCACTAGAGAAGAATGTGTATTCTGTTGTTTTCGGAAGGAATGTTCTGAATATATCTGTGAAGGCCATATGGTCCAGTTTGTCATTTAAAGTCTTTATTTCCTTGTTGATCTTTTGCTTAGATGATCTGTCCATTTCAGTGAGGGGGGTGTTAAAGTCCCCTACTATTATCGTATTGTTGTCAATGTGTTTCTTTGATTTTGTTATTAATTGGCTTATATAATTGGCTGCCTGCATATTAGGGTATATATATTTACAATTGTCAGATCTTCTTGTTGGATAGACCCTTTAAGTTTGATAGAGTGTCCTTCCTCATCTCTTATTATAGTCTTTGGTTTAAAATCTAATTTGTCTGATATAAGGATTGCCACCCCAGCTTTCTTTTGGTGTCCATTGGCATGGTAAATGGTTTTCCATCCCTTCACTTTCAATCTGGGGGTGTCTCTGTGTCTAAAATGAGTCTGTTGCAGACAGCATATTGATGGGTCTTGTTTTTTTATCCAATCTGATACACTGTGTCTTTCAATTGAGGTATTTAGCCCATTTTACATTCAGGGTAACTATTGAAAAATATAAATTTAGTGCCATTGTATTGCCTGTCAGGTGACTGTTACTGTATATTGTCTGTATTCCTTTCTGGTCTATGTTACTTTTAGGCTTTCTCTTTGCTTAGAGGACCCCTTTCAATATTTCTTGTAGGGCTGGTTTCATGTTTGCAAATTCCTTTAGTTTTTGTTTGTCCTGAAAGCGTTTTATCTCTCCTTCTATTTTCAGTGACAGCCTAGCTGGATATAGTATTCTTGGCTGCATATTTTCCTCATTTAGTGCTCTGAATATATCCTGCCAGTCCTTTCTGGCCTGCCAGGTCTCTGTGGATAAGTGTGTTGCCAATCTAATGTTTCTACCATTGTAGGTTACAGATCTCTTGTCCTGAGCTGCTTTCAGGATTTTCTCTTTGTCTCTGAGACTCGTAAGTTTTACTATTAGATGTCAGGGTGTTGACCTATTTTTATTGATTCTGAGGGGGGTTCTCTGTGCCTCCTGGATTTTGATGTTTGTTTCCTTTCCCAAATTACGGAAATTCTCTGCTATAATTTGCTCCAATATACCTTCAGCCCCTCTCTCTCTTCTTCTTCTGGGTTCCCAATTATTCTATTATTGTTTCATATTATGGTATCACTTATCTCTCGAATTCTGCCCTCATGATCCAGTAGTTGTTTATCTCTCTTTTTTTCAGCTTCGTTATTTTCCATCATTTGGTCTTCTATCTCACTGATTCTTTCTTCTTCCTCATTTATCCTAGCAGTTAGAGCCTCCATTTTTTATTGCACCTCATTAATCGCCTTTTGATTTCGACTTGGTTAGAGTTTAGTTCTTTTAGTTCTCCAGAAAGCATTTCTCTAATATCTTCCATGCTTTTTTTCCAGGTCAGCTAGTATCTTTAAAATCATCATTCTGAACTCTAGCTCTGACATCTTACTAATGTCTGTATTGATTAGGTCCCTGGCAGTCAGTACTGTCTCTTGTTCTTTTTTTTCTTTCGTGGTGATTTTTTCCGTCTTGTCATTTTGTCCAGAGGACAATAGACAATTGAGAGAACAGAATGCTAACAGGGTAACAACATCCCAAGAAAAATATACACTAAAGAAATCAGAAGAGACCTGAAACCAGGGGAAAAGAAAGGGAAAGAAAGAAAAAAGGAAAAAAAAAGATGAAAAAAAAAAGAATATGAACCAATATGATCAGGCTGGTGCATAGATCAGGGCCACACACTAGATTTTGGGCTTATTTTGGTCTGTTAGAAGAAAGTGCCTCCCAAAATTTTAAAGAAAGAAAAACTTAAATATGTACAAAAATAAGGGTAAATATGATGAAGCGATGGAATATGACTGTAAAGATGAAAACTATAAAAGTTTTATAAAAGGAATTAATAAGATAAGAAGTTAGTTGAAAAAAGAAAGAAGAGGATTAAAAAAAGGGGGGGGAGAATCTGATCAGACAGGAGACTAGAACAAAGCCATACACTAGAGATTTCGGGTATATTTTGGTCTGTTAGAAGAAACTGTATCCCAAAATTTTAAAGAGAGAACAACTTATATATATTCCAAAAATAAGGTTAACTACTAGGAAGGGATAGAATATGACTCTAAAAATGAAAAATAAAAAAGATTTTTTAAAAAAGGGATTGATAAGATGTTGGTTGAAAAAGGGAAAAAGGAAAATTCAAAAAAAAAAAAGAAAAAGAAAACTAAAAAAAATAACTTTGAAAGACTAAAGAATCATGGGGAAAAAAGCCATGAATTCTATGTGCAGTATGCCCCTAGCGCTGCAGTTCTGCGGTTCTCATTGATTAGTAAACTTGGTCTTGGCTGGCTGTTCTTGCTGATCTTCTCGGGGAGGGGCCTGTTGCCTTGGTTCCCAAGTGTCTTTGCTGGAGGTGGAATTGCCCCACCCTTGCCAGGTCCGGGCTCAATAATCTGCTCGGGTTTGCTCTTGGGAGCTTTTGTTCCCTTCAAGCTTTCCGTACAGATTTGGAGGACGAGGGTGAAATTGGCGGCCTCTTAATCTCTGCCCCAAAGGACCCAAGAACTCAGGGCCCCCGGAGAAAAGCAGTGAATCACTCCCATCTTCCTGGTCTCCACCCACACTCCATGCTCACCTGGCCTGTGACTGAGCATTTCTCTCTCTGGCACACGACCCAATCTGGAGTCTCCAAACCCAGCAGATCCCTGGGGCACGCTCCCGTGCCACTCCTCCCGGGGGAGGAAGGGGAGTCTCCCCAGATCTGCCACTTGTTGGGTCCCTGCTGGAAGAGCAGTGGCCCGTGGATCACGGTTTATGGCAACCCCGAGCTGAGAGCCCACTCCTCATCTCTGTTTCTGCAGCCAGCTTCCGTGCTCCGATACCTGGGAGCTCTGCCATACTCAGGCACCCCTGGTCTTTCTGTGACCCCGAGGGTCCTGAGACCACACTGTCCCAGCGAGGGTCCACCCCCTGCTTAGCCACTGGAGCGACGTCACTCAGCAGAGCCGACTTCTAAAAGTTCTGATTTTGTGCTCTGCTGCTCTATCACTTGCCGGTAGCAGCTGACAGAGGCCCCCTTCCCTGCCATCTATCCTCCCGAATATCGCCTCAGATTCACTTCTCCACACGTCCTACCTTCCAGAACGTGGTCGCTTTTCTGTTCAGTGAGTTGCTGCTATTCTTTTCTTTGATCTCTTGTTGAGTTTGTAGGTGTTCAGAATGGTTTGATCCTTATCCAGCTGAATTCCTGGGACCAGAAGAAATTTAGGTCTTCTACTCTTCTGCCATCTTGCTCCTCTCCCTTCTAAGCCTCATGGTTTCATGGTGCCATTCTTGAGTCCAAGTCTGAGAGAATGGCACTAATTCAATACTGACAGAATAAATCTGCTCAAATGACAAGATTTATTTTGCATCAAAAGATATAAGATGAACATAGACAAATGCTACAGTTGAAAGACCCACTATTCATCTTCTGTTCCTCAGGGGGAAGTAAACAAAGTAATATCAACAGGCAGTACTGAAGCTATATCTTAAGAATCCCAAATAAGACCCCCTGGTTTTGGTATCTTCCCCTGCCATGAGGGTTTTAAAATACCCAAGAACAACTTTTATTACCAGTAAATCGAGACTTAACAACTGGATTCAGTGTTCTAAATTCTTAATACCATATCTTCAGGCAGCTTTTCTTATATGCTTTTGAGTTATATGACCCAACAAGTTTCTAACTGTGTGCATTTAAAGTCTCCTTGTACATTGTTCCTTTCATGAACCATTACCATGTGCTAGCATCAACCAGAGTCCCTCCTCTTTTGTATGTTTGATACCTTTAACTCACATATCATTTAAATAAATAAATTCATGGTTAATAAATGCTGAAAACCATTATTTTATTTCCTATTTTATCAACACACAAATCCAGTGGCCAAATCATTTACTTAAAAGGGTTAAATTGGTCTTTGTGCCTTCTCTTCTGTATTTCATAGTTCTGCTGCCATTTTACAAATGTGTCTCATTTTTGTGTTGGCAACTGAATTGACTCACCAGTTGGAAAGAGCTTCAAGCTGCTTAAATACTATGTCTCCCAAATTTGGGGGATACCAAGTGTCCTCCCTGGTGTCTTCCTTACAGTCTTGCTTTGTAAAACCTATCATATTATTGTATGACAACAATGCACTAATAGTTTCTAAATGAGCTAGTTAATACATTATTCTTGTAAAATAACAAGACACCAACTCTTAAGAATGGGGGATGATACTAAGCCAGTCAGTGAGGCAAGTTTGAAAGGCATTGAGTAGGGAAGGGCATATTCCATTGTATATATATACCACATCTTCTTTATCCATTCATCTCTTGATGGACATCTTGGCTCTTTCTATAGTTTGGCTATTATTATGCAGCCATCAAAAGGAATGAAATCTTGCCATTTGCAATGATGTGGATGGAACTGGAGGGTATTATGCTGAGTGAAATAAGTCAATCAGAGAAAGACATGTATCATATGATCTCACTGATATGAGGAATTCTTAATCTCAGGAAACAAACTGAGGGTTGCTGGAGGGGTGGGGGGTGGAAGGGATGGGGTGGCTGGGTGATAGACATTGGGGAGGGTATGTGCTATGGTGAGCACTGTGAATTGTGTAAGACTGTTGAATCACAGACGTGTACCTCTGAAATAAATAATACATTATATGTTAAAAAAAAAAAGAAGAAGATAGTAAGAAGGGAAAAACGAAGGGGGGGGGAATCGGAGAGGGAGATGAACCATGAGAGACTATGGACTCTGAGAAACAAACTGAGGGTTCTAGAGGGGAGGGGGTGAGGGGATGGGTTAGCCTGGTGATGGGTATTAAAGAGGGCATGTATTGAATGGAGCACTGGGTGTTATACGCAAACAATGAATCATGGAACACTACATCAAAAACTAATGATGTAATGTATGGTGATGAACATAACATAATAAAATTTTAAAAAATGAAAAAAAAAGAAGGGAAGGGCAATAATTTTTCTTAGTTGAAAATGGGCCCCAAAAGATAACTGTCTACACATATTTCTACTTGCACCAGTATTGCTTGAGCATGCCTGTTGCTCTATACCCTTGAAAACACAGGTATTTCGAATCTTCAGCCCACACATTTTTCATTGACCTAAATTCTTCTTTCTGTCTGTTCTTTATTCTACAACCCAAGTTCACCTGAATGTCAATAGGATGATCTTAAAATAAAACAAACTGGGTTATTTCAGTCCTTTATAGCCTATTAAGATACACTAAATATTATCAGAATTTTTTCTATTTAAATTTCAAAAGCTCAAAGTCTTGTTACCAAAATGACAAATAATGTGTGAGAAGAGTATTGAAGGAGAGCACACAGTCTGCCACTAATGAATACACCCCAGCCAGGGTGGTGATCAGGTCCCGTCTGGCAAAGAGCAGAAATACAGTCAAATAGTAACTTCTGGAGTGAAAAGAAGAGCTCTTGAGGTAAAGATTATTATGCACTGAAAATATCCCTCCTACAAGATGCTTCTTTCTTTTGCCCCTAGGAAGACGGGGAGAATCCACTAAACAAGAAGGGCAGTACCTGTAGACACAGGCTATTTATGAATGCCAATTATGCCCCAGAGCAGTTAATTTGATTTCTCTTATGCTTCACAAAGATTATAAGGTAAAGGAAGTGTCTTTTATTTCAGTTTCTTAAAAAGAGATCTTAGCTGATCACAGCTCATAGTTATAAACACAGGATTAAACCTAGGTGTTGCTTTGATGTTACTAAAGAAAATAGACATTTTACATATCACTTTGTTAGATTGATGTTAATTAAATCATGATGGTAATTTTCATGCCTTCTTATTTTCTTGATTCTTCCTTTAAAAGAAAAAAAAAAAAAGAACATCATGAGTCAATTCATCCTTCTTCACTTCCCCAAAGGAAACAAATGATTTTTAAAAACTTCAGTATTTAAATTAATAAGCAAGATTCACTTTATAAACAGGTTTTGTTGTTTGCTGACAACTTCTAACTTCACTCCAGGGTGATATTTTGGAATTTTAAAAACTCTTTTCTTCAAACTACTGATTTTCATGATCTTTAATAAGTTGAAAATCATAATTCAAAGGAAATAAAATGTATGAAAAAGAATGAATTTAGCGATGAAATTGATTTTTTTTTATCCACCTTTGTCCTTGAAAGTACATCTGGGCCATTATATGGTGATATTAATCAATACCCAGTTAGACCCCAAATCGGTTAAAGCAGGCTTTTATGCTTTCTTATGGAAAGAGCAGAGAAAGGTCCCATTTTTCATATATGACCCTACAACATTATGCTTTATAAGAAAGAGTCTTTCCCATTTTCCGCCTAAACAGCAATCTCTGCCTGCAGCTGTTCTATTTGAGTAACCTGATTAAAACTGAATGATAACTTTTTTCCAAGTCTTTACTGTATTTATGATTGCTACAATAAATGGCCACAATCTTCTTTCTCCAGATAGGATATTTTCCCCGAAGAAGCTCAACATCTTTTAACTCTTAGTTCTGAAGACTTTTCTTTTCTAGGCAGTTACTGGAGATTTTTTGATCAAAACATCTTTTATAACCAATGGCTCCCTTCATCATTAAATTAGCTAAATAAGTGGTATATAGCCCTATCCATCGAAAAGGATTGCATTAATGGATTTGAGAGGAATGACATAAATAAGTAGGGCACTGGGATCAAAATTGTTCCAGAAATACTTTTTTAAGACTTGTTCTCAGATATTTATTTAAGAGATAATGTCCCTGGAAAGAAATGTTGCCCTTGGATAATGTTTTCTTGCTTACAAGTAAATATTGAGGTAAAGCCAAGACATCTATTTTCTAAGGTAACAAAAAAAAACCAAAAAACAAAACCAACCCCCCCCCCAAAAAAACAAAAACAAAACAACACAAACTGTTACATCTTTAACAATGGGTGAAACAGGATTTCACTTTCTGAAGTATAAAGACAATTAAGGGAAAGAGCTACATTTAAACATACATCTCAGAGTTGCAACAGAATTTAAGGTCATCTAATCTACCCAGATATAACAATTATGTTTTATGTGTCCCTGACAGACTCAACACTAATTCTAGCACGAAGAGTTTGAACCATTCAAAAATTTCCTTCCCATCTACTAATCTATTTTTTCAGCTTAAAATATTTCCACATATAAAGACTTGGCAAATTTTGTGCTCAGAATACTTTGCAAAGGATATTGCAAACAATTTACAAAATCCTGAAAAAATTCCATAAAGTAAAAATTTAACAAAAGGTTTAAAAAATTCTTCAAAATAATTGTTGAAAATATAACTTGTACTAAATGTAAATTCGTGAGTGTCACGATCACAGGTGCCTAGAAACAGTTTTGCATTTTATCTTCATTGTTTATTTAGCATATTGTCTGCCAGCTTGTGGGCACTTAACACAACTTGGTGAAATTAACATCTCTTATGACAAAATAAAGTCATAAAGTAATTAGGGATAATTGGTAAAATAGGTAAAACAAAATCTTTAGGTACACAATATGCAGATGTGTGAAACTTAGTTATTTCTTAACAAATTCAAGGATGTCTTTAATACATTAGGGAAAACCTTGGTTTAACTAAAAGTGATTTTTATTTTTTAAGAAGTATAAGTATGACCCAATTAATAAAGGACTAATAGCCCTCTATTTTCTGATTTTTTTAGCATTTTTCTCTTTTAATGAGAACATATGCAAGATGGAGGGGAGAATAATGAAGATATCAGGCTCTCTTACTGCTGAACTAGAGACATTGTGAAATATATTGAGTGACAGAGAATATGTTGATATGCTGCAGCAAAACACATCCAGCTGCTGTCATGAGAGGACTGCTCCAAAGCTTTCAATGCCTATGCTTTTTCTGAAAACCCCTTTCCGTTATCTAGAACCTTGATTATCTTACTGTTTCCTATTGGCCTTTAACCTTGCCACATTCCCCTCTGTATCATGTCTGTCGAATTTAGATGATAAATCCAGAGCTAGGAACTTTTTCTCTGACATTGTAGTATTCAATGATCATATACATACTTTCATTCTCTAGACAAATATTTTTGTGGGGAAGTATTGTGAGCCACGCACTGTGTTAAGCCCTGCAATGTGATAACTAAAGATAGATATTACCCCTTCTCACCGGGTAATGATCTGTTGGGAGAGAATGGCAAGTGCAGCAACTACAATACAATGTGATACTTGTGTTAAATGTCATAGAAAGACTTCTAGAAAAGTAAAACCAGAGAATCTGGGAAAACAGAAAGCATCTAAGAAGAAAAACAATGTCTAATGTGAGGTCCAAAATGCATGTACTGTTTGCTCAGATGAATGCAGCGTTAAGTAGGAGTAGGTAAGAGAGTTTCTTAATGGAATTTTAAAGTTCTGTATAGCTAGAGTGTAGAGAGTAAATTAGGAATGACTAGAAATAATGCAGGAGAAATAAGCAATATACATATCATGAAATACTCTGTAGGCTGACTTTTTTCTGAGTACAATAGGGAGTCCTCACTAACTTGAGGAACAGAGAGTTGACTCACCAGACTTGGATCGTAGTAAAATCAGCCTGGATGCACTGCAGAAAATGGATTAAATGTAGAGTCAAAGGTAATAATTAGGAGTCTTTTGTAGCAATCCTAGTAAGAAATAAAGATGGTCTGACCTTAGAAAGATGGAAGAGGATTTTTTTTTAGCCGGTGGAATGGTAAGCTTATTCATTAGGAAAACCAAATAACCATTGTACAGTTTCCTGCAATAGGAAAAAGTAAGATAATTATGGATTTTTATGAAGCATTTATAGATGCCCTACTATTAGTTTGATGCATAGACAAAAATTTAATTTATCCTTCATAATTACCTTTCAATGTAGCTATTAGTTTTATCATTTGAAAAACTGACTGCCTGAGGTTACACATCTAGTAAGTGATAAAGTCGGGATTCTAATCCAGGAGTGTCTGACTCCAAAGTTCACACTTTTCCCTATGCCTTGTAGCAACCCTTTATTCTTAATTTCACATTCAACAATTGCATAATATTAAGAATATGGAGAATTCTTAACTTCCCCCAAATAAATTTGTTCCACATTAATGACCAGACTAAAGATATATCAATTAATGGATAGATTAATCATAAAGTTCCAGGTTGAGAATATATTTGAGTTTATCTGATGCATGGGTCTCCTAACAAAATTCTTTCCAAGTGATGCCTCAGGCTATTTTTACTCCAAGTGTGGTCCATGCAACACCAACATGTGAGTCATATGCACTGCTTATCAAAGCAGGTTCCTGAGCCCCATGCTGAACTGAGGGCATGGTTCGGAATCTCTGGAGATGGAAGTGATTCTAACATTCTAACAAGGCTTCCAGGTGAATTTTTATGCTCAACAAATGTTGAGAAACCCTATCATAATACCTAGAAATATATATTTAGCCAAGTTTATCTGTACAGAAGAAACAGAATAGGAAAAAATAATTTTGTAAACAAACTTATAGTCATATATCACAATATGGGAAATTTTACTTTTTTTTGGCTATATTAAACATTTTATTTATTTATTTATTTATTTAGTTAGTTAGTTAGTTATGTTAATCACCATACATTACATCATTAGTTTTTGATGTGGTGTTCCATGATTCATTGTTTGCGTATAACACCCAGTGTTCCATTCAATACGTGCCCTCTTTAATACCCATCACCAGGCTAACCCATCCCCCCACCACCCTCCCCTCTAGAACCCTCAGTTTGTTTCTCAGAGTCCATAGTCTCTCATGGTTCGTCTCCTCCTCCGATTCCCCCCCTTCATTCTTCCCCTCCTGCTATCTCCTTTTTTTTTTTTAAACATATATTGTATTATTTGTTTCAGAGGTGCAGGTCTGTGATTCAACAGTCTTGCACAATTCACAGCGCTCACCATAGCACATACCCTCCCCAACGTCTATCACCCAGCCACCCCATCCCTTCCACCCCCCACCACTCCAGCAACCCTCAGTTTGTTTCCTGAGATTAAGAATTCCTCATATCAGTGAGGTTATATGATACATGTTTTTCTCTGATTGACTTATTTCGCTCAGCGTAACACTCTCCAGTTCCATCCACATCCTTGCAAACGGCAAGATTTCATTCCTTTTGATGGCTGCATAATATTGCATTGTATATATATACCACTTCTTCTTTATCCATTCATCTGTCGATGGACATCTTGGCTCTTTCCACAGTTTGGCTATTGTGGACATTGCTGCTATAAACATTGGGGTGCACGTACCCCTTCAGATCCCTACATTTGTATCTTTAGGGTAAATACCCAGTAGTGCAATTGCTGGATCATATCATAGCTCTATTTTCAACTTTTTGAAGAACCTCCATACTGTTTTCCAGAGTGGCTGCACCAGCTTGCATTCCCACCAACAGTGTAGGAGGGTTCCCCTTTCTCCACATCCTCGCCAACATCTGTCATTTCCTGACTTGTTAATTTTAGCCATTCTGACTGGTGTGAGGTGGTATCTCATTGAGGTTTTGAGGGAAATTTTACTTTTCTGTTTAAAAGAGTTGGTAGGAAAAATATGAGACATTAATTAAGTTAAATGACAGTAAATTAAGGTTTGAGAAGCAAACATCTTTAGAACGCATTCCTACATTGAAAAGAAATGACATGCTTTCTATATTGAAGCTTAGGAATAATTTAGCTTCTCACTGCAGATAATCTATTTGATTTATTTTCTCTTTGTTTTCCCATTAAAAGAGCTGTTCTGAAGATTACTAAGAAATGCTGATTTTGTTAGTGTATGAATGGGCTAAATGGATAAGAAACATTGCAAAAATAAAAGTAATATAATTAAGGATAAATAGATATTGAGAAGTTTAAAATATTTCCTAAGCAATTTCCTTCCCTTCCAGTATCCCATATGGGTATATAGATGTGACTATTGTGATATATTTCTAATTTTAATATTTTAAAGTACTGAGGTTTATATCAATTTTGGCATGTTAGCTATCAGGTTTATTTTTTACATGATACGAGTTTCTAGGAAGGGAAGTCAACTTACATAGGAAATGTGCAGGTCTATGTGATTATCTTGTGTATCTATATTTGACCTGTTCAAGTCTTGTCACAGCCCAACTGAAAGAATGTACGAGATTCTTTAGCAAATGGTGGAGGTCTGTTTTTTCTTTCCATTGCAGATTTTTTTTCTTTTTACTTTCTATTTTTCTCTCAAAACATTTTTGAAGAACCTACCTTCAAGATCTCCTTCAAAGGTTAATGAGTTTGCTAGACATTCAAGTAAAAAATAAAAGTTATCCATAGGGAGAAGTACATTTTCTGCCTTTCTGCATGTCCTTCTTGAAAATGGGAAGGAAGCAGAGTAACAAAGAGAATATATTCCGATGTCCGAGCCTCAGATATCCTACCCTATTTGAGCTCAGAGTATTTCAGGGTATGAACAGATACTATATGCTCCATGAAACAATAACATTTGAATCCGTAAAAAAAGGAAAGTTAGTTTTAAGGAACTCGGGTATTAATTTGAAGCTGAATCGCCTACCATATACCTTGGTGCTCTAAGGGCACTGCAGATTTGCAGTCAGGGCTACAACTTCTTTCAGAATGTATTTGACAGAAATTGCAGGAGGATGAGTTGAACACAGGGAACTCAGTCAGTTATTTATTTTACATTTAGAAATCAACCTAAGCAGACCAGCTTTAAAATATTTGTATCATAAATTATCTCAAGTGTCCTATAGTTCCTTCTTGTGGTGATGTTTTCCGAAGTCATTTGTTATTCAGAAATTTCACTGGTGCATTCTATTAGCAATAATTTATGTTTGCCAATGAAACCTGAAGGGACAACTTGACACCTTGACATTTAATGCTGTGGTGAGGTAAAGTAAATTGGTGGTTTCACATTGTCTGTGCAATACAATAATTTATGTGGCTTTTGCACATATTGAACAGTAACATTTGAATACATAAACAAAACTAAGAAGCAATAGTTTAAAGGAACTCAGTCAATAACATGTTTCTCCCTGAGTTATTACCTCGCAACTAAAAATACATATACATTGCCAGATCAATTTCCATAGGTAACTTAGTCTTTTCAAGTCTCTGGTTAAGCTGAGAGTAAACTCAGGGTGGATATGAAAGACCTGGGTTGACCCATTAAATAATAGTTCCAATGCATTTAATTGTAGATTCTGTTTTACAAAGGCTTTGCATCTAATTTGCATACAATGTTTAACTTGGGAGTCTTTTGAGTGACTGGTTAAAATATTTGATCAATTCCTCTATTAAAGAGTAATAATGAGAAAAGAATCATATTTCCATGTTTGAAGGATATTTCTCATGTATGAATATCATACATAACACAAATAATATAAATGTCAATAATATACACTAAAAATATACATCAGTTTTATCTCTAAATTCATTAAAGACCATAACCTGTAAATATTATGATAAATTTACGTTAGCAGAGTTGTGGATCCTCAACTCCTACAACTGCAACACATGTGTTATTCCAACACTTTTTCTGCTTAACAACTCATTTTACTTGAAGCTTAAAAGGAAAAAAAAATTAACAAACTCACATTAATCTCTGAGAGACACAAATAGATTTTCTTCTTTTGCCTCTTTGAAAAAGCAAGAGTGACTTCTGTTGAATCAGGAATGAAACGTAGGTTCAAACCATTTTTTTTTTTTTTTTTTAAAGATTTTATTTATTTATTTGACAGAGAGAGACACAGCGAGAGAGGGAACACAAGCAGGGGGAGTGGGAGAGGGAGAAGCAGGCTCCCCACGGAGCAGGGAGCCCGATGCGGGACTCGATCCCAGGACCCTGGGATCATGACCTGAGCCGAAGGCAGTCGCTTAACCGACTGAGCCACCCAGGCGCCCTCAAACCATTTTTTTAAGGGTTCATCTAGAGCTGTCAATTTTTTGAACGATTTCTCACATTAACCAGTCTCCTCACAGGAAAACTGCGTCCAAAAAGGTTAAGTTTTCCCTCTAAGTCTTTTTGAATATCTGAAAGTACACAGGTTTATTAGTTGCTATTTCCTTGTGAGACAATAATTCACTTAGTTTCATAAAAGAGAGTGAAACTACCAAAAAATAATTTAAATACATTGGCTCTTACAAGCTTGGTTTTGTAGAGATAGAAAATAGCAGCATCCTTCATTTTAAACTTGGCTACAGTCACTCCAGGGCTCTAACTGCAGCACGATCTTTTCGCTATTGAGCCTCAAGGACAAGCTGAGGTCACTGAATATCACTTACAATTCAGACGGTTTGAGATGCTGCTGAACAATGTGATACTGCACATTCTTCCAGCATCTTATTTTGTGAATCCTGATGTTGCAACTTTGGAAGCATATTAGTTGAAGATTTCATTCTTCACATTTTCTTTCAATCCATGCTACATCTAAATACCGAACACTCATGAGGGAATCTTCCCCCAAAATTCAGAGGCTTCAGAACACATTTCAAAGCCAACATCAGACAGGAAAGTAGAATGCAGAAAAGGCTGCCATTACCACATCATCACAACTGCTATTTAATCATCATAGGTTTTGAAGTCTAAGCACCAGATTTTTAACCTATTTTGGAAATTTTGCATAATTAGAGAAGGGAACACAGCAAAAAAAAAAAAAAAAAACAAAAAAACAAACAAACAAACAAAAACTTGGATTCCACAAACAGATTGATAACTCTTCCTTAATGCAAAAATAAGTTATGGGTATCTCAGAAATAACACATTTTTCATTAAGAAGGGGTGGAAGAGAGACAGACACACCCACACACAGAAGGAGACACAGAGAGAGAGAGAGATGAAAGTAGATCATTTCATATGGGCTTGAAGATCTTTAGGGGGGAAAAAAGTCTATACAGAGGATCTTTAGGGGGGAAAAAAAGTCTATACAGACCCTTGGGATTTAAATATACATACATTGATTTAAAAATATGCTCTCCATAGCACCATAGTAGCTTTAAAATGCCTCCTAAGGAATGTAAGTAATAAATTATTCTCAGAATTTATCAGGAGTTAACTGAAGCCATTCATATACATGTTTCTATTAAAAGCCCATACTATTGCTTACTGCCACTATTGTAAGAGATTTTATGTACACAAAGCTCCAAGAAGCAAAAAGTACTGTTTCCTCAAAAGTTTAAGTCAGAGACATTAATGATATTCTTTCTACTAAACACTAATATTCCAAAGAACTTTCAGAATATCTATAAATGCAAAAAAAAAAAATGAGAAGAGAGGTTGGAGTAAAGGGTGAGAATATGTGTGTGTGTGTGTGTCTATGTGTGTGTGTGTGTGTGTGTGTGTGTGTGTGTGTATAGAGAGAGAAGTAAAAGGAAGAAAGAGAAAAGTAAAAGTAAAAGAGAGGGAGGGAGAAAGGGAGTGTGTGTGTACTTCTTATTAAGGATGTTCAGTCAAGGTACCTTCTATAGAAAATATTTTACTGTATTGTTTTCTTCCATTGCACTCAATTGCCTTCAACAAGTATAATGAATTTTTCCATTCTAAAAGGCAGATGTAAAGGGCTGGGTGCAAAGGAAACATAAAGACCCTCTGGTCTTTTTTGCCAGCAAGTCCGAGAGTCACGATTGGTAACAATTACCATAATTAGAGCTACCCTTCCTTGAGCAGCCAGTAGGTACTGGGAGCTCATCTGGACCGTATATTCAGCCACTGTAATCTTCCCAACAGCTTTGCAAGAAAAGTGTTATCATTCCCATATTAGAAATGAGGAGACTAATGCTCAAAAAGGAAAAATAGCTTTTCCAGAGCACATGACAAATAAGTAAGAGTCAGGCTTTGAATTAAGGTACCGCCTCTGCCAGTCGATTTAATCCACACAGCAGTGGCAGGAGGAGAATTTGAATGTCCTGCATTACATTACCATGGAGTGTTTTTTTCTATTCCAACGTGCTGATCAATGGCACTGCCATTTGGAAAACATCAGGATGAGATTAGCAGTCATGATGTAAATGAAATTATCATGCTGTCTTCAGTCCACTACAAAATGCCATCTCTGTAGAGGTGGGATTCTCTGTTTACTTTCCCAGCACATGCAGTACTTATGTCTCTGCCTTTTGTTTTCCTTAAAATTCTTAAGATTTAGGCACAAGTCTGATATCTTAAAACTAATAGGTAGCTGATGAAGAAAGGGCCATAAGAAACAATGAAACCTATGTTGGAATAAAGAAAAACATCAGAATAATGCTAATAGTTATAGAAAGCCTACTTATTGGAGAAGGCAAAGTAGATATAGATAATATGATGCAAATTCTTTAGTGCAAAGGAGAGTGTAGTTTATATATACATGATATAAATGATTATTATTTATACAGGGATCCTCCTAGAGTTAAATTCTCAGACTGTGTTTATGATTGAAATTCTAAAAGAAAAAAACACTCTTAGAAGGTTTTTTTTTATATACTACTGAATTACAAGAACCTATTTGTTATCTATCCCAGGCATATATAAAAGCATTGTTAATTAAGCTTTGGTGACTTTAAATGCTAACGAATGGAAAACTCCATTGTTCCTATTATTTATTAATAAAGAAAGTGTATGATGCTAATATTGTTGGTTACTGATTGTCTTCAAGTACCTAAATCAATGGATGGGGTCCATATGAACAATGATTATAAATTCAGAGCTGGTAAACAGGTAATATTTAATTTTGCATAAGCCTGCCAATTGTAATGCACTGTCGGTCTGTGTTTTCTCATTGCAAAAGCAAGATTATATATAGCTATATTGATGAAAATGGGAAGAAAAGAATTTGAGGGCAGTGGTTCATGGTCATAAAAGTTAGGGAATTAATAGCAATAGCTAGAGCCAAAACTGTAACAACTTCCCCTAGTGCATCAGGAAAATAAAACAATGCCTTTTCCAGTCAAGGGTTCCTACCATGTGAAGATAAATGGTTATAATAATATTCAGCACTTTTAACCAAAGACCACAAGGTATTTTACAAACCAGTATGTCATGGTCTCAAAATGGAATAAAAATATGGGTTCATGATAAGGTAAAAAACTTAAATAGAACAAGATGTTCTATTTTATAAAGTTATAACCCAGCTTCCAGAAGCCTATGGTCTCTAGAGCAGCTTCTTTATAACTGCATTTGAAATAGCGACATTTTTGTTAAATCACCATATTGCACAGAACATTGTGTAGCATACTTCATTTGGAAAGTTAATAAAGATATTAAGAAAATGGATGTGTAGTTGAATAAGAAGGATACAAAAGAGTATTGCATGATTATATGATCTAATTTTTAAAAGAAATTACATCTATATGTGTGTATGCATATCCATAAATGCACATACATATGGTGTAGAAATTTATTCACAATATGTTAGCAATAGTTATCCCTGAGAAGTGGAATAACAGGTGAGTTATGAAAATATATTTTTACTCATCACATTTTTGTAATTACACATATTGCTTTGTAACAGAGAAATAACAAAAAGCAGAGAATATTTATAAGATGGTGGTATCTAAAACCATTTTAAAGAATTGTTTTACTTAGTGACCCATAACTAGTTATAAAGCCACAAGTCTGTTAGATCTTTTGGTGTCATTTGTATCAAATCTGTAGCGGTGTCATAAAATATACTAGTTAAAGACTTTTTAATGTTTTGAATGTGTCACTGATACTTTTATATATCAAATCTTATTTTTGATTAATTTGTCTTATAATTTTAGTGCTATGATTCTATAATTCTCATTGCATTTTCCATTTCTAAATGCCACCTACCTTTTCTGCAAGTTCATAAATTAAATCATAAGAATTCATTCATAGAGCATCTCTTATGTGGCAAATACATAGTAGATACATTACATGAATCATCCTACTAATTTCCATAAAAACTCTGTGAGTGATACATTACTGTTTCCATTTTGCAGATGAGGTAAACTTACAATAGAAGTTAGGATAGCAGCCCAAGGTCAAACACCTAGAAAATGTCAGTACAAGATTTAAAACCAGATCCATCTAAATCCAAAGTCAACACTTTCTACTACAACACTAAAAATCACTCTAAGAAGTTAGAGAGATAATCAATCCACATGAACTTTGAAAACTTATTCAGAAGCATTCATATATTAAAATGTACCACACAGTTAATTTCAAATCTTCTGAGATTTCTCCCTGACTCCATAGAACTTGAATTTTTAACCACCTTGCTGGCCACGTCATTAACAATGCAACCATTTGGCAGAACTCCATGACTAAAAGTGTCTCATGTTAATGCTTTTTAATATAGTTCAGACAATAAAAGCAATTCATGATTTACTCAGAAAGTATTTTGTGTATAATTCCATAATATCTATTTATTTATCTACCTACCTACGTACCTATCTACCTATCCTTGCTAGAGAGATCATATACATGAGCTTTATAATCACAGTTTTACAGAAGGCTTACAGAGACAGCAATGCCTAACCAAAGGTTTACCTATCTATATGTTAGGCTGTCCAAGATATGTCTTGGATTCAGTCTAGTCAGAATCCTTCACAAGTTTCCAACCTGGCTTTCCAGCTTATTTATCCATTTACCACCTGCCTGAATTCTGCATTTCTGCTCAGATTTTCTGGGAACGTATTTGGATTTATGTCTTCTTTGGATACCATTTCCTTCCTCCTCCACCACCTTGCTCCACCAACTTCCTATGTTGCTACTCTTCTATGTTTTTAAATCATCCTTAGCTGATGCCTTATAATAAGAGGACTAGTACTACTCAATCTGCACCAGTGTAGGGTCCCAAGACTACCATGAGTCTCAGGTTCCAGTCTGGCTGAACTTGAATTTGAACCTGGGAAGGATAAGCTTTATAGCAGATCTGAAGGACTGTTGGCATGGCTTTCAGGGATGACTGGGAAACTGTCCCTAGCACTAATGCCATAGCTCTGGGTCCAGGAAATTATCATGACCAGACTGTTTTAGTTTGTGGAGGATGAAAGTGTTAATTGAAGTCTTTGCTCTGGCCTGACTTTACTGAATCTCACTTTAGTTATATTCCATGTTGTATAGTTATGAAATTGATTAAGAACATGGGTCTTGATGTGGTGGTTCACAGATAATATCCATAGAAGCCTACCTGAACTTCTGTATGATGAGGCTTGGATGGGACAGTTGAGCTTCCTAAATACCTGAGATGATCCTTATTCATTCAAATATTAACATGCTCAACTGTGAACCCCACGATGAGGATTTCAGGGGTCCACAAGCATGCATCTTTGTGTCTGCTTTGAAAAATGCTACTAACCTCTCTTCTGGGTATTCTGATTAGTATGAACACGTTTTTTTCTTTTTATTATGAAAATAATCTTGTATTTTACCCAAGTAATACTTATGTTAGTCTCTTCACTAAATTGAACTTATTCTTAACATTTATCAAAACTATATTCTACCATTGGGTGGGATTGACAAAGTCTTAGAGCCATTATTGCAAAATTCTGTAGGGAAAGTGCTAGGATAATGAAGGGGAAGATGATGGCTCAGTGATGCCAAAATTGTCTACTGACCCTGAGGGTTGGAGGTGTTTAGGGCCTTGAGATGTATTAAAATAAGTAGAAATGTCATTTGCAAATATCTTCTCCCATTCCATGGGTTGCCTCTTAGTTTTGTTGACTGTTTCCTTTGCTGTGCAGAAGCTTTTTATCTTGATGAACACCACATCAAAAACTAATGATGTACTATATGTTGGCTAACTGAACATAATAATAATTAAAAAAAAAAAAAAAAGCAAGTAGAGTTTTTCAGTGGAGCACGAAGGCCATACCACAAACTCCTGGGAGCCTGACCCACTGATAGATTCAAAACTCTTTCAACTTTTAACAATTTAAACCAACAAGGAGAGCTGATGTAACATAGATGTGATTACAGGATGTGGCAGTTTATTCATAGTAATCTCTGAGTACCATGGAAAGAGGTTATAGGGGTTCATAGTGTCTTGGAGGAACATAGAGATTCAGGGGCAGTGAGATGAACAAACTAAGGCTCAGAAAAGGGAGATAACTTTCCCAGGATCAACAACTTGGTAATGGTATAGCCAGATTTAGAATCCTTGTTTCCTGACTTCCAGAGCAGTGGTCTCTCTAATCTCCTATTCTTGTCTTGGCACTGCTATCCAAGGTAAAGATATGATTCTGGAGGGAAGGCACATTCCAATGTTTTGCTTCCCACCTTTCTTAATTTTTTCTTCCATCTGCATTCTATTCCTTCAGCTTCCCTGTCATTCCACTATATGCAATTCAGTTTCTCTGGACACAGAGGTTTATGTCTTAAAACTATTTATCACCCTTCCCTGACATCTGTCCTTATGGGTTTCCAGGATTTTGCTTGCTTTCCTTAACTTTTGGCCCAAAGAATTTAAAGAATACTGAATTATTTATGGCCCAGGTGCTAAACAGCCAAATGTTGGCTATAGCCCAGTTCGTGTGTGTGTGTGTGTGTGTGTGTGTGTGTGTGTGTGTGTGTGTGAATATATATTACACTCAATAACATTAGGGATTTATTGTGTTTGGAAATGTACAGTCACAGTGTGTTTACCTGGAAGTAGGGCTTATTAAAAAGCTGTGGGTCAGGGCGCCTGGGTGGCTCAGTCGTTAAGTGTCTGCCTTCGGCTCAGGTCATGATCCCAGGGTCCTGGGATCGAGCCCCACATTGGGCTCCCTGCTCAGCGGAGAGTCTGCTTCTCCCTCTCCCTCTGCCCCTGCTTGTGTTTCCTCTCTCACTGTGTCTTTCTCTTTCAAATAAATAAATAAAATCTTTAAAAAAAAAAGCTGTGGTCTATTAATTTCAAGTACTGTTGATTGTGTTCATACACAGAGAACATGTTCTTGTGCAATGTGTAATCATGCTCATTACAGACAATGGAAGTACTAAGTACATCCATCATTGTTGGCTTAGACAGTTGCAACTTTGGACAACAGTATAAGTAAATAGAAGATGTCATAGGCTGTTCATTAGTGGGCTCAGAGATAACAACTTTGCTTGACTTCTTCTGAAGCTGCTTATCTTATCCGCATTGCCAACATTATTACACGGGCATATAATCTTTTTGGCTGTTTGGCATATCCCTAGAAGGTAAGGGTCATAATATAGTTGGCAGATTGACTATAGTATACTGAAAGTCATAGAAACAAGAAGTTTTAGTTTCTGACAATTTTTCTGGTGTAGAAAAATTATAGCTACTATGTGGCTAGGACCTGGCAGAGACTATAACAACATGACTAAAATTTGGGTTGTTCATTAATATAAACTTTAACCTTACATACCAGCAGATCAGGGGATACATTTCATAAGACACAAATCATAGTATCAAGCCCCCAAATACAACATTCAACCGTCCCTCCTTGTGTAATAAAATTCCCAAAGTAGCATGAGAAAAAAACCAAATTTGTGCTCCACGCAGAAGTTTCTGCCTAGTGATATCAGTGAGGGCTGAAATCTAGTTAGTAAAACCGTTTTCTAGACCTGGTATTGCATCAGTCAGAGGAAGGAACACTACGTTACACACCCACAAGAAGGGTGTGTCGTTTTTCAATTCATTCCTATGGACTTGCTTCAGTAATTCACACAAAGGAACAATATCGGCTTGCGGTGTCTTTGATAAGTTGAGCTTTTAGACATAGTCAATATATTTCTTCAACTATCACTTTAGTTCTTCTTTCTCATATGCAGATGTCAGAAGAGTTTATATGCCCATTTTATATCACTCTAGTAACATGATCACAAGTTATTATTTTACAATATGTTATATCAAGTTTGAACTTGTCTCAATATTTTTTTTATATCTCAATATGTTTTGTCTTGAATATATCCCACTCTCCTTGACTTATTTCACTTAGCATAATACCCTCCTGTTCCATCCATATCAATGCAAATGGCAGATATTCACCCTTTCTGATGGCTGAGTAATATTCCATTGTATATATGAAACACATCTCATATGTGGAATATAAGGAATAGCACAGAGGACCACAGGAGAATGGAGGAAAAACTGAATAGGAAGAAATCATAGAGGGAGACAAACTATGAGAGACTCTGGACTCCGGGAAACAAACTGAGGGCTGCAGAAGGGATGGGGTGGGGGTGGGAGAACTGGGTGATGGGCATTAATGAGGGCACATGATGGGATGAGCACTGGGTATCATATGCAACTAATGAATCATTGAATACTACATCAAAAACTAAAGATGTACTATATGTTGGATAATTGAACTTAATATAAAAAAATATATATCCCACTCCCCAGATAATCCCAATCCTACCATATTTTTGAAATAATTATTTAAAAAAACAAAACTACAAAGACTAATGTAACAAATATCTGTGTACTCACCTCTTCAAGTAAACAAATAAAAAAGGCTATTATTTTGATGTATTTATTTTCAACATATTTTTTTCAGAAATTGAAGTTGAAATACCTTTTACCTACCAAGTTCCATTCCTCTCTATCCCCAGTCAAAATGACCATGAATTGGATCTGTAGCTCATCCCTGTTTATATATTCTTATTACTTGTATAAATGGCTTTATATTTACAAAAGTCATGTGCTGGCAAATTTCACATATGCAATTTCCTGTAACTTCTTTATTCTCCACTTTTTGAGATTGATTGGATCTAATCCATTTAAGTGATATATCCCAAATATAGTATACAAATATGCTGTAGTATTTTTTCACCTTTCCTTTTATTATCCATCCTTCCATGTCTCACATATTTCAAATAATGATTCAGTGAATGTCTTTGTACCTATCTCTACCTCACTTGTGTTAAAATTTCCTTAGAAATGAGATTTCTGAGTTACATTGCATGTATACAGTGAATTTTTTGGTGTATCTTTAGTTGCTCTTTAAACAAATTGTTCTATCCTCCCTAGGGAGGAGAGAGCAAGAGAGATGGCAATGTAAGAAGGACTCAGCATCTTCAAAGATGGAAGAAAAAGACCATGAGCCAGGGAATGTGATTGCCATAGTGGTAAAAAAGGGCAAGAAATTTCCTCCTAAAGCCTCCACACACACACACACACACACACACACACACACACACACACACACACACACACAAAAATGCAGCCCTGTGGACAATTTGATTTTAGCTGAGTGAAACTCATTTTGTACTTCTGAGCAACTGAACTGTAAGATAGTAAGTTTGTGTTGTTATAATTAAGCCACTCTGTTCGTGGTCACCTGTTACAGCAGCGGTAGGAAACTGATACATACCCCTTCTCTGAGTATCCCACTAATACAGCCACCCCCTGTTCTTGACAGATTTATTCAACCAATATTTTATTGTTGCAGTTTCTGTGTGTCAAATGCTGTTTTTGCTCCTGTAGATACACCTAGTGAACAAAATAAACAGAAATCTCTTCCTTCATTTTGCTTACAATCTAAAAAAAATAAATAAATAAAGTTCTAATTTACACTTCCACCAGATTTGTATGGAGTGTCTGCTTCCCTACCTCCTTTGTCAATTGATATGGTCAGACTTTTGAACATTTCCTGACTGATGAATGTGAAAGGATATCTGATTATTATTTGGAATTGTTTTGTACTGATTACTGGGGAGATTGAGAACATATATTTCTTGGACATTTGGGTTTACCCTTTTTTGGGGGGAGGGAGGAACATTTCTTCTTTGAGTTGTTTATGTCCATTCATATTTCTTTCTTTGCTTTATGATTTGCCTTTTCTCTATATGAAGCATTTATGTACCATGCTTACTAAAATTTTATATAAGTTGTGTGTATCTTTTCCCAGTCTGATTATTATACCTTTTGTAAGAAAGATTTTAATTTTGATAGTTTCATTATTCTTTAATTATTTCTAAATATGTGTCTTTCATATTCTTCTCCCTATATAAGCCAAAAAGACATTCGTCTATATTTTATCCTATCATTTTGTAATGTTTTGATTTTTTACATTTATATCTTTAATACATTTATATTTTTCTGCTTCCATTTGGGAAGGTGATTGTCTTAGCATTTTCTTTCCTCAACTGTAAAGACTTTGCATCTTGCATCGACTCCATACATGAGTCAGTTCCTGCTATCCAAATTATATATATTTTCTTACATTAGCACCAGCTGTTCATTACAATGAAATTTAATTTATAGCTACTTTTAAGACTTGTCTTTGAGGTTTTCTCACCCAGGAAAACTTCTACACCTGAATCAGGTTTATACTACACCATTATTGAGTATTTATAACCACCAATTTCACTCTATTATTTGGTGCTCATTAATAATGTGTCTTTTAAATTTTGTCTTTTGTGTATAAAATATGCTTTAAGGCTGATGTATATTAAATGACAAGGAGCCAAGTGCATTAAATAAAAATTTGTGAAACAAAAACAAAAACAACAAAAAATTCCTATGTGGTGTCTCTTTCTGTCTCTTTGAAAAAAAAATATAGTATATTCAAATACTATTCATAAGAAACTATATATCACTTAAAATAAGTGGGTTAGATCTTATCAACCTTGAACCTCTAGTATACCATAAGGCAAGAGTATATTACCAAAGTTTCCAAAGAACTACCACATCTTGGGCACATGAAATATATCTCAAAATGCTTTCTAATACAATGTGAACATTTCCTCTTTTTATAATTAACTTACATCAAAGGCTTACATTAATTTAAAATTCAAATTTCTTAGCTCATCACTGAAGGCTTTTCAAGATCTAGCTCCCTCTACTACCCTTAGAAGCCCTCACTCTAACTTGTATCCAATAAATCAACTTTTCAAAAGAAATTTTAAGGTTGATTTTTGTCTCTAGGCCTGTTCACATCCTGCCTCATCTCAGTAACAGACCCACTTCTCAAAGTTTCTTCACCAGGCGAAGTCTTAAGTCTTCTTTACACTGAAGTTCTGATGCTCTTTTCTCCAGAAAACCATGCATGGCCTCTGTCTGTTTGCTTACTCTTACCCTGTTAATCAATCCTGTATCTGTTATTTTGTCTTTTAAAAAACATGTTTGATGTGATTTTTATTTTTTTTATTTTTTATTTTTTTTAAAGATTTTATTTATTTATTTGAGAGAGAGAAAATGAGAGACAGAGAGCATGAGAGGGAGGAGAGTCAGAGGGAGAAGCAGACTCCCCGCTGAGCAGGGAGCCTGATGTGGGACTCGATCCCGGGACTCCAGGATCATGACCTGAGCTGAAGGCAGTCGCTTAACCAACTGAGCCACCCAGGCGCCCCTGATGTGATTTTTAAAGGCAGAGAACATACATGTGGATTTGTTAATCTCTGTATGTTCAGCACTAAGAATGCTTTTAAGGTAATAGTAATATAGTCAATATTTGTTAGTCATTTATCAGAATTGTAGGCACATTGGGAAATATAAAGATGTATAAGACATTATGAATCTGTTTATAGTCTGATTATGACCACAGATATCTTTATATAAAATTAGTTAGCAATCAAAACAAGTGTAATTATAAACATTATCCACTAAAACAATTATAATTAAAATTATTCTATTATATATATATATATATATATGTTAAGGATAGCATATTTTACGAGTAATCTATAGTGAAGAAAATACAAGCAAAACAAAAACAGATTTTAATAGATACTACTGCTAACAATTATTGGCCTCATTATATATATATATATATATATATATATATATATATATATATACTTTCAATTTGTATGTGTGTGCATATGCATACGTATGCATATGTATATGTATGTATGTGTGCGTATATACATATGTGTACATAATAAAGAGAAGCAGAGAAAGACACAGAGAAGGAATTTTGAACATCTCTTTCTACATAAATTAATGACCACAAGCCAATTTTGAATATTTTCTAATTTATATAACCAATCCCATATTAATACTTTCAGTGTTTGCCAATCTTTTCTATTATTATCAAATAATAATAAAAACTTTTTAAAATGTTACCAAATATTTAAAACTATATTTCTAACCATGAATTTGCTGAGTCACATATTATGAATGTTTTTGAGATACTTGACACATATTGCCAAATTGTTTTCCAGAAATTTTGTAAGAATTCACACTCAGGGAGTACCTGGCTGCCTCAGTTAGTAGAGCATGCAACTCTTGATTTGGGGGCTGTAATTTCCAGCCCCATGCTGGGTGTAGAGATTATTTAAAAATAAAATCTTTAAAAAAAAACACAAGTATTCACACTCAATTGACAGTGTACTGAAATGGCCTCACCATTGCTGGATATGAGAAAATAAATTCCTGAAGATTAAAGATTAAATAAAATGAAAATAACCATAGATCTTTAATCCATTGGGGATTTATTTGGGTGTAAAATACGATGTAAGGATGTGTGTGTGTGTGTGTGTGTGTGTGTGTGTGTGTGTATTGTTAGCTAATTATTCTGCCATTTATTGATTAATCCACTTGGTCATCCCACAGGTTTAAAATGTGGATTTAAGATTCATTAACTAAGTAATTATATCTAATTCTCTTTGCTTCTGACCTTTCATTATTCTTGCACTGACTTATCCATATTCTTTGTTGCTGTTACTAAACCGTTGTACTAATGGTATGTTTATTAACTTTTTAATGATTGCGAGAGAAAGCTCCTCCCATGTTTGCTATTTCTATTCTAAGTGTTTGAGTATCCAAATGATATTTAGACTTATTTAATCAAGCTTCCTATGCCTTCCCAAAGTTAAGCTTTGGGTAAGAATGATCTTATATGTGAATATTAATTTGGGAAATGTTGTTCTTTAAGTTTTTCTGTTGAAGAACAAAGTTTGTTTCTTCATTTTCATCTCTCCTTTAAATTCCGTAGAAAATGTATGTAGTTTATCTCACAAAGGTCTGGAAAATTTATTGTAGTTCATTGTTTAGAACTTTTTTCCTTGGGGCACCTGGGTGGCTCAGTTGGTTAAGCGTCAGACTCTTGATTTTGGCTGAAGTCATGATCTTAGCATCATGAGATGGAACCCCTCTCTCCCTCTCCCTCTGCCCCGCCCCCTCTGCTCTTTCTTTCTAAAATAAAAAAATAAATCTTTAAAAAAATAAAAAACAGACATTTTTTCTTGTTCTATATATGGCTCTTTATTATCAATTTTATTTTAACTTTTGATCATTAGTATATAGGGAAATTTTATTTCTCTATTATTTTCAATCCAGCTTGCAGATATACAGATTAGTTTTACACATCAGTTTTTAGTTAATTCTTTTGGGTTTCCAAAGTAGAAAATCACATCAACAGCAACTAATATTTACTTTTCCTCTTTTAATTATAAATTTATGTTTTTTTCAGTTTTTTTCCTGAATAATTCTATTAGAACTTCCAGAAGGATGTTAAAAAATAATTGTCACATGGCCAACTTGTCTTCCCCAGAGTTTAATGGAAATATCTCCAAAGCCCAGCCATTAGCTACAAGGCTTACTTCAGCCTAGAGAAGAACACGTTATGTTAAAGAAAGTACACAAGTGATTTCATCATTTCATTGCTGTTTTTGTTATTTCCCTTAAATTATTTCAGCTTTGTTTCTGATTTAATTTGCTTCTAGTGTTTGATCAGTAAGTATATTAGCAACTTTTACTTTGTAATGTGTATTTTTTACCCTTTTATTCCTAGTTAACTAAGATTTTTAAAATTAGGAATACATGTTGACTATTGTTTTGGGGCATCTACCAGTTTGATCATATAGTTTTTCTCCCTTGACCTACTGATATGATGCATTTTGTTAATAGATATCCTAATATTAAACTATCCTTTTTATTTTTATTGATTAATTTTATATACATCTAATTTTTTTTTTTTTTTTTTCTTTTCTGGGCTGTGTCTGTGGTGGACTTGAAGACCGGTTTTGCCCAAACACGGGGTTGGAGGATGTGGGCTGATGAAGACTGCCAGAAGAGGACTATATGCTTCTAATTCAATTAAGTTTTTAATACATGTTTATATATGAAATTAGTTGGTAAATTAATTTTCTTTTTTTGTGAGGTATATTTCAGCTTCTAATATCAATTTCTATAGGTGCTATCAGAGAAGTGAAACTGTAAAATGAGAACAATTTTTAAAATTGATTGTTTTAATATGTTGCTTGAAATTTACCAGCAGAAAAGAGACCATTGCTGTATGGGGAACCAATTTTGTAATATAGAGTGTTTATAAAATAGTCTCACCTGAAGTGTGAGATGCCTCAGTTCATTTGAAAATATGTTTTTTGTGTTTACTTCTTTTTATAAAAATGAAAAAAATAAAATCATTCTTTCAACTACATTTAAGAAAAAGAAAGGGTTGAGTCTGTGAATACAAAATGAAATTTCATAAGTAAAAATGAAAGAAAATAGTAAAGCATGTGTCTTCCTCAATGTCACACTTAATTGCACATTTAGAGAAACATATATTTCTGAGTATATGGGGTTGTAAAAGCCCATTCACTTATGTGCATACAAATCATAAGGACTGCATATTATCTGAGCTTGTGATAATGAGCTATACAAAATACTTCAGTTGAAGTTTTTCATAGCCACATATTTGTTAATTCCTTCATTAAAACTATGAAGTGCCCCTTTTTTCATGAAAATATTACAAATTAAGCATATATTTTAGTACTAAATTGTGAAAATAAGTTTATAGAGATAGTAAATTTATTTGTTAATGTTTTGTTTTCTCTAGGATATGCATTAGCTTTTACTTTTCATTGCCCAAAGACTGTGTATCTGATGTAAGAACAGTACAAAAGGTTGAGGGACCCCCCTGGCCATGTCAACTGCGGATATTATAAATCAGATGGAAGGACAATGATTTTAATCTAGGAAACAAAGAAAAAGTTTGGTAACTACAAAGGCAATAATAGGTCTGGAAGGATTTAACAGATATAGGAGAAAGTGATGATTGACGTTGAGAATGACAAAAGATGTAGCAAAATGCACATAGATCAAACAGGGAAGTCAGGATTTATTTCCATTACTGTTGAATGTCTGCCCTCACCTCACACTTATTCCCTGCAAGGCTTGGCAGGACAGGCTTTCAAAAGAATCATCCAAACCCATACAATCAATAGTTTTTATTAATAACACATTGAATTTATATAGTTCCTTTCTTCAAATTCAAGTTAAGAAGATCTAGTTTTCAGCAAACTGTTATGGATCACATGTAGTTTCAGATCAGAAGAGAAGCCCACCTAACATTTCTCACATTTGTTTTCAGTGTTGGAATGACAATATCAGCAAAGCAAAGCTAGAAACCACAATTTTTTAAGTGGGGATGTATTTAATGACAATAATCTGTCATAAAATAACAATAAGCAATTAATAAAGGCTGGACAAATTTGAGGAGAAAGAGGTAGTCAGGGAAGATTCATGGAATACATATTTAGCCCAAAAAAATGTGACAAGAGGAGGAAAAGACATAAAAGGAAGCTGATTACAATTCAGCTAAATCTTTCTTTGTGTAAAAAATGTGCTAGGGGGGTGCCTGGGTTGGCTCAGTTGTTAAGCGTCTGTCTTTGGCTCGGGTCATGATCCCAGAGTCCTGGGATCGAGCCCCACATCGAGCTCCCTGCTCGGCTGGAAGCCTGCTTCTCTATCTCTCACTCCCCCTGCTTGTGTTCCTTCTCTTGCTGTATCTCTCTCAGTCAAATAAATAAATAAAATCTTTAAAAAAAAATGTGCTAGGAAATTTCATCTGCATTACATCTTTTAATGCTCAAAACAACCGTGTAATATAGTATTATTTCTATTTTATATGTGAAAAAATTGGAGGCTCAGATAACAAAAGTAATTCACATGGTCACTCTGTTAGCAAACTTCAGAGTTTAGATCAATCAATCCCATTCCATTTTGTAGCTACAAATGACAGGCTGTGCTCATATTGGGCATAGATTTTTTTATTTTTAAATTAGTGATCAACATTTTAAAAACATGGAGTTTAAACATTTTTTTTAAAATCAGATATTGTTCAGTATTGGGCTGACCTGCAGAATCTAGGTAGCAGTAGCCCCAATTAAAAAAAAAAAAAAATGTCCCTCTTGTTGGCCAAGTTCTCATCGCTGGGCAAGCATATGTACCTACAGCTCCTTGAAACAATTTATATCTTTATATTACACTCTGATCCCTGAGGTATAGACCTCTGCTAAAAAGAAAAGAGACTAGAAAACATGCAAGGAAAAGAGAAAATGGGAGAAAAGTCACATGATGTCACACAATCACAAACACAAACATGATATGTAAAGAAGACTATAAATGAAATCAAGGGAAGACAGAAGAAGATAAAAGATTGCAAAAGAACAAAAAGATTAAAAAGGATCCTGAATGTATTGGATTGATACAGAAGATTAAAAACAATGTATGTTTGGGGAGCCTGGGTCCCTCAGTTAGGGAGCCTTCAGTTCAGGTCATGATCCCAGGGTCCTGGGATCGAGCCCCTCTTCGAGCTCCCTGCGGGAAGCCTGCTTCTCCTTCTCCCCGCTCGTGCTCTCTCTCACTATCTCTGTCTCTCCCTCTCAAATAAATAAAATCTTAAAAAAAAAAAGTATGTTTAAAATTTATTTTCTGATTACTCTTCTTCAATTGAAATGTCCTCCAACAGTTATAGTAAACATGTTTTATTTTAGATCAGCATGTCAGAAAATCATTCCAGAATAATTAACACATAATTATTAGATGGGGGAAGCACATACACAATTCTCTAAAGGCTGAAAATCTTGTGCACAATGGCAGGTTCATTGCTGAACATCCTTTTTGTTAAGTGTTCTGCATAACTATGCGCACAGAAAACATACATGATCATATCTAAAGTTAGCTAATATGTTTTTAGGTATTTGGGAGGGCATTATTTTGTTTCTTCATAATACATGCAGAAGCTCAGAGGACTGATAAAGATACACTGACTATATAGGGCAATTATTTGAAGAAATGGAATTGAGAATTTTTCTTGCCATGTTAATTATAAAACCATATTTACATCACCAATTTATATTCCTTATCTATACATCTTTCAGAAATTATATAATCTATTATACACTACTTCGAGCCTCTTGATTCTTCTTTTTGAATAGGTCTTTTGTTGTTAAAATACAACATAAAGTGATGTGACATCTTTATAATTTTCTACTAAATTTGATTATTGGAGATTGAAAATACACATAATTCAGATTTCCAAGTATGTTTTTATTTTGTTTGTTGGTTTGGTATAGTTTGGTTTGGTTTGGTTTGAAAGAGTAGTGGTTAAATGGAAACTCAGGAATGAAGCTGCCTGGATTCAAATCCAGTTTCTGCCATTTACTAATTGTGGGACTTAAGGCAAGTTACTTTCTCACTTTCTTCACCTCTGTTTATGAATCTTATAAATAAGAATAATCATAATACCTCTTTCCTAGAGTTTTGAGAGAATTAAATGAGAAAATGCACATAAGATACTGAGCAAAAATGTTTGATACATGCTAAATACATAGTAAATATTAGTTATTATTGTATTCACTATAATTGTAATTATTGCATTAATTAAACTACCCTCACTACTGGAAAATTTCCATATTACCTCAGGGGCTATCTCTAATAGAAGGGAGAACTCCAGGGAATAGATTAATTTAATTAAACCTGGAAAAAAATGAGATTACTCAGAGGATGGCTTCTTTCAATTCTAGGTCACCTGAACACATCAGGGCTAGAACTATAGCAAACAGATTAATTGCATTTTCTTCTATATTAACTCCGTGGGTTTACTTTTCACAATGTTTCAGTGATTGAAATAGGTCCCACCAACAACTTAATTCAGGAATTGTTTTGCTCTTGAAAAGTGCCAGAATAGCATCAATGCCTTATTTTTGATACTTTCAAATTTAAGGAATACTAGGCTTCCCCTTCGGGGAAGATTTGACATAATTTTTCAGAAGGCATTATTCAATAAGTAATTCTGATCCTAATTTTCAATTGACATGTGTGTAATTCAGCCAACAAAAACCGAGGGCCAGCAAAGTACAAAGGGAGTACGAAGCATTCTGCTGTGAGAGAATCGGTGAGAAAGGAGTTCAGACAGAACAACCCCATTTGCTCACAAGAACAGCCTACATTTTCTTCCTCATCTTGTACCACCCCACTCCTTCACTGTGCTCTAGTTACATCGGCTTCTCAGGCCTTTTGTGTTAATCTTTTTTTTTTTTTTTTTTCCTTCCTGATTGCTCCTTCCTTTACTTGTCATATGACTAGATTTTTGCCATTTGAGGGAGAAACTGATAAAATAAATATTAATCCGTACTCTGGTAAGGCATTTTCAGACTACTCTGAAGAAGCTACATACTCCCAGTTGCTCTCTGTCATATCTTCCTTCCTTAACATATCGTTTCCATTATTAGAAAATCTGTAACTACAGGTCTTGTTAATTTATTATTTATTTGTTTACAATATATCTATATTACTATCTCCGAAGCTTCATGAGGACAAGCGTTCTTTTCGCCTATTCACCGCTATATCTGCAGCACAAAAAACATTTGCTGGGACTAACGATAGAAGCCCTGAAAGTAGTTGTTCCAAAGACTGGCTAACCCATCCATCAGTTTCCACTTCTCTATGATGTGAATAGCAGGAATAAGGGTCTGTTTAATTGTTCTGCTTAGGTTGAAGTAATCCCTTCATGAATAAATAAGCTACTTTTAAAGATGATATTCTCATGCTGAATTCAATAATAGAGAGAAATTCCAAGAGGGGGATGCAATCAGTTACGTGCAGAATGGATTTTGAGAAGACAACAAACTGTGTGGACTTTGACTGTCTGGCAAAACTGCATGATGGGCTTTGGTACTTATCTTTTAAAAGCTTGAAAAAGCATGTGGATAAGCAGGCAGGAGCTGTTGAAAGCCATTTTAGGCAGGAAGAATGAACAAAGATAAAGAGGTGAGCACGAGCTTTGTGTATGGTGGTCAAATAAAAATACTTTTCAAACAGGACCAGAGAATTTGAGTTTGGGCAGTGACTGGACAAATTTGGGTAGATAGGGCACAACACATAACCTCAACCTTGAAAGCCAGGTAGAATAGTCTGGAAGTGATGTAATCATTACAAATCTCCCTTTCTATATGACTTCTCCCACTCTGTACAGATCTTTACCTTAAAGTCTGTCCAACTATATGACGTTCTCAAACATAAGAACTGTGCTTTTGTTCATCGTTGTATTCCAACATCTAGCACAGTTGTTGACACCTACTAATCAACAAAAATGTTTGAAAAAATTATAAGCCATGAGAAACCTCTGAATACTTTTGAATATTAAAATCAGAAGGTAACAGTTGTGTTTTAGAAACATGAAACTCAAAGAGGTATTTCAAAGAGGAAATTTAAAAAGCTAGTGCCAAAAATTTGGGATTGATGCACTGTGGGTCTGGATATCAGTAGTGGCAAGGAGGGATTGAGTGAAAGGAAAATTATGAAAAGTTCCTGTAAATAAAGACTCCTTATAGCTTATCAACTGATTGGATATACATAATGAAGAATAAAAATAAACTGAGTGAAAGATAATCCTAATATTTTGTTTTTTGGGAAATGTATATATCTTTATACATATGCATATATATAGTTAAAAGGATCTTTGTCATTTTGTGAGCCTAGATGGGTACACAGTCCACAGATTTAAGATTTGAATCTTGGCTCTGCTAAGAGATAGGTATATCTCAGGATCATCTGCGGAAGGGTTAACATTATGGATGGATTATCTCAGTATCAACTTGTGGTTCTTTTGCTCTACAGTGCTTACCTTAGATATGGAAGTGAAGATATTTTACTTGACTTCAACCAAAATAAAGCACTGATCTTTATTATTTTAATATGTTATTTATTTATTTATTAGAGAGAGAGAGAAGGCATGAGTGGGGGAGGGCAGAAGGAGAGGGAGAGAATCTCGAGCAGACTCTGCACACCGTGTAACCCAATGCGGAGCTTGATCTCATGACCCTGAGATCATGACCTGAACCAAAATCAAGAGCTGGACCCTTATCCCACTGAGCCACCCAGCTGCCCCAGCACTAAACTTTATTTTGCAGCAAACTTCACTGAGGATTTCAAAAGATGAAACAGATTTCATGTTGTAGCAGTTAAAAGGTCAAAAATTGAACCTCAGATATTCTTGGTGCTTTTCCCCCTAAACTTAGGGCTTTTACACATACTCCACTGCCCCTCTCCCCTTTCTCTTTTCTCTTTCTCTCCAGTCATTTGCTATTCACAAGAAACTAATTAAAAAGTTTCCACTTTCACTACATAAACAGTTTATCTTCATTCCTATCTGTCCCACAAAATCAACTTGGCAACTAGTTTAAAAGTCTAAAGTTTCACACTCTGATGGTGTGGCAGACACAGAAATGTACCACTTAGATTCTCCCTCAGAAAAAGGCTAGCTTTCTAGTTATCATGAGTGTGGTTAACTCACAGCATTTAGTTTTTAATGTCTTCAGGGTCCCCCAGCATTCAAGCTGAGATCTCATCCTCTTAGGAAGCCAAGAACTTAGCAAGATGATTGGTGGTGTTACATACAAAAAGCTAGCCACTTTCAAGTAAGGCAGGATACCTTTAATAGACAGCGTTTGCTCTGGAGTTCGCCATTTGGCTGGTAAAGATTTGTCAAAAGCGTGGCATGGTCTAACAGCTCACCCTGACCTTTCCTGCTTCACACTTTTTTTTTTTTTTTTAAGCTGCTATTTCCCCAAAATCATTTTGCACTTCTGACTTCATCTTAATATCTTATTCCCCACAATCAACCTTTGACAGTTGGTGTCAAGAGTACACTGAGAGGCTGGGGCTATGATGGAGTTTTGCCAGAACTGCCTAATCACCATCCAGCTGGTAGTGAGGAACCTGTGCCTGGGGATGAGTAATGTGTAGAGAGGCCCTCAACATGGTGGCAGTTCAATTTTTTTAATTATTATCCATGATGAAATGTGATGGTGTGTGAGTAAAAGTGAATACAATGTCACGATTACAGCATTTGAAAAAATATCATTGGAGGGAGAAGTATAAATATAAGGATAACAGAATTGGATGGTTATTGCCTTGATGAGATCAGTAATGAAAAGCTGAGGACTATTAACAAACAATTTAAAACTATCTGAAAGCCAAAAAGTAACTCACAAAGAAACCCTCTTATCTTGCTCTGAGCAAACAGATAAAGCTAAGATTAAGCCAAAAACAGAGTGCTGAATTTCAAAGATCTTTGAAAGTTTTTTTAAAAAGATTTTATTTATTTTGAGTGAGAAAGAGACAGAGAGCCCGAGCACGAGCAGGGGGTCGGGCGTGGGGTAGGGTGTGGGGGGGGGCAGAGTGACAAGCAGACTCTGAGCTGAGCGGAGAGCTTGCCTTGGGACTCGATACCAAGACCCTGAGATCAGGGCCTGAGCCAAAGTCAGATGCTTAACCGACTGAGCCACCCAGGCTCCCTTGAATGTTCTACCATAACAGATCTTCAATACCAAACACAGGTCCTAGTTAATAAACTGTGAGACTCTGACCCAGGATAGGAACTTCTGGGAGAAAACCCTAGAAGATTTAGACTCCCTAGTCTTTTTTTTAACATTCTGAACCTTCAGAAATGGCCCATCTTGTCCCATTAAAACATAGCACTCTTCCAATATCAGAAAATAATACAAAGGGATTTACCCCATAAGACAACAGTTGCCCACTCAGAAGTTTAGGAGAGCCACCTCCTCTCTTACCCTTCAGAGCTATAATCAGAGTTAAGTCACAGCTTAATCCATTCAGGTATTAATATGCCTGAATCACCATGACAGACAACAGAGGGTAGAATCCAAAGGCTCAGGGAAGTAGGTATTATGTGAAGCTGTTTCAGATACAGAAACCACTATTTGAAGAGGTGACTGGGTCCCAGTATTGAAAAATGCTGCAACTTTGGCAAGGATATACTATAATGTTTTCTCCAGGCCTTTCAAAGAGAGCTATGGTCACTTGCTTGAGCCATTACTTATCCACTATTTACTATGCACTAGGAAAAGGTGCCTACATAGACATTTTGAGGATAGTTGGACACAGAGTTTAAATTGAAACTAATATCTGTAGAATTGAAGTGACCTTATGATTCCCCTGATAAAGTGGAGTCATGTGGGATCAGGTAATTGATTCCCGACAAAAATGCAACTTAAAATTGCCCACTGAGTCCACACACCCACTCAGTAGAAGTCCCCCTCATAGCTAAATGTATATTTGACATTGACATATTTGACCATTGGAATAACAGTTGAATTTGTGTCTTTCACCTGTGGGGAAAAGAGCAATCACAGTGGAGAAGGTCATGAAGAAGTTTCTGAAATTACCACTGCTCTTCCAGCTAAGACAATAAAACAAACCAAAAAAATATGCATCACATACTAGAGGGAATAACCAAGGTAGGTACCACACCAAAGGATCTAAAGGATGTATAATTAGTTGCTTCCATCATTATCTCTCTTTAATTTATCAGCCTGGCCCCCCAGATACCAGGTGGATCTTGAATCCCAGCAAGTGCCTATAGACCAGGGTGGACAGCATCTCCCACAGCAGCTTGTGTCAGATATGGTATCTTTGGTAAAGCACATTAATAGATCTCAGGGACATGGTATGTGTCCACTGATTTAGTAAATATCTTCTTTGCTATTCAGTTAAGACATAGGATCAGAAACAGTTCTCATTCCCTTGGACTAAATATCCTTTTGCTATTCAGTTAAGACATAGGATCAGAAACAGTTCTCATTCCCTTGGAGTTCCATTGAGCACTAACAGAAAAAAGGCTTGACCATCTGGAACTGCCCATCATGAGGTTGGCACTTACTGTCAGATGCACCAAATCATAAAGTTCTGTGGATTCAGAAGAAATCATTGTTAAGATAGAAAGAATGTATCTAGGAGCATTCAGGGAAGGGGTCAGAGGGTAGAACAAACTTCATAAGAAAGAAGCCCAGGCTACCCAGTAATCCCCCCACTACAGTTGCACCAATTCCCCTCCTCCAGCTCATACCTATGACCATTTGTTGGAATCATGTACCAACAGTTCTAAAAAGAGTAAAATTCCAAAGCTTGTGTTACATATGGCTAGGATATTATGTGGAAAGCTAAAAGCTAAAAAGCTAAAAAGAAGTGGTAGCCCTGTTAGAGCCTTACTCAAGATTAGTCATGATGCATGAACGCTTGGATATTTACTTTGCACAGAAGGGGAATTAACCTGTGGTCATAATATATATAGATTAATGGGCAGAAACAAATTGGGTCAGCTGGTTAAGAACTTGGAGGGAAAAAGATTGGAAGATTAGTTACAAGGAGGTCTGGAGAAAAGGCATGTGGATGGACATATGAGAATGAGCATAAAGTGTGAATGCCTACCAGAAAAGATGCACTAGAGTAAAAAAAAAAAAAAAAAAAAAAATGCACTAGAGGAAAGGCACTAAACTTTCAAATGGAAGTGGCGCTCAACAACTTGATGTTAGCTGATGCAGAACTTTCAGGAGCTACCATAGTACCATTATAATGGGTTATAAAAGACAAGGCTATGATGACAAGGACAAAAGCTATGCATGGATTCCTACTTACTTAGACTAGTCCAACTACTGTTACCACTACCTCTGAATCTCCTCAATACCTGTAACAAAGACCAGTGCTTACTTCCAATAAGGCACTATTCCTCGAGTAGACCAAATGGCCACTTGGTTCCAAGTTGACTCTATTGGATCCTTCTATTATATCAGGCATGTGGTTTTGTTTACACAGCAATAGACACCTAGTCTAGGTCAGGGCTTGTCTTTGCTTTCTACTGGGCCTCAGCCAGCCCCACTATCCACGTGCTTATAGGATGCCTGATCTACAGACATGTAATCCCTAGGCAGCTTCTGACCACAGGATTCACTCATTGTTGTAATTCATAATGTATCACACAGATGATGCTGACCTGACACAGTATTAAAATGGCATCCTGAAGGAAAAACTAAAGCACCAGCTTTGAAGCAATATCCTGCAAGAATGAAGTACCATCTTCCAGACTTACATGCATTAAATCAGAGACATTTATGCGGGGGGAGGTCACTTACACTGTTAAACATACTATAATGGACAAGACAACCTCTTGAACAAATGATTATTTAGTTCCAAATGCCAATAGTACCACGATTGTACCCTGTACTCATGATACAAAGGTAATACGAGGTCCCAGGCCGTAAGAGCTTTGTTGCATAGGCTACACAGGTGTTGGTAAAAGGTCAGGGTAAAAATTTAGGATCATATTATCCTATTTTCTGTTCCTTCTTTATAGTTGAACTGCTTTGACACAGTTCATTTCAACTCAAATGTAAAATAAGTAATTTGGGAACAGTCTCCAATATTCCGGCAGATAACATCAGAGTTTCCTCTACCATTTCAGAATGAATAAAATCTGTCATGCTAACTCACCAGTGCAAGTTCAAAAGAAAAAGAAAAGAAGCTTTTTAAATGGGAAACTTGTAAAAATGTGAGAAGTTTTCCTTGCTGAATAAACTTGAAAACCATTGTCTGACATTCATTTTCACAACTATGAAAAGTGAAACTCCCTTCTGACTTTTAAGGTAAATTAAATATAGGATTATGAAGACAAGATGGAAAGATTAAAGAAATTTTTTTTCTCATAAGACATATGTTCCCTACTGAATAGTGTATGTGTTGTCAGAACAATTTCGCATTTGCTAGATCGGAGGGGGAGACGAACCATGAGAGACTATGGACTCTGAGAAACAAACTGAGGGTTCTAGAGGGGAGGGGGATGGAGGGATGGGTTACCCTGGTGATGGGTATTAAAGAGGGCACGTTCTGCATGGAGCACTGGGTGTTATGCACAAACAATGAATCATGGAACACTACATCAAAAACTAATGATGTAATGTATGGTGATTAACATAACATAATAAAAAAAAGAAAACACTGGAATAAATAATCAAAAAATATTTATAAACATCAAAATCCTGCTATTTAATGCATACTCTTTGCTCTGATAATATTTTCCTATTTGCTTAATTATTATTAAACAATTAGTAAATACATAGTAGGAAATATACCTGGTAAAAATAATTGCATTAGTGATTTCACAGATAGTTAGAATGTCTAACACTTCCCGCAATAATATCTTTTCTATACCAACACATCATCTATACCACACCAAGACGGGCAGTATATGTAATTTAGAGGGTCTTCTAATCTTAGCCTCAGTGTATGAAACAATAAACTTTAACACCACAGGGGCTGTGTCTAAATGTACAACCAGTATAGTTATTTTGTCTGCATTTGCTAGGAAGTTTAATTGAGTAGTAAATTCATTCTTCCTGCCAAGACTTTTTATTATTTTTTGACTGAATTGAAAGAATGGTCACTTAAGGAAGAGGTCTTAAATCTAGCTCAGACTAAAAGAGGAAAGGAGATTTGTATGTTAAAAGATTTACTGTAAAATAAACAATGAAGTACACACCAAAAAAAGTTTATCAAAGGGACAACAGCACAATGGTGATACTCAATGGAAAAATTATAAAAGCCTTTTTTTTCTAATGCCTAACTTAATGAGGAAAGTTCTAAAAATAAATTCAAGTAATTAGGAGTCTCCTTGGCCTTCCTATTAAATAGTTTGTTACGGAATATATGAAGCAAACCTTAAAAAATTAAACATAGATTAGCATTCCTTCAATGGACACATTGAAGATGGAACAATAATTACTTGGTTATAGTGTATAAACTCCAGTGAATGTTATTTCTTAAATGCCATAGAGGACCCGAGAAGCATTAACAAAATCCATTAGAGTTGCGTATTTTCATAAGAAAAGAAAAATAGCGTACTTGAAAATGACCATTTTGTAATTTTTTTCTTTCTTTTTTATCTTGTCAATTTTTATAATTGTGGAAACAAATTGCTTTTGAATGAAGATAAAAGTGTTAAAAGTTCCTTTTTTAATAATAATTTTAAAAAAGCAAAATAATTATCAACAAAGAAAAATAAAATAGCTTAAAACCTAAAGGTGCATTCCAAATTAAATATTTGCTAAAAACTGAATAGAAGAATCACTGTTATTTAAATTACTGTTTAAGTTCAAAATGAATCTTTCCCACTGTGAAGTCAGAACACTGAATTCTGTTTTCAGCTATGGAATTTACAGTAATGCAGTTTTTGCTATATAGTAAACAAGCTTTAGAATCTCATTGCCCTAGAACAACAGCTTGTCTCTCTCTCCCTTCCTTCCTTCCTTCCTTCCTTCCTTCCTTCCTTCCTTCCTTCCTTCCGTCCTTCCTTCCTTCCTACCTTCCTTCTTTCCCTCTCTCTTTCTTTTTTCTTTTTTTCTCTTTCTTTCTTTCTTTCATAGATCACAGTTCTTTGAGTTTCTGAGATTTAACCAATCTTAGCTGGATTAAAAGGATTCAACAGAGCCAGCCTCCAGACTGCAGATGATTTCATATCCTCCCACACATCTCCTTCTGAGACAAGCAGCTCCCTCGGTGCACTATTTTCATGGCCTAAATGAAGCCCCAGAGGCAAGTGGTAACCTGGATGCTTTGTAACTTCTCAGCTGGAAACTAGCATACTGTGATTTACACATGTATCCTATTGACTAAAGCAAGTCACATGGCAAACCCAATATCAATGCAGTAGGCAAATATATTCTGACCTCAAAGAGACACCTCTCTAAAAAATAACAGGCCAAAAGTTGTCCAGGGAAAATATCCTGCTATACAGGGAAGTGAAGAATTGGGAGCAATAATTCAAATTACCAGATACACATGTGATCTTTGTTTTCTCTATAAAACCTAGGCTATGATGCATTATCTTCTTCACAATATTGATGACCCGTTTCATAAACAAACAACCTTTGAACATAAATTGTTTATTGTTATGTGCCAAGAACTCTGTTAGGTGCTCAACACACAAAAATGTGTGAAACACTGCCAAATCTTTTGGCCGAGGGAGACATAGTCATTAGATTGGGCAGGCTGTACTAAGCTCAGGTAACAATGTTAGTAGATTCATTCAATAAAATTTTACTTCTAGGATGCAGAGAGTATATTTTAGGTTGGAGTTTTTTCTTGGTGACTGTCCTCTAAGCACTAATCAAGTGAACCAGGCTACCAGCATCTTATGCCACCATCTCTTAAGTGGCCTTCCTGGTTGTCAGAAAAGCAGAAGACAACGTGAACGTTTGTGCAAGGAGTTTCACATCCAGGTCTGGGACTGACACACATCACTGTTCCCACATTGAAGAAACCAGTCACACAGCCATTATCTATTCATAAGATGCCAAACTAATTAAAACAGTTTCAAAAACACAGTATCCAGAAAAGGTTTATTGGCTATGTAGGCATTGAATGACATCATTCTTCATGTTCAAATATCTGTCACTTTTCTTTCTACACTTAGAACACACTTTTTCTCACTAAAAAGGGACAATCCAGAGTCCCATCCAGTTATTGCATCCAGCTCAAAGCCCATGATCTTTAAGCCACACATATCCTTATCCCTGGGATCCTAGTGACCTGTTTGGTCTAGAACCACAAAGTTATTTGATTGTAGACATATACACCCACACACAATGTGTGGAGTTGTGACTGGATAACCAAAATAAATACTCCCATTTGAGAAGAGGCTTTCCAGTCATTGCTTTCTAGCAATTCTGAAACCCCACTGAACTAGCATTGTACAATCTCTCTACCTTAGAAGTGCCAGAATTACTTTGAGTTTTGATGATCTCTGTATCTGCTTTATGGAAGGAACTGTCTTGTCCATGGTTTTCCGTGGCCCCTGACTCCACATTCTGGGAGGTTCTTCCTGGTTCATTATTTACTTGTATTATTTACTTACTATATATATATATATATATATATATATATATATATATAGTAGTCTGGTGGAGGGGCACATTACTTCTGCAGAGCTTTGGAAATGAGGCTATTGCTCATGAAGGTTGATGTCTTAAGAGTTGTTTTAAGACAAAAAATCTTATGATCCTAATTTTCCTCAAAACTTAGTAGGCTTCAGATCTATTTGCTTCCAGTCTGTTCCACGCTTAAAGTTCTTTATTAGACATAGTTCTCAAATCCACTTATATTTTTTTACTTCCTCAATCCCATGTCTGTCTCGCTCAATTTAATAGTGCTATCTTGAAACTTTCAGACTTGAATGGGAAAGCTACAACCTAATCTGATATTTTCCCTGGGTCGCTTTATTTAACTGAAAATTTTCTTGCTAAAAAATACATTTCTTATTAATCTTACTGTCTGTGATCAGAAGTAGTTGGATTTTCCAACAGTGCATAGCCCCAAACTCTTGTTTTTTTTTTTAATTCAGTTTTTCTCACAATCTTTCCAGCTATTCCTTAAGATCACTCTTTCTTATAATTCCTTAACTCTTAATATTTTTAAGATTTTATTTATTTATTTTACAGAGACAGTGAGAGACAGAGACAGAGCATGAGCGTGGTGGGGGGGAGGAGGCAGAAGGAGAGGGAGAAGCAGACTCCCCACCTATCAGGGAGACCAACGCGGGGCTCGATCCCAGGACTCTGGGATCATGACCTGAGCCAAAGACAGATGCTTAATCGACTGAGCCACCCAGGCGTCCCTCCCTTTCTATTTAAATCAATAAAAAACAACAATATGTGCTGAAATAATGATTTTCAACTTATTTCTCTAGACCCATAATCCTTAGACCCATAGTCTGCTTTCAGAGTTATCAGAGGTAATCAAATATTTTGCTGCTGCATGATACAATTCATCAGCTTTCTAGCTTTCAATTTCAATTTCTCCTCTGACCATTTTCTGACTTCTAAGCCTACAAATTTCTTTTTTCTTGTAATTTCATAGCAACAATTCAAATTACCAATATCTTCATTAGTTAAGGTAACCTAGACCATGAACCATTAACGAGTAAATCATACAACTTAATGGCTTAACTTAACAAAAATTTTTCCTATCCATTCAAATCCAGTGTGTGTCAGAGATTGTCTTGGAGGTTTCCTTCTAAAAATGACTTTAAGAACTAAGCTGTTTCTCAGACTTTTAGTACAGAGACCAAATTGATGGTTACCAGAGGGGAAATGATGGGGATTAAAGAGTACACTCATCATGATGAGCACTGAGTAATGTACAGAATTCTTGAATTACTTACTATATTGTACACCTGAAACTAATATAACACAGTATGTCAACTATATTGGAATTAAAATTTTAAAACTTAATTAAAAACTAAGCTGTTTCATTACTAAATGTCACTACCTTCAATATAAGTGCCCTGATCATGATTGAAGTAGAAGAGATAGAAATTGGAGAGTTGTAGAACAACACTTACCCATAGACACTGACGCCATTCTACCTACATTTCATTAGAGCCAGTTACATGGCCTTACTTAACAAAATCACTGCAAGTAAAGATGGGAATTATGGTCTTTCTATAGATGCAGAAAGATGAAATGAGTTTGTTGAGCATCTTGCCAATTTTGCCACACACACACACACACACACACACACACACCCCTACAAAACCCTAATACTGGTTTTTTTGAGGTTGGCATGAGGATCAAAGAAGTATCAATATATGCTGTAAAACAGTGCACACATTTTACCAATTTTATTAAGCTGTGTATGGTTTTTGATAACTGATAATGCATATTCATTTGAGAAATATTAGCACATACCAAACAAATCCAATTTTTATACAGAATTAGATAAACCACTTATATAGCCCATATGACCCTCTGCCATTTGAATTTTAAAATATCCTAGTGGGTAGAAATAGTCATATTTAGTATAAAGTGTATGACTCATTGGTCAATGTAATGGGCATTACATGTCTCCAGATCAGAATGACAAGAACAATGGATCAAATCCTTTTTTAATCTAAATTTAAGTAAATAATATTTCTTATGGCTATTGTTTCTAAGATAGTAGAAGGAATTAAAATCAGGAAGAAAAAGAAAATGTCCCAGCTATCAGTATGATAGAGCCATATCATTTTCATTGAATATTCATTATGCACTATTTAGTATATAAACAGTAATATGCAAGGTCAAATGATAATTTAGCCAATCACTGTGTAATACCTTACACATAAACAAAACACTATAATTACAGTGACAGGACAAGCAAAAATAAACTAGTTTCACAGTGTTCATAGGAATGACCTGGAATCAGAAATTCTTCAGGCACTATATTCAAGAGTGTGGATTCATTTATTCCTTATTTTTCTATTTATTTAAAAACACTGAATGAGTTCTCATGAATACTAAGCACTGTTCCAGACACAAATTTATATTAGAACATTTCCCTACAGAATACCAGAGAAAAAAGGATGAGAACAGGGGATCAGGGTACATTTCTTGGCTCATGAATATTTGTTGTTTTTTTTTTTAACTTTTATATTTATTATGAACAGAAGATATCCTTAGTGGAGTGTAAACTAAAATCACTGGGCCAGGAATCAGAACACCCTTTCACATCTTGACCCCATCATTTACTAGCCCTACAACCTGGGACAAATCACATAATCTCTCATAATTACTGGTCAGTGACTGGGTTTGGATTGAGGAAATAATAACTCCTCTTTTGATATCACAGTGTGGTTCTGAAGATCAAATGAGACAATGTATGTAAAAGTAGTTTGAAACTAAATTGCTATACAGTTTTAAGGTATCATTATTGTTTCTGAAATCACTTTAATGGATTATGTTTCAGGTGTGGCTTTTTTCTCTTCCTATTATTATAATTTTTTTAATACTTGCACCTTAGCCCATAAGATAGCTATATTCCTCACCTTTTCTCTTTTCATTCTTTCTATTTCTCCTGGTGCATTACTCCAATAAAGCTATCTTTTCCCAATATGTAAAATGCATTTGTAATCCTGACTGATGTATAAAAAATGTATATCTAAAGATCAGGATGAAAGATATGAGTGATTTGTAGTACATCCTGTCATCAAAAGTACTGAACGCTGGGGAATGTATAAGACATGTGAAGAATCAATATTAAAACCATACTTAGTACAGTTTAAGAGGGCAATAGTGACATTCAGCATTGCATTTTACATTTTGCTAATGGATTAGAAAGGCAACTGTCATTTTGAGCTCCTTAGTAACAAAATCCACTTAATTCTGCAAAGGTGTAAATAAAAGAATGTCATAGTATTAACATACTTCTCAAGGTAAATTGAAAAGCATGCAATGTGACTGACAAAGTCTTTTTCCCCTATGTTTCCTATTTTTTTTTTGTTATTTTATTTTACTTTATTTTATTTTTGTAAGAAAATTTAAGTTCATCTTAACTTTGTCTGTAAAATCAATAATGATAATCATGGAGTCTCTCTGAGTTTTGCCATAATTGACTAGGAGGCAATAGATAATTGCTGAATCATAAGTAAGAGGTAACTTATGTTGGTGTGATTGATTTCAAAATTATCCAGCAGCTGAACTCTTGCATGTTAACATAAACACAACATGAATTGTGTATGGAAGTAATAAAAATAGATAGAGCACCTGATAAAAATGAATATCTCCTTATTGAACCTAAGTTAAAATTTCTTCTTAAAGTTTTTAAATTATTTTTTATTTATGTGAATTGAGTGGAAAATAAGTCTTAAAGAATATATCTGAAAATGACTATCCTCCCTTATATCTAATAGAAGGGTTATAGGTGCTTATTTCTATTTTTTCTCATCTTTTAAAATACTTTCTTGTTATAAAAGTGCAACAGAAGTGTGTGACATACATAGATATCATTATATTTTATTCTATGTCTATTGATTTTAATCTATTTGGCAAAGATACTCAAAAAGCAATATTTTATTGATAAAATGAAAATTAATCATCCTTAAAAAATATTTCTAAATGTACATCATATCTTTCAAAACTATGATACTTTTCCTGATTGCCTTTAATGCCGCCGATACCTGGAAAAAGCTATGAAAATTGGTTTGGCTCAATATAACCACCATGATTAAGAGGTTGACATTCAGAGTTCTTTTCCAGCTCATACTGGCCACCATTGTCACACTTGAAAGACAGTTCTTATATGAAAAGAGGTGAAAGGCCCAGCAGAAATGTTGTATGACTGCACTTTTGTTAACAGTTAAATGACAGGTACAGTAGTAGCAGCCTCATTTAAATCAATCATACTAAGTCTAACACACATTCTTCTGGGTGTGGGAGAAAAAAAGTACTAAAAATATGGGAGAAAATGAAATAAAAGTATCAGATGCTTTGACTACAACACACACACACATACACATAACAGACTGATAGAGTGAATTATCTACAAAGGAATAATGGTTTTCCTTTCTTGATTTATTCTGCCTTATTCCTTTTAGATTCCACTGATTTCAAGTCTAACAACCACCCTCTCCTTTTCTTGGTCTGCATAGAGAAATATAATTAGTTATTACTGACCATTCTCTGGTCCTTAAAGGTGAAGTCTTTTGTATGAACTTAAAAATTGCCACATTTCTACCTCCTTCACTTACTTTTCACTGTTTTTGTGTAAACCTGAAAGCAGTCCAGTGAATTAATAACCAAAAACTGCAGACATCACCCCCATTTGTCTTGCACCTTGGATTGACAGGATAATTTTCAGGAATGACTTAGCTAGTCAGCTGTAAATGCAAAGAACCCCGGGTGAAAGCCTACTCTGCAACCAGAGGTCTGCATTGACTTCGAGCCAATTATTCAACATCCCAAAGCCTGAGGTGGAAATCAAAGACATGAATAAAATTCCTTTAGGATTACTAATAAGATTAGAGACAATGTTTATAAAGTCTTTTACTTAAAAATAAAAAAAAAATAAAGTCTTTCACTTACTGCCTAGCACACAAGGGCATTCAGTGAAAAATGGCTACTATTACTTAAAAAAAAAAAAAAATGCATGGAGTGAAGACCCAAGTTTTGATGACTATACTTAAAAACTTAAAATATTTTTAGGCTTAGGAAAAGTAAATACATCATTTTATGTTTAAGTGCCTCTGGAGCACTAGACCCTTTGCAGAGCAGAATTTGAAGCTGTCCTTGACTTTCTGCTTACTGAAGTACTTGCTTTTTGCTATTGATTTCACAAGTATGACACAAGCCCCTGGAAAGAAGAGTGTAGGTAACAATAGTTTAAAAATAAAATATAAGATACAATTGCTTTTGAAATTTTTGTTTGTTTGGGTGTTAGCTTACAAAATATGTCAAGGATATATTTGTAAGACATTTTCAAACTTCTCAAAGAGAGATGGGGTAATTAGTAGAATGTAGCATGCCTGTCCATCCATAAATTATAGAGTGAAGACCCACCTAGTTATCAATCTAATAAGTGTAGTGCCAGGCATTGTTCTAAAGCCTACGCATAAAATGATTTTATTTCATTTTGCTGATTCCCTGAATTTTGTTTTCCCACATTTTTAGTATTGGGTTCTGAAGATGGTAGAAAATAATTATGTAAGGATATCATCCAAACCCATTTACTTCTTCCTTGTCAATAGGTTCTCCAGTATCACAACCTGGAATTTCTAAAATTATTTTGAAATCAATCCTCTTTTAACCCTTTCACCTAATAAGTCATTAAATCCTGTAACAATCTTCTAGAAATCATTCTTAATATAATCGCCATTCTTTTAGTTTTGTTTTTTTTTTTCTTTCCTTCAGTATGGCCTACCTTAAAAGCTGTCAAACGGACTCCCCATCACAAGATCTCTCTGTCTTCAATTCTTTCCCCACACAGTTATTACAATTACCTCCTTAGAGAAATATGAATATGTTACTCGTCTGCTTTGAAGCCTATTCTAACTCCTTAGCTAGGCTTCTGTGGCTCTTCATGATAGGAATCTTCCCACACCTTGAACCTTACTGCTAGCCACTTCTCACGCCACCACCATGCCCCATGCCTTAATACAACCATATAAACAGACTCGGTATGTTTTCTCCTGCTATAGCAAGCCTCTAAGTACCCCTTAAACACAATACCAGGTCATCAGTTCTGTTTGTACTGCTCTCAAAGTGACTTACAGACTTTCCCTGATCTAACCCTATTGTAGGTTGGATTCTTTGTCACTCCATGACTGAGATTTCTTTGTAGGAGGCTTAATGGGGATGCCTTCGGCAACAATCCATGTAAGAAATAAAGAAGTATTAGTCAAAGAGGTTGAACAGTGATAGAGTTGCAACAGAACCCTCTGCCTACCCAGCTGGGTGATCTATTGCCAGGAAGGACATTCAAAGATGTCCTTACACGAGGAAGGGGAAACAGGCCATAGAACAGTATTGAATAAGAGGAAGAAGCATAACCTTGGCCAAAGTGGATCTCTTTAGCTGAGGATAATTCCTGAGGAAGGATTCCATAGAGATCTGTTAGCAGCCTGACAGCAGGGGAAATGAGGGCTTCAGATCTGGAAGTTTTGGGTGGTACAGCCCCATAGTGGGGTTAGTCATTCCGCTGCATGTCCCAGAATACTTGGTAGAAGCCCCTCTCCCAGCACAAGCCACAGTGCACTCCAGTCTTATTTGAATCCCTTATTATGCTTCGAGGTCTCCCGTGGCTACCTTTATATCTTCAGGAGTCATCCAGTTTGCAGTACAGTAAATGAATACAATGAACAAAAGTTAGATTCACAACAGAATAAAATAAAATCCTTTCCCTGGAATAACAATACCTGATGCTCTATGCTACCTTGTAAAATGTGTATAACTTATGTTATTGCAAAATAGGAGTTTTAATTAGCATTGCTGTGTTTGGTTAAATTGGCTTTCAAGGAGGTAAAGGGAGCATGCTGAGAAGAGGTTTAGTTTGTAAAGAAATCTCTACAATGGAAAAAGCCGTTTCAGAGGCACAATGAATTACCATCAATTAGAAGTCAAAAAGAGGAAGATCTGGGAAAAAAAAACAAAAACAAAAAAAACACGTATTTAAGAGAAAATGTGACCAGGGATTCTTAATTTGAAGATTGAGTGGGGAAAACCGGAATGAGTTATGGACCAGAGGATTAATTATTGAAAAATATTTGGAATCAACAGAGCTCATGGTTACAAATCAAACACTGTTGCAAAACCAATGCTGTGATGGAAATAAATAGCTACTTGAGTGATTATTTTGGTAAGATATATTGATGTTTCAGGTAAAATATATTGAAGTTTCAGTTGGTATACGGACTGTCTTGTCTCCCTGAGGAAAAAAAATGTAAGTGGCACACCCTTCACAGACCTGACACATTGTAGGCTCACAACAAATGTTTGTTTGCCATCTCCTTCCCATAAAGGTAAAGGTTTCAGGTCAGCCTTACCATTCATTTCAAACACTTCCTAAAACCCATAGAGTTATGATATTCAGGGAATCCTCTTGGCCAAATGGTGTCTCTCACAAGAGGCCATGGTCACACGCACGACTCAGCCTGAGACTTCAGGAAATGAAAAAGCTATCTTTTCTCTTTTCCTATCTGGGTAGATTTCTTGTTCCTTCCTTTTTGCTTAGCTCCCTCTCCCATCTTCACAAGAAGCATACAGCTAATGTGGTCATTTTATAGGAACTTAATATATAGAGGTCTTGCTTACTGTGTGTGTGTGTGTGTGTGTGTGTGTGTACATATACACATTAAGACATAAAAAATAGTTACTATTCAATTCCACAAACAGCATTCAGTATCTACATCTTGCAAAGTAGTGCCTTAAAAATATGCTAGAAAAAGATGAATAAAACATAGGAATGTTGAAAAAGAAAACAAACCACTAGCAGTAATAGGGGGAAGAATGAAGTATGTGTATGCTTGAGGTGCAATTAATGTGCTTTCAGAACAAGGAGGTGAGAATGATTGCTTTTGACCTAAGGGAGATCAGAAGGTGTGGCCCTTTTCAGACCTTTGAGTGTCCCTAATCATTAGTTAATTGACTCCTGCATGTAAATTTGTGTTGTTGGCTCTGTATGTGTTCCCTGGTAATTAATAAGCACTTTCCCAGTTAATTTTATGTATCTTCCATCTGTGCCTTTTGGATGTAGGAAAGTTATTTTAGTACGATCGTATATACACAAGTCTCAGGAATGCCAGTTTTGTAATGAACAAAAGTTGATTGAAAGGAGATAGAAAAGTGTGACGCATCTTGGTATTAAATGTTCCTTGGAGTCCAGCAATGAGAAATGTGGTGGGAAATAATGGGAAAAAGCAAGAAAAGTTATGTGAATGATTTCGAGGAAGTTGTTGGAAAGAAAATCTGTGAGAATAAGATTCACTCAGTCATGATAGAACTGGTATGATGTAGCAACTAGAATGACAGGATCTAGGACAATGACTATCCGAGGCTGTTTCAAGACATTTGTAGCATAGCAACAGGGAAAAATGGTTAGATTTGGTGCCAAAATTCAATCTGAATTTGGTGACTGCCTCTAGAAATTGACTGCAAAACTGAAGATTAAGAGAAGCTTAGCTGATCTGAAGATAAAGTAGTCTGAAATTGAGAAGTCAAAAACATGTGTTTCTTAGTGTTGCAGAATGACTCATGTTACACTCAGATGTTCAAAGAAATATAGATTCTGTACTTTTTCTATAACTACCCCACATTTCTCACCCCATCCAATGGGCAGGTGGCGGAAAAGGAAAATGAAGCTTACTTGTATTTGCTAATCTCAGTAAAATCCAAACATTAAAATTTTACATCAGAAAATATCTTTCTAGGTGACTCGAATGCATCAATTTTCTCATATCCTCTAAGATGTCATCTGGGTATTTAAGAGTATAGTCATGCTTATGACGTGATTTTGTGACACTGGGGAAAGGGTCAAATGTGCCTTTAGCTGTTATGCTAAGGTGTACTTTACCTGAGCTGCTGTTTTGCCCAATTCTGTTGACAATAGCTGCTGATTTGGGCAGCAAATGATTTCTTATTTTTTTTTGTTGTTGTTGTTTCTTAGCTTCTAGGGATCCTCCAATTTGAATTGACCTTTTAATATTTGCTTTTTCCATCTGGGCCACGGTCTAATGGTAGTATCTACTACGAGATTACCTTGCCCTTCTCGACACTGTCCTCTGATCTTCTGCATGTCAGTGAAACACAGGAACAAAGAAACATTTGGAAGTATAAAATAAGCCTTCTTTTTGCCTGACAACACTGTTCTACCCCCCAATTATGTGAAGGCCTCCAATATTAGCTCAGGGCACTCTGTACAAGAGTCTCTTCCCTACATCCCAAATGATTGGCTGGGCAAATCCCACCCAGAATTGGCCTCAAACGCAGACTGAACATTTACTCTCTAACCACTACATGCATTGCAGTTCCAGCGCTGAAAAATCAGGGCATATAGAAGCCCCGATGTATACTTCTTTAGTCTCCTTGTACCTCTACTTTTTTCTTCTAAAATCCTACAGAGGGGCGCCTGGGTGGCTCAGTCGTTAAGGGTCTGCCTTCGGCTCAGGTCATGATCCCAGGGTCCTGGGATCGAGCCCCGCATCGGGCTCCCTGCTCAGCAGAAAGCCTGCTTCTCCCTCTCCCTCTCCCCCTGCTTGTGTTCCCTCTTTTGCTGTGTCTCTCTCTGTCAAATAAATAAACAAAAATTTAAAATAAATAAATAAATAAATAAAATCCTGCAGAAATAGAGGTGATTTATTTCTACTACTTCTTTTCTTATAACTTCTACCACATCAAATTCTATCATTTAAGCTCTCAAACCCAGAAAACAATATTTTCGACGGGAACATGGAAAGGCAGTCCTTTCTCTCATGGCAATGCCTGGTTTTAAATCCATAAACTGCAACATTTTATTTTGAATATCAGTTTATAAATATTACCTCTCATTTTCTTTGTATTCCTTCTGAACCATATTGATATTGTTAACAAAATTACCATAGGAGGTGCTTTGGAGGCATGGAGGGCCTCACAAATTTTTAAGATAAACTTCCTACCCCTATATGAAATCAACCAGATCCATTTTATTTTAAAAAAGTACTAAAAAAGAGATCAAAACAGTTTAAATAAAAGCCACATTACACAAGATATAAGATTAGGGGCTAGGATTTTTTTAATTAAGTGTATTCTGTTTAGTGACACTGTTTTTGTTTTGAATTGAAGTTATTGAACCCCTTCAAGTTGTATTCTAATAGTATGCTAGAAAGTACATAACTGAATTAACAACCATTTAAAATAATGCTTACTGTCTGTTATTTGAGGATGAGGTATTATCTTGTGACTTAAATATACAATAGCCTGAAGAGAATACTCTGAGGGAAAAAGTATATAAATTTGCAATACAAATAAGAAATGACACATTAAAAATAGAGCCTTGATTGATACAAGATTGACAGAAAGGACAAAAAATAAAACACCTCCATCTAGTTATAGTATTCTATAACAAACAGAGCAGACATTAAGATGACTAGAAAAGCAACATAGAAAGGAAACCCTTGTTTACTAGACCATAAATCAGAATGACTAATTGAAATGCTATGTTTTTCCTTCTCTTTCATCTCCTCTTCACCGAAAATTTTTTGCCTAAAACTGACCATATAGAGTGTGTTTTGAAATTTTTCTATCTATAAGTTCAGGGAGCATAGATTCCCCAAGTGTGAATATTAGAGAAAAGCATGTCCTTCACCTTCTTGACTTAAGTGCAGATTTATTAGCAAGAGGATCCACTTACCCTTGGGTAGAATGACATAACAAAGCAGAATACTTTTAAAAATAAACTTTATATTTTATAATAGTTTTAGATACAGAAAATTGTAAAGATAGTGCAGAGAGTTCCTATATATCCCACACCTAATGTCTCTCAGTTTCAACATTCTCTATAACAATAGTTACATTTGTTGCAACTAATGAAACAAAATATACAATAATGAACCTATATTCATTTGATTGTAGATAACAGAAGACTAAATCAAAGTAGTATGAGTAGCATTAATAGTAGTAGTGGTGAATCACAGAGCTGTACCTCTGAAACAAATAATACATTATATGTTAAAAAAAGAAGAAGAAGAAGAAGAAGAAGAAGAAGAAGAAGAAGAAGAAGATAGCAGGAGGGGAAGAATGAAGGGGGGGAAATCAGAGGGGGAGAAGAACCATGAGAGACTATGGACTCTGAGAAACAAACTGAGGGTTCTAGAGGGGAGGGGGTGGGGGGATGGGTTAGCCTGGTGATGGGTATTAAAGAAGGCATGTTCTGCATGGAGCACTGGGTGTTATACACAAACAATGAATCATGGAACACTATATCAAAAACTAATGATGTAATGTATGGTGATTAACATCACATAATAATAAAAAAAGTTAAAAATAAAAAAAATAGTAGTAGTGGTGATAACTGGATAGTCTAAGGATAATGCAAGCTTTAGGCATATTTGGAATTAGGCTTCAAACATTGTCATAAAAATTCACCCCTCATTTTTTCCTTTTTGCCATAATTTCACTCCGCATTCACTTTGTTAGCATCATTCAGACAAAAATTCCCAACATAAAGGAAGTATGTGCATAGGAGCTTCAAGCTCACATTTACATTCTCAATAACCCTGATACTCATGTCTCCAACAGATACTGAGATTGGTCTTCACTGGACTGCTTCAGGTCATGTAATCTTTCCTGAGTCAATCACTATGAGACTATACTTGGTCTTAGCCAAAAGGCCGAGAAGTGATAGTCAATCACTATGAGAAATTGAACATATGGATTGGCCAGAGCAGCATGACATTTCACCCCTGGATCCAAGAATGAGGTTAGCTTTCCTAACTAACTTAACCCAGTAATGGGACAGATGTTTCTCAAGAGTAAATTAAGTTGCTGATAGGAGAAGGAATACATACTGCATATCAAGAAGGCAAAACCATCTGATCTCTACTATGATGTGCATATGAGTAGGTGTCTTAACCTTGAAAGAGTCTCCAAACATACTAGTCTACAATCATTTTTAGTACAAATTGAATCTAGAAAAAGGTATGGTTGGGTTTTTCTATTTCTATGGAAATGGTAAAAGAAAGAAAAAGATGTTATTTTCTTTTATATTGGTTATCTTGCAAGCTGGTTATCTCTATTTTTAAGTAAAAATAAGAAACCAATTCAGGCCCAGAATTTAATGAGTATTTCCCTCACTGCTTAATGACTTAAATACCCCAAGTTCCTCTACCAAATATTTTTCTGATACTCTATATGCACAGTGTTTTACAAAAGGATTAAATAATAACTAGAGATAGTTCAAGTTTTCATCTAGGTTGCCAAAATTTTCCTTCACAGAAATAGCAACAATAATTAATACTTAATTAACGGTCTAAGAAGTGTAAACAAATATTTACAAATAAGATATCTTATAATTCATAGTGCAACCAATTAAGATAGTACAATTATCAGTTCCATGTTACAGAGGAAACAACGGAGACAAGGGACAAAGTAAAAATGAAAGGGGGGAAATCGGAGGGGGAGACGAACCATGAGAGACGACGGACTCTGAAAAACAAACTGAGGGTTCTAGAGGGGAGGGGGGTGGGAGGATGGGTTAGCCTGGTGATGGGTATTAAAGAGGGCACGTTCTGCATGGAGCACTGGGTGTTATGCACAAACAATGAATCATGGAGCATTACATCAAAAACTAATGATGTAATGTATAGTGATTAACATAAAAATAAAAATTAAAAAATATATTTAAAAAAGTCACAAAGTTAGTAAGTAGTTTTATCAGATGACATTTAAATATTCCTTCATATCTTCTTTGCTTTACCTGTTCCAAAGGCATTTGGGTAATTTTGCACCCTCAGGCACAGCTACAGAAATCCCCTTTGTGCGGATTCTGACCAAATTCAAATTCAGCATTAATGTTCTTCTCCTCATAGACCCTATGTACAACTTTTGCCCTTTCCCCAGACTTCCTGTTAATGCTGAGGCATCAGATTCCATGGGAGCATCTGGTGCCTACACCAAAGCAACCTAGAAGTAGGAAGAAATTATAACCCTGAAGGTGAAGCTTTGGCCAACAGGAGATAGCAGCAAGAAGAGAATAAATTCTTCTCCATTCCTTTCCCATGCATAGCCTGTCCTGAGGAGCAGTCATTAATAAGCCCTCTTGGGAGATATTCCCATGAGACAAAGCAATCAATCACACTGAATACTATTCAGTGGTTAGTTTGGGATTGCACCCCTGAATCAGCTCTCCCTTTTTCCCTGTCTCACTTTCCTTTGCCCTCACCCCTGCTCCCTAAGATCATACTCCTGAAGGAAGCATTAACACCTAAGTCTTTGCTTCAGGCTCTGTTTCTAAGAAATAGTCTAAGACAGTTGATATCAGCAATGGCCCTAGAAAGTGGATCCTTAGGATAATTTATTAAAGCTGCATTACTGACCAGTCTCATTGCAATAGGGATACCTTTGCTAGTGTTACAGGGGCTGATGATTAGCTCTGGCATACCATGACATCACTATTACTAAGGCTTTCCCTTGTGGTTAATTGGGATAAGGTGTAGGTGGAAGATAAGACCTTAGGATGTGCAGTGGCTGTATGCTTATATGGTATGGGACAATGATAATTATAGGGACTGCGGACTGGGCTGGCTTTTGTTAATGATACTGGAATCTTTGAAGGAGAAAATTATAGGCTTAGAGTAGTCAATTGCCAACTTGAGGCACTCTGTGAAAGCCAGAGGCCCTGTAGGGCTTCATGTATGCAGAGCCTTAACATCTATGAGTACAGGGCACTTTGCAGAAAATCAGACCCAAGATTCAATTTTAAATGTGAAAGAAATACAAAGGAGACCAAATATGTTGCCTTGAGAGATCTCATCTATTTAGTTTAGGATTGCAGTTGGGAAAGAGTAAGCTTTTGAGAATTGAGATGGGGGTTGTTTTTGGACAGAACTGAGAATTTTGAACTCCATATTCCCCTGAACAAAAGCAGAAACAGTTTTTCCCCCTTGACAGAAGACAGCAGTTTTTCTAGCTTGGAGTACCTGAGAAGACCTCATGGAGGCAGATGCCTCCCAAAATATTTCTTGTGCTCTTCAGTAGCTGCCCGGTCAACACTTATTTCCAGTCCCCTTACAAAGCAAGGGAATCAGTACTCCCTCCAGGACAAAATTATTTAATCACCGATTGGAACCGTAGGAACTGATTGACATGTACAGGATAGGAACTGTGGGATAATTGTGGTAGTAGATCCTAAAAGTGTCAGAACATAGTTGTAAAATATTAAGTTTGGCATGGGTTGACTTCCCTGGGAAATAGACTCTGAGATGGAGATTTGCATACAAGCTTTTACTGAAAAGTGCTGTTGGAAATATCACTTGTTTGCTAATGAGGAGAACAGGATTGGGCAAAGGGAGAAACTGAACTGCTGTGATACATTTGAAGAAGGGGTTTCAGTCAATCCCACGAAGAGATCTGGAGCACCTAATTTGTCTGAGGTTGAATCAAGGGAAAGGGCTTGTGGATTGCTTCATAGAGCAGTTCAGTTCATTTATGTGTGCTGACCACTGGTGGGAGAAGAACTTGTTGAGGCAGCTCTCTGTGGCCAAAGGCAAGACTCAGAAACAGACTCAGCTGTGAAGCATTGACCAGCACTGGCAAGAGCCAGGTTAAATCATACCTCAGTCTTGATTACAGAACTGGGAAGCACACCACAGCAAACACAATGATGTGGGAGAATTTATTGAATTTGAACCACTCAGTCCTAAAATGAGAGTCAATACATGAAGTAGAGTCAATCCTCAGAATCTGTTGAGGTGACTCCTTGAAGCCTGAATACAATCTTAGCCTACAGTGAATGAGGTGGGAATGTCAGTTCCTCCTTGCCAAAATATGAAGGGAGAAAGAAATTCTCAAGGAATAGAGATGTTAAGATGGATTATGATGTACAACTTGAGAATGTACCATCAAACTATTTTCCCATAGTATTCAAAGAGGCCATTTCCTTCACTGGGGTAATGCAATATAGAAACATTGTTAGGGCATGAAGGAAAAACCAACTTAATGTTTCCTGTCCTCCATAAGATTGAATGTCAGTGGAAGATGATGCCATGAAACTGTGCTCTCTCCAGGGTAAGGAAGAATAATTGGATTCTGAAATAGAAAAGTATAGGTGGAAGCACTTAATATTCAGAGACAAGAAAGATTTAATTACTCTAATAGCTAATATAGCTATAGTGGAAGTCAGGGTGTCTTGATATACATGTCTGTGATAATAGCAATAAATCATCGTGTCCTAGAGAAAAGATAGATAAGTGGAGTAGTGTGTTTCTTGACCTATAAAAAATAAATAAATAAATAAATAAATAAATAAATAAATAAATAAGATGATAACTTTTGAACTGATAACTGGCATCAGCCATCAAAAAGGAAAGTTGTGGTTCCTCACAAAAATTCCAAACTTAAGTCAGTTCACAGATCAAAAAGCCATTGGTTGAAGGGGAATCCAGGTCCCTTTGAGAATGAACTCTGTCATATTACTACAAGTAAATTAGATAAATACTTCCCTGATCTTTTCCAAAAAGGACTTGTGGCCAATACTAGTATAACTGTATAGTTGGAAACAGGAATTAAAGATTGATAAATAAAGATTCTGAACTGAGACTGATAATGGAGGAACTGAAATACCAGGAACAGAGGCCTTGGATGCCTGATGATAGGTAGAGTTTTGGCCCAAGACTGTGTCACAATGCAATGTATCTAACATGTCCATACAACTAATCTACAGTTATTTCCCAGGTCCCTAGGCGGGTAATTGAATTCCGATATACTTAACACCTGACAGAATCCTCACATAGATCTATGATCTGTGGAGTAAGAACCATTTTGGTAAACAAACAAACAAACAACACTGTGCTTGTTGCTGCAGCACATACACTAAAATTGGAATGATACAGAGATCAGCATGGCCCCTGCGCAAGGGTGACATGCAAATTCGTGAAGTGTTCCATATTAACCCCCCCCACACACACACACATACACACAAAAAGCCAACTAGAAGTTGTCTTCTGTCCTGGAGAATATATAAAAGCAATACCATATTGCAGGAATTATAATGATAAGCATCACCGTCAAATACTTAAGGAAAACAGGAGTAGTGGTTCCTATGATATTCCCATTCAATTCATCTACTATGCTGTTAGAAGAAAGTCAATTAAGAAAATTGATCCCAGGGGCACCTGGGTGGCTCAGTCAGTTACGAGTCTGCCTTTGGCTCAGGTCTTGATCCCGGAAACTAGGATGGAGCCCCACATCAGGTTCCCTGCTCAGCACGGAGCCTGCCTCTTCCTCCGGCCTTCCCCCTCTCTTGTGCTGACTCTCTCGTGCTCTCTGTCTCTCTCTCTCAAATAAATAAATAATAATTTTTTTAAATTGATCCTGACTGATAGATGGCTATGGAATGACTACCCTAATTATCTAAGATATAGCCCCAAGTGCAACTGCATGCTTAATATGTTATATTTATTGATGCAATACCACATTCCCCTGGCACTTGACACATGTGAATTTATTTGGCATTTACATTTTTCTTGATCTAGCAGAAAAGAGGACCAAAACTATTTTGCCATCACATAGTAGGGATAGTGTAATAGGGACAGCATTCACCGGTTGTCAGAGGGCTATGTTAAATAATTCTCATGCTCATGATATGTTCTGCAGGAACACTGATCCTATTGTTATTCTGCAAAACATCATGTTGGGTTACTATAATTATGTATCACTCTAATTAAACCCTATAATCAGGAAATAACAAGTGTTCTATAAGCCCTAGGAAGATAGCAGAATTCCAGAGAGTGAGGAAAAATCCTGTTGAAGAGGCAGGATCCTGTCATATCAGGGAATACCTTAGGGGTTTAAGTCAACTAGAGCATATTAGAACATTTTTGTTAATAAGAGTAAAAATTTAATGCACCTCACATTTCTTACTTATAGTAGTTGGTGGGCCTCTTTGGATTTTTTGAAGCAGCATATAACATACTTTAAAATACTGTTATGAACCATTTATTGAATGACTCATAAAATGACACTTTTTAGCAGAACTTAACAGCAAGAAAGTATTCTGCAAAGTCAAACTACGGTGCAAGCTGCTCTATCATGCAAAGTATGTGACTCAGAAGATCTGATAGCACTAGAGATATCTATGGTATATTTAAAATGCTATATTGAATCTCTGGCAAGCCCCCGTAAGAAAAATTGATGTGTAGAATCATAGACTGGAGAGCAAAGTCAAGCTTTCTACAGCCAACAAATTAATTTTCATTGAAAAAAAAAAACCTTCTAGTATTCTACTAGGTCCTAGTATGGAAAGATCCTGACCATGGGATGCCAGATGTCTGTGTAACCACACTTCCTCATCCTAACTTGGGTATTATTAGACCTGCTGAGTCATAAGTTTGGGAATGTAAAGCAGTAACCCATCGTACAATACAAATGGTATATGGGTTTTGATCTGAGCAGATCTAGAAAGCATGAGAAAATCAGATGAACACATGGTCAGAATTCCCTTATCATTAACCTCAATTGCATTGACATTCTCTTTCAAGGTTATACCTATGGCCTTCTGGGAGTATTTCCTGTCAACAATCCATATAGAATAAAAATAAAATGAGGACTGCTTCACAGATGAACTGGTTTAAAGGAGATAATGCCTCTAAATGAAATTTCGTGACTGATTGGAAATGTATCTCATCTCTTGGGAGAGAAGTGAGGACATCCTACAAATATGGAGGTACCATGTTATATTCAGTAGCTGAATATTAAGGAACGCATCAGTAGATCTGAGGACTGGTCAGACAGACACTTCTCATGTGCTACTGGAGATTATCTCAACCTCACTATCTCTGGCAAACTTGACTCTTTGCTCCAGACTAAGCCACTATTCTGATAACCCACTGCGTGTGGGATTATACCACCTTCAGCAGGTATAATCCAATTGTGTCTTATCCCATGGATATTCTGAAAACCATTTATCTCCTACTTTGGCACTTTCCTGTTCCCTGAAGAATGAGATGTGAGTATATTCAAGGCCACCATATATCCAACCCAGAAATGCAAATGAAATCACAATCTAGTAGGTGAAATTTGATCATTAAAAGATGGGATCCAGAGGCTAAATTCTACTCCAAACCTCAGAATAAATATCCTGAGCAAAGTTTATCTTTTGGACGATAATCTCATGAGTTTGAGTCATCTTGACACTAAGTGATGGCCAGGTTAGTAACACATTCTTATATTTGCTCTCCCTCTTTTATTTTTCTTTTCCCTCACTTCTGTTTCTAAGTAAAGTAGTGGGTGACGCTGAAAACATTGCTTAAGGTTCTTTTTTTTTTTTTTTAATGTTATGTTAATCACCATACATTACATCATTAGTTTTTGATGTAGTGTTCCATGATTCATTGTTTGTGTATAATACCCAGTGCTGGGGCACCTGGGTGGCTCAGTCGTTAAGCGTCTGCCTTCGGTTCAGGTCATGATCCCACAGTCCTGGGATCTAGCCCAGCATCAGTCTCTCTGCTCAGCAGGAAGCATGCTTCTCCCTCTCCACTCCCCCTGCTTGTGTTCCCTCTCTCGCTGTGTCTCTCTCTGTCAAATAAATAAATAAAATCTTTAAAAAAACAAAAAACAAAACACCCAGTGCTCCATTCAGTACATGCCCTCTTTAATACCCATCACCAGGCTAACCCATCCCCCTACCCCCCTCCCTTCTAGAACCCTGTTTTTTTCTCAGAGTCCATAGTCTCTCATGGTTTGTCTCCCCCTCTGATTTCCTCCCTTCATTCTTCCTTTCCTGCTATCTTCTTCTTCTTCTTCTTCTTCTTCTTCTTCTTCTTCTTTTTCTTCTTCTTCTTTTTTTTTAGCATATAACGTATTATTTGTTTCAGAGGTACAGGTCTGTGATTCAACAGTGCTTCAGGTTCTGCTATGTGGGAAGCAAAGCTAAGATAGAGAAGATAGGAGGTGGGACCAGGCAGCCAGACCCTTAATTTGCTCTTAACTACTACTATCCAGGAATACTTCCAAGGTCAATAGCCTCCCTTCCATTTACCCTTGTGTTCTGTGCTTAAATAGTCTAAGTAAGTATACCGCTTTGTATTTCTCCTATGCTTTGTGTTTTTCTTAAGAATTATTATGTCTTTGAAAAATTAGATATTGTAGTCTTTAAGATTAGGCTGTCTTCTGCTAATTAAATGCTACTCATCAATTCTCTGTGGTAATTTTATTATGTACAGTATGGCCCATTAAGAATTAAACTGAAACCACCATATACATTCACCTTACGATTAATTGCAACTATGGTGCTTCAGCAAGGCATGCAAACTTCGTTCATTGTCAGTAGTAGTGATGGCACTAAAATATCCCTTAGGCTGAAATAGTAAAATATCTCCATTTTTTTATTATGTTATGTTAATCACCTTACATTACATCATTAGTTTTTGATGTAATGCTCCATGATTCATTGTTTGCGTATAACACCCAGTGCTCCATGCAGAACGTTCCCTCTTTAATACCCATCACCAGGCTAACCCATCCCCCCACCCCCCTCCCCTCTAGAACCCTCAGTTTGTTTTTCAGAGTCCATCGTCTCTCATGGTTCGTCTCCCCCTCCAATTCCCCCCCCTTCATTTTCCCCTTCTGCTACATTCTTCTTCTTCTTTTTTTAACATATAATGTATTATTTGTTTCAGAGGTACAGGTCTGTGATTCAACAGTCTTACACAATTCACAGCGCTCACCATAGCACATACCATTTTTTTAAAAAAATAGTTTCTGAAGAAGAGAAAGTTCCTTAAGAGGAGAAAGAAGAAAAAATAATATAAAAAGAAATTAATACAACTTTGACTTAATCATATCAGTTGCCAAGAGAGGAAAAAGGGAGCTGTCTTAAGACATTTTTAATAAAACATATTAACAAAGAATGTTTTAAAAATGAGCATCTGTTATAAAACCAAAATATTTCTCACATCTTTATTTGTATGTTTGTTTGTACCAAGATAAGTGCTAAAAATTATTTGTAGTACGTTAGAATAAAAATATATGCACCCATATAAACACACACAAACAAAGATAATAAAAAACGAAAGCCCAACAGTTAGTTCTAAGATTCCTAGCAATCAGGACAAAATAGAAAGTATATTTCTTGTCTACTGTCAAGGAAGCTAACACAAAAGAGAAAATATATTCTTTTTCTTCCCCAGACCATATGCTTATAAAGGAGATATACAATAAATTTTAATGTAAAAGATTTTAAATAAAAAAATGCAGATTTTTGGTAACTATTTTATTGCAAATAGATGGCTATTTTTTTTTAGAATAGATGGCTATTTTAAAAAACAATCAAAGATATCTTCAAAATACACCCATTGCTTTCTTACACTGGGAAATTTATGTTTGCAGTCAAACTGAGTATTCTTTATGAAATCCTTTCTTTAAGCTAATTTATTTATTTATTTTTAAAGATTTTATTTATTTATTTGACAGAGACACAGTGAGAGAGGTTAACACAAGCAGGAGGAGTGGGAGAGAGAGAAGCAGGCTTCCCGCAGAGCAGGGAGCCCAATGCGGGGCTCGATCCCAGGACCCTGAGATCATGACCTGAGCCGAAGGCAGACGCTTAACAACTGAGCCACCCAGGCACCCCCTTTAAGCTAATTTAAATCATTATTATTTAAAATGTATCTCATGATGCTGGCAATGACCTCTGATGTTGAATTTCACAGAACAGATATAGAGATCCAGAGGACCACAAAAGAGGAAAGTGATCTGTCATATATTTCTTTATTCTTTGGCTCCCAATCTCTGTTATTTTTTGTTTTTTTTTTTTCACTCTTATTGAAGCAGTAGAGTATGTATCCCCTTTGAAGGGGTTCTACAGTGTAGTAAAAATAGCTTATTCTTTTTGGTCAGGTATATATGGACTTAAACCTAGCTTCAGACATTTAATAGTTACATGACCTTAGGTATATCAGTAACTTTGTCTCTGTGCCTCAACTTGTGCAAATATAAAAATAAAATAGAACTATTTTTTAATTTAAGCATTAAATAGAAAGCACATATACTGTCTTATTTCTCCTTCCTTGTAATTCCAGGATTTATAGCAACTAATACAAAGTCACCTGCTCAGAATCAAGGTCACTGCCACCTCCGTTAGAATATTTAAACTTTACTAGGACATACAAGAGATTAACAACTGAATAAAGGAGAAGCAAAGTATTTTTTGGATCAGTGAGTACAGTTTCAGAAATAACCACCAGTTTTTCTTTTTGAGCTTCAAATGTTTCAATAGTGGTAAAAATGACCAGAAATCATTATTCTAGATTACTTCTTTCTACTTTGATTGATAGCAAGACTTTGATTCATCTATAGAGTGATCCATTGATTTGAATCTCTTTTTATGTGTATATCTGTGAATTTGAACTAGAATTTTGAATACATATTGCATTATGATGAAGTTGAGTATAACATGAGAATCATATCTAATATTGTGTCCCCATGATTTATAAGCCAGATTTAAGAGGTCTTTGCTTCTTTTCCATAACAACACAGTTTTTATTTTTTATTTTTTTTTTAAAGATTTTATTTATTTATTCATGAGAGACAGAGAGAGAGACAGAGGCAGAGGGAGAAGCAGGCTCCTCGCGGAGCAGGGAGCCCGACGTGGGGCTCGATCCCAGGACCCTGGGATCATGACCTGAGCCGAAGGCAGACGCTTAACCGACTGAGCCACCCAGGCGTCCCAACAACACAGTTTTTAAAAAGAACATTTTATGCTTTCCTTCTTATTAGAATTTGAGCAAAATTTCCTTATCCCTACTGCCTAGCATAATACAGTAGGAAAAACTACAGAATTAAAATCAGACCTGCACCCAAACACTAGTTGCAGCACATACCACTGTAAGAGCAAGGACAAGTAACTTCACATCTATAAACCTCAGGTTCATTACCATTCAAATGAGACTGACAGTAGCTGTCGTTCTTAGTAATCATAACACTTAGTAATCATAACACTTAGAGATAAAGCATCTGGCACATAATAAGTTCTCAATAACCTATAGCAATTATTTTAAGGTATTTCTAAATGGTTAATAAATACATAAATGAGGCAAAAGCATCAAGCATCTTAGGTCAAGGTCCTTTATTTTTTCCCCCGATGTTCACCTTAGTGACCTACCTCTAAGAAAAAGAAAGTATTGTTAGTAACTGGGATACAGTTTTATACCACTGATTTCTTCCTAGCTTCGTTCTTTTCCCTTAACCTGCAACATTGATTTGACCTGACACTAATGTGCAATATTCTCTCTCTCTCTCTCTTTCTCTCTGCTTGAATTTTAAACCTTAGAAAGAAAATCATAATAATGCAAGAGGGAAGCAATGTAGTGGAGATAACTGAATAAAGAACTAATACAACAAATGTACCTTAAGAGGTCTAGCTCATCTGCAGGTATAGGTATCATTAACCAGGATATATATATTCTTGTCTTTCACACTTTAAATATTATTAGTTTCTGTCTACTTTGTCTTCAGTAATTTTTACAGGAAAAATCTTTGGAATCTAAGTTATATCAAAGATGTGAGAACAATGAGCAAAGTAGGTCAAACAGATAAGGTGGTATTATTTTACCAGAATTCACTATTTGATTGTGTTTTGAGTTTCATTACACTAGGTCGTGTTATGGATTTAAAATTATAAAAAATATCTGATATACAAATATGGGATGTTTGATTAAATTGCTTTTAAAATAGGCAAAACATAAGAAAGCTTGCTTTTTTTTTTTTTTTTTTTTTTTTTTTTTTTTTACTGATCTTACCACAGGCAATTTTTGTGCTCTTAAAAACATGACCAAACAATAGCCATTATAAAATCTACATGCTTAAAAAAAAAAAAAAATGCATTCTTTTCAACAGTTAGATGTTCCTCCCCCTATTTCTTTCAGCCTTATTTCTACTACTCTTCTGGACATTAATAAACAGCAATATATTATTATCTTGCTTCACAGCAGTTTGCTAATTTTCCAAAACTGGGTTTTTTTATGCACAAAGATGGAAATCATTACACTTTTTTAAGTTGATATTTTTCTTTACCATTAAGTGGTCTTTCTTTGGGTATGATTGAATGTAAATTCCTCTATTGTTTAAACATTTAACTGTGCGGGTGCCTGGGTGGCTCAGTCGTTAAGCGTCTGCCTTCGGCTCAGGTCATGATCCCAGGGTCCTGGAATCGAGTCCCACATCGGGCTCCCTGCTCGGCAGGAAGCCCGCTTCTCCCTCTCCCACTCCCCCTGCTTGTGTTCCTGCTCTCGCTGTCTCTCTCTGTCAAATAAATAAATAAAATCTTTGAAAAAAAAATAAATAAAAATAAACATTTAACTGTGCTTGTGTTTGACTACCATTAAGCAACCCAAGAAAGTACAAAAGTATCTTTTATATGGCCACTAGCATTAGACCAAAAGCAGAGGTTAAAATGTTATTGAAATGTATTTATATTATTCTCACATTCTTATATTTTCTTATATTAAATTTTACTATGTATACCGTGAAGCAGAAATTCTAGCAACTATGTTGAGGTGTTATAGAAAGAAGCTAGAATTTATGAGATCTCATTGAGGATCCCCTTAGATGGCAATCCGTATCAGCATTTGGTGTCACCTCCAGCGTAAAGAATCCTGGCTTGGTTGGGAGACACTTTGCAAAGAAAATTCCAATTGCTGAGTTTGGCTTTTAACACCTTCCAGGTATTGGGTCCTGAGGGTTGCAGAAAAAAATTACCTGAAACTAAAGCATTCTTAGTGTTTCAAATGAAAATTCACTTAATTTACAGCATAAGGAAGCATGATATGAGAAAAGGGAGAATTTCCCCAAATTATAAAAGTTATTTTCATTTTCCCATGTTATTTGACATCTATTTATCAAGACTTGACTGGGAGTATGGCATAAGTATGATCTCGAATTAATTATTTGGAGATTGAAATCTCATTACCAGTGTCAATTTTAAGTTAAGAAACCATAATATCTGAGTGACTTGGATTTGGTTGAATAGTCACTAACTGAAATTCCTTGCCAGAGAATGTGATAACTTTATGAAAAAATGAAGTATGTGTTTTATGTTCTTATAGCTTTGCTTTCAACATCCAGCTGTAACATCCATCCTTAATATCCATTCTTTCTATCCTAATCATTGTGAATTTTGTCTCATAAGTACTCCTATACGTACATTTTAAAAGTACAAGGATTCATATGGAATTACTTCCATGTAAACCATCTGTGAGGGAGTAGCAAGGATTATTTAAATGCCATATATTACTTTGAGTAAATAGTGTCTAAAACCTATGTAAAAGTCTAATTCAAAATTTTAAATTCATATTTTTGAATATAAAGTGAAGAAAATGTAGACATGAGTTTTTTTAGAACTTTTAAAATCACATATTTTCAAGGTTACAATTATTTTTTTTAATGTAACAAATAGATGAGCCGTGGACTTTTTCTTTTCTAAACACTGTACAAAACAAATGAAACATGATAGCCAATGTTGGCCACTCTGTTTTCTGAATATTTCCTTCCATTCACCTATAAACATATTGGGTATTTAATTATCAATGCATCTGCACATACTGCCTTACATGTAGTGGTGTTAGTCCTTTATGATCATTTAGAAATTTCAAATCCAAAAAAAAAAAAAAAAGAAGAAGAAGAAGAAAAAAAGGAATTTCAAATCATTCTGGTAAGAAAAACTAAGAATTTTAATGCTGAACTTCTAGTAATGCTGTAGTCACTGTTCTGTATTCTAGCTAGATTATAGGAATTCTTGAAATAAATGCGTCCGAATTCCACAACTATGTTGGGACTAGTGTATCATCAAGGTGGCCAACGTGTCAAGGTTGCACCTCAAAATTTCCTTCTCTCTTCCTTAATATCATTGAAACTCAGTGTCCTGATTAATAACCGTGAGGGTTTTGATACCCACCTTTTACATTGTAAGCAGACACTCCATTAAATATGTGTGTTAGGATAGGCTAGGTTATGTAACAGTAACGTTTAACCCAGGAATGTCAGTAATTTATAACAATAAGCTGTATTTCCCTTTCATGCTATTTGTCTATTGTCAACTGGCTGAGGGCTCCATTCTTACAAGCTTATGGAATGACAATAGAGCTTCATCGTTGCACAGCAACTAGTAGTTTATTGCATGTTTCCTCAATCGGAGAAACAAGTCTATGGTGTTTCCATCAACTCAGATACAGCTGGTAGCCGTGTCAGAGGGAAAGAATGAAAGGCGATGAAAAACACGGACTCCTAAAGACTTTTTCTCACATACTTGGCAATAGCGACTATATAGCAGTATGCCTAACTACAAAAGGTGGGGGGAGTGCATTCCTGACATGTGATGAGATGGAGATTTGTAAATATTTGGTGAAAAGCACTAATGGCCACATGTAAAACTGTAAAGCTTGTTGATTGATAACCCATAGTAAACACTAATTATTCCAACTATTGAAAAGGCTTTCACTCATTCATTAAACTAAATTTCATTGAAAATGTACCCAAGTACTGAGTTAGGTATTAGGAATATTTGGATGCATAAGACAAAATTTCAGAACTTTAGGACCTTTTTGTACAGTGTGTGGTGGGAATGATGCTATTCAATTTTGCCTCCCTTTACAAATTGTTTCACCACATTTTCTTTTTTATTCCCTATGATCCATTTACAACTTCCCAAGCAAAGGCAATACCTCAGTTTCTTTTTGCCAACACTAGTCATTTTTCTTATTCTTAATATTGTTAATCTCCAAATCAAAGTCCCATCTGAGATATTAATCTCTGTTTCTTGTCCTCTTTTGTTTCATTTATTTTTAGATCTCTTTGAGTCACCTTAGGGACTTGTCAACAAACAGTCTCTTTATCAAGTGTGGTGCCATTCCCACTCCCACCAAAATCTCACTGCACCATACAACACTTTTATAATCACCAGAACTGCTCTTTAGCCTTCTTTTTCTTTGTAACTTGTCCCACTCTTTCTGGATTCACTTAACTCAGTTTCAAGCTTACTTTATTTTTTTAATCACTTTAGTGTTTTCCTCTTATTAAAATCCTATTGTATCAAAATATTTTACTAAAACTGTCATCCAGTATTCAATCCTGAATCAACCTCATCTATCAGTTCTACTCTCCAGTTCCTGGACCACAGGGCACTTTTAGAGAAAATCACAAAATGAACAAATATGACCTACTTCAAATATATTCTCTCTGGTCAGTCTGGCCTAGAGCCTTATGATCATATGTAATTTGAACGATTTTACAAAGAAAATTAATGCACTGTCATGAATTCACTTTTTCCTTCCTTCTCTATGTCATTGTATGTCATTTCTCTTCTCCTTTCTCTTTATATTATTCTATAAATCTTTCCTAATACATTAAACTTACAAATTTTCTGTCTGTAAATGTGACATCATTGTCTCCTCTTGCTTATGACTTATTCTATTCCTTTTAAGTCATCCATTCTTAGAGTCACAGAATTTTTATATCTAAATATAACTTAAAGATTATATTTGAAATCTGGTTCAAATTTGCATTTGCATATATCTGTCAATACAACCTCCCCCAACTTCTCACTAAAATACTCATGAAGGCTCAGAAGGAAATGAAAATTCACATCATTGACAAACACTATGTCTGGCACATAATCCAGTACCAAAATCTGAAATACAGATAGAAATGAAATAGGAAAAATTGGCAAGAGGAAAAACAATATTAAGAACAAGAAATCACCCCCAAAATAACAATCCTACCAGATTTTAGCTTGCAGTACATTCTAACCTCATCTCATTAATTTATGATAAATATCATACTTTACATCAATCTGAATACCTACACCAATGAAGGTTTTTGTCATTTTTTTAAGTATTAAGTGAAAAAATGAAAATGTCTGTCTCATAGCTGGCACACAAAATTTACTGATATCTTGAGGTATAATAATATACAAATATAAAATGTATGTTCTTTAAACTTAGCTTAAATGGTTATAGAACTGAAAGTGAAATAAAACTAACTTTCTTTTACCAGGGTCACAACTTAATTGATGTGCATATATCTTGATGACTAATAACAGATCTTTGGGTGTGATTTCTGTCTGTTGTATTACAGTTATGTGTCTCCTATTTTCTAGGTGCAGAGTCATCCTCTTCCAAAAATATAAGTAAGTTATTTCAAGTGGCATGTATTTTCAGAAGGTAAAGTTTTATCCCATAGTGAATATTGTCCATTATTTCTTTTCCAAATGAGATATTTGTTTTGCCTTTTTTCCTGATATATCTAAAAAGTGATAAGCCATTCTTTTCTGGGGGCAATTTTTTTTCTCTAAAACAATAATCTTCAATAGCTATGAAAAAATGGGACCCAAAGAACGTCCTATTTTGGAGTTGCAAGAACTTAGTGAACAAAAAGTATTTCAACTTTGTTTACACAGCAGATCTTGTAAGTCCTTAGTGTTTAATGTAGATGATGAAACATTTTCTTCCTTCTTGCTTCTGACAGTTCTATGTCTTTTCCAAGTAGAGCCAACAAGCCATTGTGACATATTTTCATCTTCAAGTCACAACACTTACCAGAAACAAGCAACAAGCCTCAAATCACATTTACACAGAAGGTAGCAAGACAAGTATAATCTAACTATCAAAAGGATGGTTCACTAAAGTGCTCCAACTATTGCCAACACAACCCAGGTATAATTTGTCTTGACTTGATTTAGACAGCCAAAGCAGTCCTAAAAACAGCAATAGTCAGTTATCCAGAGCTTTAAATACAGACATCGTCAGACAAGTGACTCGAGGGGCAAGGTCTGTTTTGCAATGCAATGTTTGAAAATGTTATTTTAAAAACACTTTATTCGATAGAAGAGTCATGTTTTAAATACCTTTTGACTGTTGTTGATCTGGTTGAGTTACAGAAATTCAATACCTTTTCATGACTATAAAATTGGTAGTATCCCTTTTAAAATTATATCAGGTTAAACCATAGAAACTTGTTGACATTTGAACTTTTTTTTTTTTTTTTTACTTACATAAAGGGTGATTTATGTGGTTCAACTTAAGAATCCATTTAATAACAAATTCTAGGACAACTCTCAAGTTTTTAAAAAAGAAAATTTCACTCAGAAAACTTCAGTGAATAGCTCAGGGTCATATGATAGTAAGTGGTAAAATGATTAGAATTATTCTCATCATCTTCTACTAAGTGATACTAATTTTTTTTTTTTTTTTTAGTTCATGTGTCCCATGGTGTCTCCTCCCCCTAGACCTCAGCACTTGCTGTTCTTTCTGCAGGAATGCTTCCTTCCTCCCACATTTACTAACTCATTCTCATCGTTCAGTTCTCAGATTACAAAGTCCTACAAGAGAGAAGCTCTTTCCTGACACCACCAAAACTATGTCACATCCCCGTTGCTTACCCTCCAATGCACACCCTCCTTCGCATGCAATGAACTGTAATACTCGGTTTGTCACCTTTCATTCTAGATATATGAGAGCTCCATACCAGGAATCATGGTCACTGAGTTCTACAGTTCATGATACAATAAATTATAAGATATTCAGGTGTTTGCTATACTTGTTAATCGCAAAATCATTCTCAGCATTCTGAAGAATTAGAGTTTTAACCCCCAAACCAATAAACCAGAACCCTACTAAACCATTTGTATTATATTAAATTGTTCACTGAATTTTAGTAGTTAAAAGAATATGGGATTTTGTTATTTACTAGTCATCAACAAGGAACTCTTTGATATTAATAAATTTAGGCATCTTGACAAATATTGTAGATTTACCTTCATGTGTAAAACACAAACGTTAAAAAACTATTTTTTTCCTCATACTCAACAACTTACAACACATATAGGTCTTGGGGTGATTTAGGCTCTTCCTTGAAATCCCATGTGAAAAAAAAAGAAATCCCATGTGAATGTGTTGTAACTTTTCCTAGAGAAGAAATGTAAACATATTTAATTGACAAAAATCCCATAATATGAATTTACATTGTATTGTGTTGCCTTCTTTAATGTTATAGCAGCAGTGTCTTCACTAATTTTTAAGTAAACTTATATTCCAGTGGATAGTTTAATTAGACATAAAATAAACCATCCAGTAGAGAAGCTAATTACTTGATTGTCAAATGAAATAACAATTTTCCCTACAGTGAAAACTCCACTGCTGTAATTAGGTTATGTCATACTTTACCCTGAAGGTAATATTACAAACACTAGATGAGCCAATGCTATCTTCTATATTTTTCTATTTATAGCATGATGCTAAATTACTACCTTCATGTTAGAGCTAAGACATCAATAACAGAACACCAAGGGCCCTTCTGATGCTCAATTACATTTGTACTGTGAATATTAATGTGAATATAGATCACAAAAGAGAATTGTTTCCTGACTAATCATTTATCATGAAAAGGATTGATGAAAATTTTTAGAAACTTTGTAGATATCAAATAGAAAATAAAGCAGTTGCAGATTTTAACAAGTGACTAGGTATCTTTTAAATATATATCTCCTTTCTAGTGTTTTGCTTATGTGCACTTCAAACAAAAAAAAACATAAAACATTGACTGATAAACTCTAAGTAAAAATAAAATTGCAGAAAATAATATATGCTGATAAATTAATTGAATTTATTATCTGATTATACTTCCCGAATTGCTTATTTTTAAAAACTGAACAATCTTAACAAAAATAATATTTCCATATATGTGAATATAATTAGAAAAGGAAAACAAAACAGCCCTTGTCCTGCAAAACATCGAGGTAAATTTTAAGTCACATTAAAGGAACAAACAAGGGTCTTGGATGACGGCCTTTCTGATTCTGAACTAAGTCACCTGTCAAGAAGAAGATGGATGGTTTCCTAGTCATCATTATATCATGTCCACCACAAGAATCAGATGTTTGATGCAATGGAACTGTTTTCTAATGGTATTTTGGCTTGTAACAGATTTTTAAAAGGAGATTGAACATGTGAAGGAAAGCTATCTTTTTTTTTTTTCCATATTACAGGGAAAAATGTATGTTTCTCTATTCATGAAGTTTAGTTTGATCATTAAAGAAAAAAATGCAAACAAAATCCAAACCACTTTCTGAACGACATACAGAAAAATTGACAGTCATAAAAGAATAGAAACTCCTTGGCTGGAGGAGCAAGATGGTGGATGAGTAGGAGACCTAGATTTCGTCTGGTCCGAGGAATCAGCTAGATAGGGATCAAACCATTCTGAACACCTACAAAGTCAACAGGAGATCAAAGAAAAGAATAGAAGCAACTCTCTGAACAGAAAAGCGACCACTTTCTGGAAGGTAGGACATGCGGAGAAGTGAATCCAAGGTGATATTTGGGAAGATAGACTGCGGGGGAGGGGGCCTCCATCGGCCACTTCTGGCAAGTGATAGAGCCACGGAGCACAAAATCGGAACTTTTAGAAGTCGGCTCCGCTGAGGGATGCTCCAGTGGCTAAGTGGGAGGTGGAGCCCTCGCAGGACAGTGTGGTCTCAGGACCCTCGGGGTCACAGAAAGACCGGGGGTGCCTGAGTGCGGCAGAGCTCCCAGGTATCAGAGCAGGGAAGCCAGCTGCAAAGATGGAGCTGGGGAGTGGGCTCTCAGCTCGGCGTTGCCATGAACTGTGATCTGTGGCACAGTCAGGCCCTTGCTCTTCCAGCAGGGATCCAACAAGCGGCAGATCCAGGGAGACTCCCCTTCCTCTCCCGGGAGGAGCAGTGCGGAAGCATACCGCAGGGATCTGCTGGGTTTGGAGACTCCACACGGGGTCATGGGTCAGAGATAGAAACACTCGGTCGCAGGGATGGTGAACACAGAGTGAGGCCGGAGACCGGGGAGACGAGAGTGATTGACTGCTTTTCTCTGAAGGCACACTGAGGAGTGGGGCTCTGAGTTCTCGGCTCCTACGGAGCAGAGATTGGGAGGCCGCCATTTTCACTCTCGGCCTCCAAAGCTGTACGGAAAGCTTGCAGGGAACAAAAGCTCCCAAGAGAAAATCCCACTAGATTACTTAGCCCAGACCCGAGAGGACGGAGCAATTCCACCTCCGGCAAAAACATTTGAGAATCACGGCAACAGGCCCCTGCCCCAGAAAATCAGCAAGAACAGCCAGCCAAGACAAAGTTTACCAATCAATGAGAACAGCAGAACTCCAGGGCTAGGGGAATACAGCACATAGAATTCATGGCTTTTTTACCATGATTCTTTAGTCTTTCAAAATTAATTTCTTTTAACTGTCTTTTTTTTTTTGAATTTTTCTTTTTCCCTTGTTCAACCAACATCTTATCAATCCCTTTTTTAAAAATCTTTTTTTTTTTTTCATTTTTAGAGTTATATTCTATCCCTTCATAGTAGTTAACTTTATTTTTGGTATATATATATATATATATATATATATATATATATATATATATATGTATATATAAGGTGTTCTCTCTTTAAAATTTTGGGATACAGTTTCTTATAACAGACCAAAATATACCCTAAAACTCTAGTGTATGGCTTTGTTCTAGTCTCCTGCCTGATCACACTCTCTCTCGCTTTTTTTTAAATTTCTCTTCTTTCTTTTTTCAAACAACTCCTTATCACTTCCTTTTATAAAATCTTTTCTACTTTTCATCTTTACAGTCATATTCCATCCCTTCATCATATTTACACTTCTTTTTGTACATATATAAGCTTTTCTTTCTTTAAAATTTTGGGAGGCAGTTTCTTCTAACAGACCAAAATATGCCCAAGATCTAGTGTGTGGCACTGATCTATGCACCAGCCTGATAATATTTGATCATATTCTTTTTTTTCCTTTATCTTTATCTTTTTCATTTTTCTTTCTTTCCCTTTCTTTTCCCCCAGTTTCACTTCTCTTCTGATTTGTTTAGTATATATTGTTCTGGGGTCGTTGTTACCCTGCTATCATTTTCTTCTCTCATTCATCTATTCTCCACCGGACAAAATGACAAAACGGAAAAAAATCACCTCAACAAAAAGAACAAGAGGCAGTACCGACTGCGAGGGACCCACTCAATAAGGACATTAGTAAGATGTCGGAACTAGAGTTCAGAACAACAATTATAAAGATACTAGCTGGGCTTGAAAAAAAAAGATATTAGAGAAACCCTTCATGGAGAAATAAAAGAACTAAAATCTAACCAAGTCAAGATCAAAAAGGCTATTAATGAGGTGCAATAAAAATGGAGGCACTAACTGCTAGGATAAATGAGGCAAAAGACAGAATTTGTGATATAGAAGACCTAATGATGGAAAATAAAGAAGCTGAGAAAAAGAGAGATAAACAACTACTGGATTATGAGGGCAGAATTCGAGAGATAAGGGATACCATAAGATGAAACAATATTAGAATAACAGGGATCCCAGAAGAAGAAAGAGAGAGAGGGGCAGAAGGTATATCGAGGCAAATTATAGCAGAGAACTTCCCTAATTTGGGGAAGGAAACAGGCATCAAAATCCAGGAGGCACAGAACCCCTCTCAAATTCAATAAAAATAGGTCACCATCCCAAAATCTAAAAGTAAAACTTACGAGTCTCAGAGACAAAGAGAGAATCCTGAAAGCAGCTTGGGAGAAGAGATCTGTAACCTACAATGGTAGAAACATTAGATTGGCAACAGACCTATCCACAGAGACCTGGCAGGCCAGAAAGGACTGGCATGATATATTCCGAGCACTATGGGAGAAAAATATGCAGCCAAGAATACTATATCCAGCTAGGCTGCCATTGAAAATAGAAGGAGAGATAAAAATCTTCCAGGACAAACAAAAACTAAAGGAATTTGCAAACACAAAACGAGCCCTACAGGAAATATTGAAAGGGGTCCTCAAAGCAAAGGGAGAGCCTAAAAGCAACATAGACCAGAAAGAAACACAGACAATACACAGTAACAGTCACCTTAAAGGCAATACAATGGCACTAAATTCCTATCTTTCAATAGTTACCCTGAATGTAAATGGGCTAAATGCCCCAATCAAAAGACACAGGCTATCAGATTGGAAAAAAAAAAAAAAAAAAGACCCATCGATATGTTGACTGTAAGAGACACATTTTAGACCTAAAGACACGTCCAGATTGAAAGTGAAGGGGTAGAAAACCATTTACCATGCTAATGGACAAGTAAAGAAAGCTGGGGTGGCAAATCGTTTTAGATTAGATTTTAAAACAAAATTATAAAAAGAGATGAGGAAGGATTCTATATCATACTTAAAGGGTCTATTCAACAAGAAGATCTAACATGTAAATATCTATGCCCCTAACATGGGAGCAACCAAATATATAAGGCAATTAATTAAAAAAGCAAAGAAACACATTGACAACAATACAGTAATAGTGGGGTACTTTAACACTCCCCTTACTGAAATGGACAGATCATCTAAGCAAAAGATCAACAAGGAAATAAAGACTTTAAATGAAACACTGTAACAAATGGACTTCACAGCCATATTCAGAACATTCCATCCCAAAGCAACAGAATACAAATTCTTTTCTAGTACCCATGGAACATTCTCCAGAATAGATCACATCTTAGGTCATAAATCAGGTCTCAACTGGTGCCAAATGATTGAGGTCATTCCCTGCATATTTTTGGAATACAATGCTTCGAAACTAGAACTCAATCACAAGAGGAATGTCAGAAAGAACTCAAATACATGGAGGCTAAAGAGCATCCTACTAAAGAATGAATGGGTCAACCAGCAAATTAAAGAAGAATTTAAAAACTTCATGGAAACCAATGAAAATGAAAACACAACTGTTCAAAATCTTTGGGATGCAGCAAAGGCAGTCCTAAGAGGAAAGTATATAGCAATACAAGCCTTTCTCAAGAAAGAAGAATGGTCTCAAATACACAACCTAACCCTACACCTAAAGGAGCTGGAGAAAGAACAGCAAATAAAGCCAAAACCAAGCAGGAGAAGAGAAATAATAAAGATCAGAGCAGAAATCAATGAAATAGAAACCAAAAGAACAGTAGAACAGATCAACGAAACTAGGATCTGGTTCGTTGAAAGAATTAATAAGATTGATAAACCCCTGGCCAGACCTATCAAAAAGAAAAGAGAAAGGACCCAAATCATCAAAATCATGAATGGAAAAGGAGAGATCACAACCAACACCAAAGAAATACAATTATAAGAACATATTATGAGTAATTATATGCCAGCAAATTAGATAATCTGGAAAAAATGGATGCATTCCTAGAGATGTATCAACTACCAAAACTGAACCAGGAAGAAATAGAAAACCTGAACAGACTTATAACCACTAAGGAAATTGAAGCAGTAACCAAAAATCTCCCAACAAACAAGAGACCAGGGCCAGATGGCAACCCAGGGGCATTCTACCAAACATTTAAAGAGTAATTAATACTTACTCTTCTGAAACTGTTCCAAAAAGTTGAAATGGAAGCAAAACTACTAAACTCATTTTATGAAGCCACCATTACCTTGATCCCCAAACCCGACAAAGACCCCATGAAAAAGGAGTATTACAGACCAAAATCCCTGATGAACACGGATGCAAAAATTCTCACCAAAATACTAGTCAATAGGATCCAACAGTACATTAAAGGATTATTCACCACGACCAAGTGGGATTTATCCATGGGCTGCAAGGTTGGTTCAACATCCGCAAATAAATCAATGTGATATGATACATTAATAAAAGAAAAAACAAGAACCATATGATCTTCTCAATCGATGCAGAAAAAACATTTGACAAAGTACAGTATCCTTTCTTGATCAAAACTCTTCAAAGTATAGGGATAGAGGGTAAATACCTCAATACCATAAAAGCCATCTATGAAAAACCCACAGCGAATATCATTCTCAATGGGGAAACACTGACACCTTTCCCCCTAAGGTCAGGAATGCAGCAGGGATGTCCAGTATCACCACTGCTGTTGAACATGGTATTAGAAGTTGTAGCCACAACAATCAGACAAAAAAAAATAAAAATAAAAAACATCCGAATTGGCAAAGAAGAAGTCAAACTCTCACTTTTTGTAGAAGATATGACACTTTATGTGGAAAACCCAAAAGACCCCACCCCAAAACTGCTAGAACTCATAGAGAAATTCAGTAAAGTGGCAGGATATAAAATCAATGCACAGAAAGTGGCATTCCTATTAACCAGCAACAAGACAGAAGAAAGAGAAATTAAGGAGTCAGTCCCATTTACAATTGCACCCCAAACCTTAAGACCTAGGAATAAATCTAACCAAAGAGGCAAAAAATCAATATTCAGAAAACTATAAAATACTCATGAAAGGAATTGAGGAAGACACAAAGAAATGGAAAAATGTTCCTTGCTCATGGATTGGAAGAACAAATATTGTGAAGATGTCAATGCTACCTAGAGCAAACTACACATTCAATGCAATCCCCATCAAAATACCATCATTTTTTCAAAGAAATGGAACAAATAATGCTAAAATTTGTATGGAACCAGAAAAGACCTCGAATAGCCAGAGGAATGTTGAAAAGGGAAAGCAAAGCTGGCGGCATCACAATTCCGGACTTCAAGCTCTATTACAAAGCTGTCATCATCAAGACAGTATGGTACTGGCAAAAAAACAGACACATAGGTCAATGGAACAGAATAGAGAGACCAGAAATGGACCCTCAACTCTATGGTCAACTAATCTTTGACAAAGCAGGAAAGAATCTCCAATGGATAAAGACAGTCTCCTCAACAAATGGTGTTGGGAAAATTGCACAGCCACATGCAGAAGAATGAAACTGGGCCATTTCCTTACACCACACAGAAAAATAGACTCCAAATGGTTGAAAGACCTCAATGTGAGACAGGAGTCCATCAACATCCTAAAGGAGAACACAGGCAGCAACCTTTTCGACCTCAGCCACAGCAACTTCTTCCTAGAAACATCGCCAAAGGCAAGGGAACCAAGGGCAAAAATGAACTATTGGGACTTCATCAAGATAAAAAGCTTTTGCACAGCAAAAGAAACAATCAACAAAACCAAAAGACAACCGACAGAATGGGAGAAGATATTTGCAAATGACATATTGATAAAGGGCTAGTATCCAAAATCTATAAAGAAGTTATGAAACTCAACACCCAAAGAACAAATGATCCAATCAAGAAATGGGCAGAAGACATGAACAGACATTTTTCCAAAGAAGACATCCAAATGGCCAACAGACACATGAGAAAGTGCTCAACATCGCTTGGCATCAGGGAAATCCAAACCAAAACCTCAATGAGATACCACCTCACACCAGTCAGAATGGCTAAAATTAAGAAATCAGGAAACGACAGATATTGGCGGAAATGCGGAGAAAGGGGAACCCTCCTACACTGTTGGTGGGAATGCAAGCTGGTGTAGCCACTCTGGAAAACAGTATGGAGGTTCCTCAAAAAGTTGAAAATAGAGCTACCATATGACCTATCAATTGCACTACTGGGTATTTACCCCAAAGATACAAATGTAGGGATCCGAATGGGTATGTGCACCACAATGTTTATAGCAGCAAGGTCCACAATAGCCAAACTGTGGAAAGAGCCAAGATGTCCATCGACAGATGAATGGATAAAGAAGTGGTATATATATACAAGGGAATATTATGCAGCGATCAAAAGGAATGAAATCTTGCCATTTGCAGCAACGTGAATGGAACTGGAGCGTATTATGCTGAGCGAAATAAGTCAAACAGAGAAAGACTTGTATCATATGATCTCACTGATAAGTGGAATTCTTAATCACAGGAAATAAACTGAGGGTTGCTGGATTGGTGGGGGTTGGGAGGTATGGGGTGGCTGGGTGATAGACATTGGGGAGGGTAGGTGCTATGGTGAGCACTGCCAATTGTGCAAGACTGTTGAACCACAGATCTGTACCTCTGAAACAAATAATACATTTTATGTATCATTATTAATTCTTCTAATTTACTATTAATTCTTCTTTAAATGTTTGGTAGAATTCCCCTGGGAAACCATCTGGCCCTGGGCTCTTGTTTGTGGGAGATTTTTGGTTACTGCTTCAATTCCCTTAGTGGTTATAAGTCTGTTCAGGTTTTCTATTTCTTCCTGGTTCAGTTTTGATAGTTGATACACCTCTAGGACTGCATCCATTTCTTCCAGATTATCTAATTTGCTGGCATATAATTACTCATAATATGCCCTTATAATTGTTTGTATTTCTTTGGTGTTGGTTGTGATCTCTCCTCTTTCATTCATGATTTTGTTGATTTGGGTCCTTTCTCTTTTCTTTTTGATAGGTCTGGCCAGGGGTTTATCAATCTTATTAATTCTTTCAACGAACCAGATCCTAGTTTCGTTGATCTGTTCTACTGTTCTTTTGGTTTCTATTTCATTGATTTCTGCTCTGATCTTTATTATTTCTCTTCTCCTGCTTGGTTTTGGCTTTATTTGCTGTTCTTTCTCCAGCTCCTTTAGGTGTAGGGTTAGGTTGTGTACTTGAGACCTTTCTTGTTTCTGGAGAAAGGCTTTTATTGCTATATACTTTCCTCTTAAGACTGCCTTTGCTGCATCCCAAAGATTTTGAACAGCTGTGATTTCATTTTCATTTGTTTCCATGAATTTTTTAATTCTTCTTTTTTTCCTGGTTGACCCATTCATTCTTTAGTAGGATGCTCTTTAGCCTCCATGTATTTGAGTTCTTTCTGACATTCCTCTTGTGATTGAGTTCTAGTTTCAAAGCATTGTGGTCAAAAAATATGCAGGGAATGATCCCAATCTTTTGGTACCAGTTGAGACCTGATTTATGACCTAGGATGTGATCTATTCTGGAGAATGTTCCATGGGCACTAGAGAAGAATGTGTATTCTGTTGCTTTGGGATGGAATGTTCTCAATATATCTGTGGAGTCCATTTGGTCCAGTGTGTCATTTAAAGTCTTTATTTCCTTGTTGATCTTTTGCTTAGATGATCTGTCCATTTCAGTGAGGGGGGTGTTAATGTCCCCCACTTATTGTATTGTTGTCGATGTATTTCTTTGCTTTTTTTATTAATTGCCTTATATAATTGGTTGCTCCCATGTTAGGGTCATAGATATTTACAATTGTTAGATCTTCTTGTTGGATGGACCCTTTAAGTATGATAGAGTGTCCTTCCTCATCTCTTATTACAGTCTTTGTTTTAAAATCTAATTTGTCTGATATAAGGATTGCCACCCCAGCTTTCTTTTGGTGTCCATTAGCATGGTAAATGGTTTTCCACCCCTTCACTTTCAATCTGGGGGTGTCTTTGGGTCTAAAATGAGTCTCTTGCAGACAGCATATCAATGGGTCTTGTTTTTTTTTATCCAATCTGATAGCCTGTGTCTTTTGATTGGGGCATTTAGCCCATTTACATATTTTTAAAGATATGAATTTATTGCCATTGTATTACCTGTAAGGTGAATGTTACTGTATATTGTCTGTGTTCCTTTCTGGTCTATGTTGCTTTTAGGCTCTCTCTTTGCTTAAAGGACCCCTTTCAGTATTTCTTGTGGGGCTGGTTTTGTGTTTGCAAATTCCTTTAGTTTTTGTTTGTCTTGGAAGCTTTTTATCTCTCCTTCTATTTTCAATGGCAGCCTAGCTGGATATACTATTCTTGGCTGCATATTTTTCTCCTATAGTGCTCTGAACATATCATGGCAGTCTTTTCTGGCCTGCCAGGTCTCTGTGGATAAGTCTGTTGCCAATCTAATGTTTCTACCATTGTAGGTTACATATCTCTTCTCCTGTGCTGTTTTCAGGATTTTCTCTTTGTCTCTGAGACTCGTAAGTTTTACTATTAGATGTCGGGGTGTTGACCTATTTTTATTGATTTTGAGAGGCGTTCTCTGTGTCCCCTGGATTTTGATGCCTGTTTCCTTCCCTAAATTAGGGAAGTTCTCTGCTATAATTTGCTCCAGTATACCTTCTGCCCCTCTCTCTCTTTCTTCTTCTTCTGGGATCCCAATTATTCTAATGTTGTTTTGTCCTATGGTATTGCTTATCTCTCGAATTCTGCCCTCATGATCCATTAGTTGTTTATCTCTCTTTTTCTCAGCTTCTTTATTTTCCATCATTTGGTCTTCTAATCAGTGATTCTCTCTTCTGCCTCATTATCCTAGCAGTTAGAGCCTCCATTTTTATTGCACCTCATTAATAGCCTTTATGATTTCAACTTGGTTAGATTTTAGTTCCTTTATTTCTTCAGAAAGCGTTTCTCTAATAACTTCCATGCTTTTTTCAAGCCCAGCTAGTATCTTTAAAATCATCATTCTCAACTCTAGTTCTGACATCGTACTAATGTTCATATTGAGTAGGTCCCTGGCAGTCAGTACTGCCTCTTGTTCCTTTTGTTTTGGTGATTTTTTCCATCTTGTGATTTTGTCCAAAGGAGCATAAGTGTATGAGAGAACAAAATGCTAACAGGGTAACAACATCCCCAGAAAGTATGCCCTAAACAAATCAGAAAAGACCTGAAGCCGGAGGGAAAGAAAGGGAAAGAAAGGAAAAAGAAAAAGAGAAAGAGAAAAACAAACGAAAACAAAGCAAAACAAAAATCAAAATATGCTCAAATATGATCAGGCTGGTGCATAGATCAATGACACACACTAGATTTTGGGTGTATTTTGGTCTGTTAAAAGAACGTGCCTCCCAAAATTTAAAGAAAGGAAAAATTATATATGTACAAAAATAAGGGTTACTATGATGAAGGGATGGAATATAACTGTAAAGATGAAAATTATAGAAAGTTTTATAAAAGGAATTGATAAGATAAGAAATTGGTTGAAAAAAGCAAGAAGAGGATTTAAAAAAAAAAAGGGAGAGAATGTGATCAGGCAGGAGACTCGAACAAAGCTGTACACTAGAGATTTAGGGTATATTTTGATCTGTTAGAAGAAACTGTATCTCAAAATTATAAAGAGAGAACAACTTATATATATATACCAAAAATAAGGGTAACTAATATGAAGGACTAGAATATGACTCTAAAAATGAAAAATAAAAAATATTTTTTAAAAAAGGGATTGATAAGATGTTGGTTGAAAAAGGGAAAAAGAAAAATTTTAAAAAAAGTTTAAAAAAAATTGACTTTGAAAGACTAAAGAATCGTGGAAAAAAAGCCATGAATTCTATGTGCAGTAGCCCCCTAGCGCTGGAGTTGTGTCATTCTCATTGATTGGTAAACTTGGTCTTGGCTGGCTGTTCTTGCTGATCTTCTGAGGGAGGGGCCTGTTGCTGTGGTTCCCAAATTTCTTTGCCAGAGGAGGAATTGCTCCACCCTTGCTGGGTCTCGGCTAAGTAATCTGCTTGGGTTTGCTCTCAGGCTATTTTGTTCCCTGCAAGCTTTCTGCACAGCTTTGGAGGACAAGAATGAAAATGCAGCCTCCCAATCTCTGCCCCAGAGGAGCCGAGAACTCAGGACCCCATTCCTTAGTGCACCCCGAGAGAAAAGCAGTCAGTCACTCCCATCTCCCTGGTCTCTGGCCGTGCTCCATGCTCATCCAGCCTGTGACCGAGCATTTCTATCTCTGGCACATGACCCCATCTGGAGTCTCCAAACCCAGCAGATCCCTGGGGTGCACTCCCGTGCCGCTCCTCCCAGGGAAAGAAGGAGAGTCTCCCCGGATCTGCTGCTTGTTGGGTCCCTGCTGGAGGAGCAGTGGCCCGACTGTGCCATGTGTGTCATGTTTTATGGCACCCCCGAGCTGAGAGCCCACTCCTCGGCTCCAACTCTGCAGCCGGCTTCCGCACTCCGATACCCGGGAGCTCTGCCGCACTCAGGCACCCCCGGTCTTTCTGTGACCCTGAGGGTCCTGAGACCACACTGTCCCAGAGAGGGTTCCACACACCGCTTAGCCACTGGAGCGATGTCCCTTAGCTGACCAGACTTCTAAAAGGTCTGATTTTGTGCTTTGTGGCTCTATCACTAACCAGAAGCGGCCGACGGAGGCCCCCTCCCCCGCCCTCTATCCTCCCGTATATCGCTTCGGATTCACTTCTCCACCCATCCTACCTTCCAGAAAGTGGTCGCTTTTCTGTTCAGAGAGTTGTTGCTATTCCTTTCTTCAATCTCCTGTTGAGTTCGTAGGTGTTCAGAATGGTTTGACCCCTATCCAGCTGAATTACTGGGACCAGACGAAATCCAGGTCTCCTACTCCTCCACCATCTTGCTCTGCCCCCTGCATAAGTTTTTGTATCATTGAAACATATGGATGATAAAATTTATTTTGCCCTTGCTCTTAAATGACACCTTAGCTGCTATAAAATTTTAGATTGATAAGTTCTTTTTCATCAAAATTTATAAGATACTACTTTATTTTCTTCTGGCATCAATTGAATCTGATGAGACTTTAGCTGTTAAGATAATTGCTGTCCCATTGTGTCTTTTCTTCTCTTTTCCTATTTCTTTTTCAAGATTTTTTTTTTTTTTTTATATTTGATGATCTGGAGTCTCATTAATATGGGCAAAGGTATATCTTTTTTTTTTTTGTAAGCCCTGCTTGGAGCCTTATAAATAGTTTCAATCTGAAGGAACATATTTAATTTTGGATTAATCATTGGACAAAATGTATATTCTCATGATTCCATAATTTCACAGTTTAAATTATTCACAGGATATTAGAATAAAAGTGTAATTTACAATGGAAAGATAAGACCATGACCTCCCAATCCAACAATCAGTATTGAAATCACTAATAGGGAGATATCCAGACATCATGTGCCTCTCTGTAACCCATGTTGTTTCTCCTGGTTATAGAATCCTAATTATATATTTGTATTCTTAATAAAATGAGAGATGCTTTTTTGAAATAGCTAATTCCTAAAGCCCTACATTTTTGTGTAACAATGCAGAAAAAGAAAATTGGAGTTAAAAGAGAGTAATTCAGTACCTTACTAGTTACCCTCCAAAAAATGCTACATCAAGTTGTGAGCTCTTAAAATTTTGTTCACAAATTGCTCACTACTCTCTTCTCATTTTCTCTACTAATTCAGATCAACAGCACAAAAAGCTGATGGGGGGATTTTACCCCCAGGGATACCCTAAATATACAGCATAGTTAAAAGCAATGTGCTTTCTGTGCTAATGAAGTATCAAGAAACATCCTTGGCTGCAAGATGCACTTCAATCAGACTGGTGCTGCCTAAAAACCTGCAATATGGAAATTTCTGGAAACAAAATGGTGCCACCCACATTAATTCAAGTCCTCAAAGGCCAATTTTTACCTCAGGGCATTTGCATAGCTCTTTAAATTTTACTTTCTTATTTGTCAGGCATACTCTTAATGCTGATTGGTTAATTTCCAGGAACTTCTGAAATCTTAAAACACTTTCCCTGACCTCTCACACTCAGTCACAACTCATAAATTAGTTACATGGTAAAGGGTTACACATCCCTTTAGCAACCTATACTTTTTTTCATAAAACATATTAATTATTAAATATTTAACTTCTCAAGAAAGTTTAAGCCCTATAAAAATGCATATTTTATTTCCCACTGTGTCCTAGTGCTTAATAAAATACCTAGAACATAATAGGAACTAAACAAATATTTGATGATGGGCTGAATGAACAAATGATTGCCTAGTATTGTGTTTCTAGTTTTTTATTTTACATACCCAGGCAATAAACATATTTCTCCATATTTAGAACATGTGACACATTGTACTTGACCAATACATGGTGTTTCTAGAAATTATTTCAGAAACAACTTCAAAAACAATAGTGATACTTCTAAAATGTTTTCTTTTTTTTAAGATTTATTTACTTATTTTAGAGAGAGAGAAAGAGAGTGGGAGGAGGGGAAAGGGCAACCTGAGCCGAAACCAAGAGTCAGATGCTCAACTGACTGAGCCACGCAACCACCCCAACAATAGAGATATTTTAAATGACAGATGAAACCTAATAACTACGAGTGACTGGATTGCACTTGTGTTGCTCAACATGGTCAACCATGTTTAATGATCTGATGCCAGATTTATCAATTTATTAAATATCTGTACCATATGATATTGTGATAATTGCTACTTTTAAATTTTCTTCTAAATTTGTATGTATTATCCAAACATACAATAAGAAAGAGAGAAAACTCACTCTGACTTACCATTTATTATGCAATATACTACCATTTTTACATAGTCCCAATCATCTCTTGATCATAAAGATGATATGAATCATAGCTTAGGAATAGTTTGTAATTCACATACACTTTCTCATTTTATGTTTATTTGGATATACTTTAAAGCCATATTTCTATGAACTTCAGTGAAAACTTTGGATTCCAATCTGGTACCATATTTATCATTTTTACATATTAGATATTATTGTATTCCAACTGGGAAGAGCAGTTGCACAATATTTAGGAGATTGATGCCAGAAAGTATTGTTCTAGTAATGGATGCGTAGAATGCTCTTATTACTTAATTTATGAATTCCCTAGGGGCACAATTCTGATAATTGAAATTGTCAAGAGAGCCCTAACTATAATGGAGGAGCATGAATTCCCATGATGCTCAACCAAGAAATCTTTCCTTAGGAAATATAATCAGGAGATAGTGCGGTGCAGATAATTTGGTTCTGGCTTTGTATCTTACTGCGTGTCTTTGAACAATGTTTATTTCAACATTTTTACTTCAATTTTCTCATCTGAGAAGTGAAACATTTACTACTTACATCTTAAGATTATTGGGAAACGTTTTAAAATCATTGCTCTTTTTTAATTTTTTAAAGTTACTTCAAATTTCAAAAGCAGTGAATTTATTTATTATAACCAGTGAAAAGCTTATAATTTTCTTTCCACCACTGTCTTTAATTCCATCTAACTATGGGAATTCATGCCCTCCCTGCATGTCCTTATGCCTTTTACTCCTTGTTCATACAAATATTTATAACATATATACAGGTGAACTTATGCCCTGGTTTGCCCAGGATAATCTCAGATGAAGCTTCTTTTCCTAGTGTGATTATTAATAATGCTCCTTTTGTTATTAGAAATATACAGATTTGGATGGTAAATTACATAGTCACCCTTTTACAAGGAGTTTGATTTTTTATTATTAATTTACCTGTAGCTATTAGCATAATACTGTGCATTTGGTAAGCTTTTCAACAATGGCAGGCATTGTTAAGAGGAACCTAATTTCATAGGCCTCTACCAAATATTTAACAAAGCAGCTAGAGAGGGGTGCCTCTGTGGCTCAGTCGGTTGTGTGTGTGACTCTTGGTTTCCACTCAGGTCATGGTATTGGGGTTGGGATATCAAGTTCTGCTCAGCATGGGGTCCGCTTGAGATTCTCTCCTTCTCCTTCTGCCCCTACCCCTGCTCTCTCTTCTCTCTCTCTCTCAAATGAAATAAAAATAAATAAATAAATAAACAAACAAACAAACAAACAATGCAGCTATAGGGAGAGTATTTTAGTGATAGGGCTAAAAGCTAAATGAGGGAGATGCTTGTTATTAAAACATTTTAATACTTTTTAATGGGTGAATTTTTATGCTGTTTATTCAAAGATGAAAAATTAAACTCTATCATCTTTCACTTATAATGAACATTCCCAGGCTTTTATTTTAGAATCTTAAATTGGGGGTAGAGTGAAACCCATATAATACTGAAGACCACAACTTTCAAAAAAGTTAAATAATTTATTTAAGGCCACACATATAATGCCATTTTCTGACTTAGTTCTCTCATTGAAAATGTATACACACAACATTAGAAACATAGGTAGAGACTCCTCAATTTATTAGGCTATTTTATAACAGAATAAGACTAATTTAATTGGTCTCATCTACTAGTATAAATGACTGATTTTTTTTGTCTTGTATTTTTTTTTTTTTTTTACCAGAGGAGATAGGCATTTTAAACTGAGCAGGAAGATCTATAAACATGGGAGAGAAGGGTCCACCTTCCCAGTCAGGCAGACAGCAGAATCAGCCCCTTCATTTAGAAACTTTTCAATTTGATTTAAATATCCAGCAGCCCAGGTTTTACCATGTGTTTAAAAGGCTATTAATTTTTTCCATCAACCTCTGTTTTCTACATCCCAATAATCACTGAATAATTTTAAGGAAATTTGAAGAGACAGAACTTTCATGAAACAAAGTGATAAAGTTATTTAATAACATAATTATTTTTCCACCTGCTATATTTTAAGTTTTCTTAGTCAATTTAGATTTTAACTACCATATTTCACATGTAGTAAAGGTAATGAAGAAAAGTAAAAAGGTATTCCAAGGGCAGATGTGCTTCATTAAAGTGGATAAGAACAAAATTTTCATAAAAATCAGAAGGAGAGATATAATCAGGGTCTTACGGGTGAAAAGCTCATTTTGTTTTCAAATAGGGCATATTTCTTCAGTAATTCTGCAGGCTTACTGTCACTGTAGTTAAGCAGATGAGCCATGCTGTTGAAGAATAAATAGCAGATATATTTGAAGTTCATATAAGTGGAAAATGAAGTATGCAATCCTTCATGAAATAAAGAAAATGGGGAGAGCAAGTATCAATATTTCAAAGATTGAGAAATAGAGAAACAAAGATCCTCATGAGGAATTTTTCAACAGGTTCGAAAGTTCAGGTAAGATAAGCTTCTCCATATTTAGATGCTCTTTGGAACTATATTCGAATTTTTGAAGGAGATACGTTTCATCATTTTTGGCAAACAAATGAACTAAACTCTTTTTATGAAAACCCTTGATGGTTTTTGACTGATTATCCTTTGTTTAAGGATTTTATTTATTTATTTGACAGAGAGAGAGAGAGAGCACAAGCAGGGGGAGCAGAAGAGGGAGAAGCAGGCTCCCTGCTGAGCAGGGAGCCCCATGGAGGACTCAATCTCAGGATACTGGGATCATGACCTGAGCCAAAGGCAGACGCTTAACTGACTGAGCCACCCAGGTGCCCCTTGACTGATTATTCTTGGATGCTTTGGATTTTGACACTTATGTTTTAGGCAGTGTATAAATACTAATGACCTTAGTAGAAATGAAAATACTGGTCAAAAATAATGAGTGCAAGCAGAGGTGTTTACCTTCTTTTTATGTTTTTCTCCTTGGTTAAAATTTTCCAAATATACCTAAGGACGATTATTGTTTTGGGGTTTGTTTTTGTTTATTTGTTTGTTTGTTTTGGTTCTTTGGAGTGGTAATCACAAAAACTATAATAACATTTGTTGATGTTTATTGAATACTTACTATAGGCCAGGCATGTGTTCAGTGTGTAACATACGCTGAATGTCTCATTTAAACCTATATACGCCCTACGGAAGATGAACAACAATTACTTCCATTTTAGAAGCAAGGAATCTGAAATTGGGTCCAAGGTAATATGGATTAACAGCTGGGTCTAGATTCAAATAGTCTAATTGGATCTCATTTTGTAGTTAAATGATATAATATATTTGATATGATCCTTTTGATTTTACAGAAGAACCAATGTGCACACATGCCAAGCAGTTGGCCAGCTCTACTATTACAACATCCCATGTTCTTTCCAATACTACAAACAGTCTGGAGACATTTTGTCTTCGTTAATTTTAGCTGCATGGTGAAATGTATCTGAATGTTTACCAAGGTAATTAGCCAGAAGACTCACGATGTTTTAATGATTATTTATTTCAATACCTTTCTTTTCAACATTTGAATATATGTTTATCCTTATACATTGTGTGTGTGTATACATACAAATATGTAAAAATCAATGTCTGTCGGGTTCTCGCTGCTCTAAGTTTTTGGCACAGGAAGAGGGAATTGGTTGAAACGGAACTGGCTCAATCCCCAGTAGCTGTTGTCTCCTCCCCTCTTCAATCACTGGGTTCACCAAGCTAGGTAATGTCTGTCACCTTCATTCAATCATGTTAGAGTGTATGGTGGTTAACTGGCTTTGTCCCAGTCCATATGTCACCATCCTAACTTACTTCATGATGTCACTGGATCTTTCCTATATTACTCCACATCACTTTTTGGACAAGGGTCTGAATTGTCACTTTTAACTATTTTAAATAACATTTCATCAGTCATTATTATCTATGATATGTTTATAAAGTACAGTATTGTAGAAAAAAGGCAACCACACATTTTTGTTATATATTTACATTTTCTGTAGTAGCAATCAAAAGAAGAGCAAACCTTATCAAATTAGGTCAAATATATTCAATGTATTTTTTGAATATATGAGTAAAAATGAATATGCAGACTATAGTTCTATTTAGATATTGATAAATACGCAGTTTTAGAATACTATTTTTAAAAATACAGTAGTAAGAATACTTACATTACAGTTAAACACCCCTAGTGTGAACCCTAAGACCAGGTTTCACTTCAGCAAATTAGTTGGTCCTGCTGAACTTTAGTTTTCTTTTCTTTTTTTTTTTTTAAAGGTTTTATTTATTTATTTGACAGAGAGAGAGAGAGTGCACACACAAGCGGTGGGGGGGGGGGGCATCAGCCAGAGGGAGAAGCAGCCTCCCCACTGAGCAAGGAGCCCAATGTGGGACTCGATCCCAGGACCCTGGGATCATGACCTGAGCCAAAGGCAGATGCCTAACCAACTGAGCCACCCAGGTGTCCCTGAGCTTTAGTTTTCTCATGAACAAAATGAAGGTAATGATATTAACAACTACTTTTCTGGTGTATTGTGTGTCCTTATAGTAATGCCTCATACATGGTAACTAAAGTTTACTCAAGTGAAGCAATGGGTTTGTTTGTCTTTGGAATAAGTACAACTCCAACATGCTGCCTGTAAATTGTCTTCTTCTGAGTGTATATTTTCTTCTGTGTAAGAAAATGCAGATTTAAAATATCTAATACTACTCAAAGTTATTATTTACTGCCTTGTCCAAGATGGAAGCCTTCCTACCCCTCTTTTAACTGGGTGGTTTTTTGTTTTTGTTTTTGTTTTTTCTCTCAGAACTATAAAGTTTCCAAGTCTGGAAGATTCTTTGCTGCAACCTGATTACAATTTCCAGCATACCTGAAGCTCCATAAGTGAATAGCTCTAGTAGAAGATATTTGGTTCTCAAAATGACCTTAATTTGAATGCAATCAGAAGGAACATTTTCAAAGATGCAAGATGACTGTCCATACTGTAGAGGTAGGGAGCCACTCTTTCATAGCCTGAAATGTCAAAGTCTTCCATTATAATAAAGAAGATTAATATAAAAGAAGGTCATATGCCAACATTTCAGCTGAGAATATATGATCTGTATTACTCTAAGTAATTGAAATTTTGGTAGCTTACACATTTCTCCTGCTATAAGGGTATAATCATTTAACACATTAAATACCAATAAGGTATTTTTTTAAAACACTGTTTAAAATGTAAGTTATGGTATATAGATTATTTCATATTTTTAGAATTACATAAGAGAAAGATATAAATGAATGAAGTATTCTTAAGGCTCTCCAGCAATTTAGGTTAACCTAAATATCTAAATTGTCAGACCATCTCAGAAATAAATAAAAACCTTAAACAGGAAACTTTTTTTTATTCCAGGCATGTGGGTGAGCCACCTTGGAAGTGGCTCCTCCAGCCCCGGGCAAGCCTTCAGATAATGCCACTTCAGCTGTGATGAAACTACAGGAGAAGCCTTTAGCCAAAACCACCCAGTTGGGCCGCACATGGATTTTAGACCCTCAGAAACGGTTTTAGATAATAATAATTACTATTTGATCTGTAGCAAAAGATAACTAATATACTTTTCTAAATTGGGTTAGTGGCTTTTGCTGAAAACTTTTATTTCAATAATTATAATGATTTAAATTTGGCACAAGTGGGTGATTTCCCCCTATTTCATTGCAGGCTAACAAGACCCTTACAGATAAATAGTACATTTTGATATTGGACTTTGTATTTAATACTTTTTACTAGGTTCTAAGGAAGAAGATACATGCTAGCCTGGTGATGATGATGATGACTGTTTTACTAAAATTACAGCAACCTTCTTCAGAAGTGTGTTGGAAATGGTTTTCCAGAGCAAATGATTACTAAGTTCAGATAACTAGTGTTGAAACCAAGTGCCAAAAATTGTTGGACATTTTAGTTTTATACACCACTTAAAGGATAAATTACAAAAATTATATTATTCTAGAAAATAATAAGTGTCTATTGGTTTAAGAATAAAAATATTGAGTCTTGTATTATGTGCTGCCTTCCTTGATATTTAAGTGTACCATAAAAATCTAAGTCTATAAGGATTTAAAATAGACATCATTTCAAGACACTTTTCATGCAGCAAAACCATCTGGATAATTTTCATCTTTTAAAATTTAGTTCAAAAACAGAAAAAAAAACAGGATGTCATGACTTCTTTTATATTATCTTTCAATATTATTTGGTATTTATTTTCAGAATGGTTAGCACCTAAATTTATTTTTTTAACCTCATAAATAAAATATACACTATAATCACCATCAAAATGCACAAAGGAAATTAATTTCATTTCACAGCCCCAGCAAAAAAGCTGCATTTTGCTCCTTATATATAGCAACAATAAAATGTTTGTTCTTTATTAAAGTTCAAAGTTGTATCAAAGCAGTGTTATTTTGTAGAATAGAAAAAGCACTGACCTTGGAATTCTAATTCTAGCACTGACCTCCATGACTGCTCTTCCACGTATTAGCAAAGTGACCTTGAATGTGTCATTTAAACTTTATGAGCCCTGGTTTTCTTCTCTATAAAAGAGGGATAATGGCCTCTCCTCCTTAAATACCAGATTATTGGGAAGGTCAAAAGATACAATGGATATTAAATCACTGTCAAAATTAAAGCAGTGCTGTTATCATTATTGTTATTATAGCTCTTCTTTTGTTTGTTTTTACATGTTTTTAATAAAAAGGTGATGTATTTTAAAGTAGCTATGACATGTCACTATAGGTGATAAAAACCTATTAATGAGAATAAAGTAATAATTTACAAGGTTGATATCAATTTGAATTGATACGTTGGGCATGTGAAATGTTTAAGAGATCATTTAAGGTTACCTGACAAAACAGGCATTTGATTATTATATAATATAAAATGTTTAATTCATGTTAGTTGAGCAATGTTGAACAAGTTAAAAGTGACATTTAAACCAGAGTGGAGGAGTTAAGTGCGAATCAAACTTATATTTGTCAAAATAGGTACCTGGTATTCCTACAGATTTTTGGATAAAAATAATCTTTAAAGTTTATTCACACTAAACATATTTTTCTTCATGTAGGTCCCTATGTTTTAAAGGCTATTACTATAACAATTTTTGTACTGCATACATTTGGCATTAATAGTATATTAAGATGAAAGTTTTGAAAAATTAGAAGCACTGCATTGCCAAGAAACTAGTCATTGGGAAAAATAGTAAAAAAAGAAAGAGTTTCTATTTAAATTGAGTGACATATTGAAAGGTAACCAACATTGTAGAGAAATGGATGAATTGCCCCAGATCACAATTAATGTAACCCTTCTTTAAATTTGGATTATGGCTCAAAATCCCTAAATATTTTAACTGACTATAAGTCTAAAGCCATAAACAGAGAGCAAATTTCAGATTTGGAAATAATATTGGTAAAGGATTTGTTTGAAAATGCTTCTTGTTCAAAGTATTATTTAAAGTCTAATATGTTTCCAGGATTTTTATTCATATAGATTTTCTTCCTGGTGGTTTTGCTTTAGGTTAGTGAAGTTGAAAGATTTACTTTACTGAATTCTAAAACAAAAAAATGTCTCAGAGGAAATTTAGATGTCTGTGTTAGTTTGGACTGATATAGGAGTCAATAACTTTATGGCACAAAATGAATGCTCCTTTAAAATACTTACAACATTTGTTCTTTTAAAGAAAAGAAAACTAGTTCAAAGATGCTGTGTTAGATTAAAAAATTGTACTCTATGTGTCCAAAGTTTGACTTATTTGCATCTATCTTTGGTCAAAATAGTTTTCTTTCTTTTTTTATTAGCAAACTGATGCTTCCTTTCTCCTCCTCAATAAATATTTATTGGTATTTGATGATTATATTGATAGGGTAAATATAAATGGTACTATCATAAACAAAAAATCCTTTTTTCCTGGTAGTAATTGGCTATGAAATTGAGTTTCATACGCACACTGTCGAGAGTCATCCTTGTTTAGCTAGAAATCTGTTACTCTACAATGGAGAAGTGAATGCAACACAATTGGACTGCAAATATGTTTTTTCTTCTGTTGTACAGACATTTAACAATACAGAAAGGCATCTCTTTAATGTGGTACCATTGATGTTGAGTCATAAAATATATGTTTAAATATTCTTTGCCATTTATAATACATAATTTGGGCAAATTGCTTAACCTCTTATTTTCATCTTCTGCAAAAAGAGGCAAGTACCTACCTCACAAGTTATTGCAAAGGTTAAGTAAAACAAAGCTTATAAAATGCTACTTTGCAAATTTTAAAGAACTACAAAAATGTTGGTTGTTGTCATCTATTACTATTAGGTGGGTACCTATATAATTCAGCATGACAAATGCAAAAGAAGCAAAATCAGCCCAACATAGATAGAATCCATCTGTCTGATACCTTGATGTAATTTTTTTTTCACACTAACTCTAGCAAGAGTTAAAAGTAATGACATAACTAGAGAAAACTATGTTGAGCTACCTTAGAACAAATTGAAATAAGGACCCCAACTTGCAGCTACTCAACATAAAATATTTGTGAATAAAGAGCACTATCCAGGAGGCAACAACAAAACAGCTTTCACTCATCTCCCTCATCAATGGAATCTTTGTGTTCAGTGGTTAAGCCAAGCTTCTGTCTCTTCAAATCAGCATAAACATTTCCCCCATAGTCCCTTGAATCCTGGTTCCAAAGTTCAGTCTGTGGAGGGAAATGTGGGAAGCAGGATGAGCATGTTTACTTTCTTTGTAAGAAAGGTAGCTTCAAGGATTCCCTCTGACACAACTTCACTCTGCATTTGGAACAAATGGAAAACTGGTGGTTTGCATCCAAATAATGTTACAGGTAATAGTGTTGACAGAGAGTGAAGTTATTGTATCGTAGGGGGTACTTGAACCCACACAGAATGAATTCTTACAAGATGGCATCCTACCTGAAAGTGAACGTTTGGCAGTAGGACCTTGACTCTTATCAGTCAGAGGTACATTTTATTCCAAATAATCTCAATGCCTCATGTGTAAAGAGGCTTGGAGTTTAATGAAGATACCAATAGAATTTGATGAGAATCACTTATTTACACCCTCAGGAATGAGAACTATAGTTTATAACCATACAGAAAGTAAACTATAATAGATGTACAGCTTCTTGTATCACTATCCTTTCTTTCCTACCAGAGAACACATGTAATATGCAATTTAGGGGTTAAGGACATAGCCTTGTTTTTTCTGACTCACTATTGTGCCCCTTGTTTCTCTTATCCCATGTAATCTGTACTGGGCTGCTTGGTTCTAGTTTCAGTATCATTACTCAGAGCACAATATTAACATTCAAGACCTTTACTAATTTATTTCTGTGGACATTTTGGCCAACTTTTAACTGGCTGAAGCTAAGTAGTCCTGCAGATTTCAGAGTATAACCTAAACTTTTTCCATCTTTGTTTTCTTCAAAACACCACAGTCTCTCCTGGAGTAATCTTCTTTTTTTTTCCTTCACCAGCTGAGCCATAATTTTATTTTTTAATCATTTATTTTATTGATTTTTTATTGAAGTATAGTTGACACGCAATGTTACATTAGTTTCAGGTGTACAACATAGTGATTCAACAAGTCTATACTTTATGCTATGCTCACCAAAGTGTAGCACATTTGCCACCATACAACACTACTACAATATCATTGACTCTATTCCCTATGCTGTGCTTTTTATTCCCATGACTTATTCATTCCATAACTGGAAGCCTGCATTTCCCACTCCCCTTCACCCATTTTGCTAATCTTCCCACTCCCTTCCCTCTGGCAACCATCAGTTTGTTCTCTGCATTTATGAGTCTGTTTCTGTTTTTGTTTGTCCATTTGTTTAGTTTTTCAGATTTCATATATAAATGAAATCATATGGTATATGAAATCATATGGTATCACTTATAGTTCACATATAAGTGAAATCATATGGTATTCACATATAAGTGAAATCAGACATTTGTCTTCTGTCTGACTTATATCACTTAGCATAACACCCTCTAGGTCTATCCATGTTGCCACAAATGGCAAGAACTCATTATTTTTTTATGAGTGAGTAATATTCTTGTGTGTGTGTGTGTGTGTGTGTGTATGTATGTAATACATCTTCTTTATCCACTCATCTATCAATGGACACTTAGGTTGCTTCCTGGAGTGATGTTTTGATTTGCTACAGCAATGTATTAAACATTCAAAGAAAGTTCTTTCCTTCAAGTTATATTACAAAGCTGTAGTAATCAAAACAGTATGATACTGACACAAAATAGGCATATAGATGAAGGGAACAGAATACAAAACTTATAAATAAACCCACAGATATATAGTCAATTAGTTTTTGACAGAGGAAAGAATATACAATGAGAAAAAGACTGTCTAGTCAACAAATGGTGCTGGGAAAACTGGACAGCTATGGGTAAAAGAATGAAACTGGACCATTTCCTTATGCCACACACAAACATGAATCCAAAATGGATTAAGGATCTAAATGTGAGACCTGAAACCATAAAAATCCTAGAAAAGATCACAGTCAGCAACATCGGCTGTAGCAACATTTTTCTAGATATGTCTCCTGAGGCAAGGAAAATAAAAGCAAAAATAAACTACTGGGACTACAGCAAAATAAAAAGCTTCTGTAAAGCAAAGGAACCAACAAAACTAAAAGACAACCTACTGAATGGGAGAAGATATTTACAAATGACATATCTAATAAAAGATTAGTATTCAAAATATATAAAGAACTTATAAAACTCAACACCCAAAAAACAAATAATCCAATTAAAAATGGGCTGAAGACATGAACAGACATTTCTCCAAAGAAGATATCAACATGGCCAACAGACACGTGAAAAGATGCTCAACATCACTCATCATCAGAGAAATGTGAATCAAAATTATAATGAGATATCACCTCATACCTGTCAGAAAGGCTAAAATAAAACAAAAGCAAACTGAAGTATTGGTGAGGATGTGGACAAAAAACACTCATGCACTATTGGTGGGAATGCGAACTCGTGCAGACACTGTGGAAAACAGTATGGAGTTTCCTCAAAAAGGTAAAAATATAAATACCCTTTGATCCAGTAATTGCTCTGCTGGGTGTTTACCCAAAAAAATACAAAAACACTAATTCAAAGGGATACATGCACCTCTATGTTTATTGCAGCATTATTTACAATAGCCAAATTATGGAAACAAACCAAGTGTTCATCAATTGATGAATGGATAAAGAAGTGACATATATATGTGTGTGTGTGTGTGTGTAATGGAATGGTGTGTGTATATATATATATATGTGTGTGTGTGTGTGTGTGTGTGTGTGTGTATTCAGCCAAAAAAATAATGAAATAATATCATTTCCAATAACATGGATGGAGCTCGAGATTCTAATGCTAAGTGAAATAAGTCAGAGAAAGAAAAATACCATAGGATTTCACTGATACGTGGAATTTAAGAAACAAAACAAACAAGGGATAAAAAAAGAGAGAGACAAATCAAGAAATAGACTTAACTTAGAGAATAAACAGATGTTTACCAGAGGAACATGGGGCGGGGGATGGGTAAAGTAGGTGATGGGGATTAAAGAGTACACTAGAGTACACTTATGTGATGAGTACTGAGTAATGTATAGAATTGTTGTATCAGTATATTGTACACCTATAATATAACACGGTATGTTAACAACACTAGAATTATTTTTTTAGAATATTTAAATAAAGAAAGGTCTTTGTTGGTATAGTATGATCCATTCAATTAATATTTGTTGAACACCTATTATGTGCCAAATTTAGCAGACAAGATAACGGGCAAAAAAAAAAAAAAAAAAAGGAAAGAAAAAAAAAGCCCTCTTAAAGTTATTGTTCTAATGGGGAATAGACAGCAACAAATAAGTCGAAATATATGCAGATGGTAATGAAACAATTAAGAGCAATAAAGCAATGGAAAGAGATGTGCCAAGAGTTGGGGATGCAAATAATGTGGTCACGGATGACCTCACTGCTAAAAGTGTGCTTGTACAAAAACCTGAAGGAAGTGATAAAGACAGATAGATATCTGAGGATAAGCATCCAGGGTAGAAGAATATAGGATGCACAAAATTTCAGAGGTGAGAGCGTGCTTGATATTCGAGAGGAATTGTGTAAGAAGGTGGGTATTGCTTAAGTATAGTGTTCAAGAAGAAATGCAAAAGGAGAATGAAATTTGAAGAGTGTATAGAAATCTAAAATTTTTAATTGCCTTATGTACTTTCATCCCAAGAGGAAGAAGTTTGAAAGGAATAAGTTCATTCCTACAACCATGGACAGGGGAACAGGAAATCAAAGAAAAAATGGAATCAAGTAAGTGAAAGAAAACTCAAACTAAAAAACTAGTTTCAGGCCCTAGTTAAAGCATACATTTGTCTGCTACTATAAAATGCACCATTACCCAAGATCTATTTGAATGGAGGCAGGGACAGACCAAATATTTATTGAACAAGTTAATTTTTCTTACCTGATACAGCTACCTATCAGTGGTAAACCACATTTCTCTGATTTCATCTAATTTTATAAATGTGGGGTTGTGACAGCTGAGAAACAAACACAGCTGTTTCAGTGGCTTTTGCTTCGTGTTTAAATTATTTAAAAATAAAGTGCTTGAATTATGATTTTTTTGGTAGAATTATCATCATTGACATTTGCATAGTATTTTATAAAAAGAATGTTCATTTGCACGTTGTTATTTAATCTACAAAAATCCCTGTAAGAGAGGCATAAGGACTCACTGTTCATTTAACAGAAAGTTAAGTGACTGGTTCATTGCCATTGAGCTGCAAGTGACCTCTGCAGAAGCAGACCCAGCTGGTAAGCTGTCGAATAGGAAACTCTTCTTATACATGCTTTGCAAATTGTGAAGTACTCGACAAATATTAGATTTTGTTCTTTAAGGATATACTGAACCACTTATTTCAGTATTTTTATATAGTATGCTTTTCTGATAAGTAAAATGTTTAAGATAAGGTGTTCATTAGCTATTCTGTCTTATTTCACAAAATTTATTTCCAAAATGCACCCAATAAAGTTTTTTTTGCACCCAATATTTAAATGTAAAATGACAATCTCTTCATTTTGTTAACCATTCACAACCAATATTTCCAACTTGTGAGTAATCAAGTAAATTTTTGCTTTGATTTGTTTCTGTAAACGAAAGTAAGTAAGTGGCTTTATTAAATAACAATTATTGTTTCAGAGATGTGATGTTTCACAGATCTGAGTTTCAAAGCCCAGAATTTAAGTGATCAACATATTATGGATGTATTTCACTTGATAATAAAAGAAGCAGTGCATTAGGGCTAGAATTTGGAAAGGCACTTTAAATGTTTCACAATATATTCAGTTGCTTGAAATATAACCTGGGGTTCTGTCAAAGATATCTTATGTAAGAGCCGATAGGAAGATGTAAATTTTACATTTTACCTTGCTCTTGCTTGTTTCTAATCATCCCATCTTCAACAGCATACAAAAGAGCTGTTTCTATATTTTAGAAATAAGTTAATTAAATGAGGGATCAAGCTAAGATATGGAAGAATATAAAATTAGTCTTAATCCCTGAAAAACTAATTTTTATGTTTTTTAAAGATAATCAAACTAAAAGGCAAATACATAGGATCTATCGATTTTAATAGCTAAAGTTATAAACAAGGTTAGAAAATGAATCCAAGTAGCCAAGCAGCCAAAGTTAATTTAAAATAATTTTAGTTAGGGGCATCTGGGTGGCTCAGTTGGCTAAGTATTGGACTCTTGATTCTGGCTCAGGTCCATGATCTCAGGGTTGTAAGATCCAGCCCCATGTTGGGCTCCACACTGTGCACAGAAACTGCTTAAGATTCTCTCTCCCTCTGACCCTCTTCGCCCTCTAAAAAAATAATAATAATTTTAGTTTATTTTGTTTTTCATATTTTTGAAAAATAATGTTATTTCTGCTTTTGAATGGAAAATACCATGTCCAGCAAATTCATTTGTCTGTATTTGATAAATTTATTTATGGTTTATACACCTTTGAGTATAATGCTTTTTGTTATTGTTCCTTATAAGCTAGCACAATTAAGACATATGAAATATATTATAGTTCAACAGTTTGTAACCCAAAAACAATTAAAAGTGAGATAAGCCATATAGCAAAATTTATAAAATACCTGGGAATAAATTTAATAAGAAATCAACAAAAGCTGTATGCCAAAAACCATAAAACTTCGCAGAAGGGCACAAAGAATACTGGAATAATTGGGAGGGCAATCATATCCCTTAATAAGAGGATCAAGTATTTTAATACATGTTTTCTGTACATTCAATTAATTGACATAGTCTATTTGATTTTAATAATATCTCCAAATTATTTGTTAACTTAAATTGATTCTCATGTTCAGCTGGTAAAATAAATATACAAAAATAAAGAACAAACCAAAAAATAGACAAACAACTATTTGAAAATGAAGAAAATATGTTATACCAGATAACCAAACTATTTCAAAGCTACAGCAAATATTTACAAATAGTTAAGTTGAACCTATTAAAACATCAAGAAATAGATATATAATTCTGTGGAAATTTTGTGATTAAAGGTGACAGGGAACAGACAGCTGAATCCACAAATATTATTGTGGCAACTAACAATATATCTGGAAACTAATATTATATCTTTACCTCACACCATTAAAAAATTCCAGTTGAATTAGAGAGACTAAAAAACTTTAAAAGCATAGAAGTACAGGAAGGAAAGAAAAATAAATTATATTTTCTAATATAGAGGTTGAAATATCTTTCTAAGAAATGAATGAAACTTAGAAACCACAGTGATATAGATAAATTTATTAAAAACCAAAACCAAAAAGATAAAGCAAATACAAAACCTCTGTGTCATAAAAGATTCTCATAAACAGAGTTGAAGAGTGCATTAATTCAGATCCATCTAGAAGCGAACCCTAAGTCAGAATTGGGGGTGGGGGCAGATCTGGATTCAGGAGACAATGTGGAGAGAGCAAAGAAAGGAGGTTTGGGTGGGAAGAGTCTTGAACTCTCAAGTTTCATAGTTACACGATACTTTCTGCTGTTCTGAAAGAAAGTCCTCAAGCCAAAATCACGCATAGAGCACCACCTATTCTCACTGGAATGGGCCTGCCGTGTGTGCTGCTGTCACTGGCTGGGAGTAGCTCTATGTGAGTTAGGAAGTGTCTTATGTGAGTGAAACTGCAGCTGATCCGGAGAGGCAGCACTGAGGACCATGAATCATTATTGCTCCCCACAGAGGGAGATCTGAGTAGCATATTATTATTTCCAGTCCAAAAGACAGGAAAAAAAAAAAAAATATATATATATATATATATATAAATTGTTTGGGATAAAGTAACCCAATAGAGAATAAAATAACTAAATAGAAATGGGTGTGGCGGGGCGCCTGGGTGGCTCAGTCGTTAAGCGTCTGCCTTCGGCTCAGGTCATGATCCCAGAGTCCTGGGATAGAGTCCCACATCGGGCTCCCTGCTCGGCGGGAAGCCTGCTTCTCCCTCTCCCACTCCCACTGCTTGTGTTCCTGCTCTTGCTCTCTCTCTCTGTCAAATAAATAAATAAAATCTTAAAAAAAAAAAAAATGGGTGTGGTATGAGCGGACCTATACGTAAATAATATATTTATATTATCAAGTCTGTGAAAATACACTTAACTTTTTTCATCAAAGAAAGATAAAGTCAAGTGACAGTTAAATACACATTTTCACCCATCAGATTGGCAAAAACATTAAAATATTTAAATTTGTCAGTATTATATATGACATTAAGCAATTCTGAAGGACAACTAGGCCATAATTCTAAAATATAAACTTGCAATTTTTTAAATTTTTTATTGTTATGTTAATCACCATACATAACATCATTAGTTTTTGATGTAGTGTTCCATGATTCATTGTTTCTGCATAACACCCAGTGCTCCATGCAGAACATGCCCTCTTTAATACCCATCAAAAGGCAAACCCATCCCCCCAACGCCCTCCCCTCTAGAAACCCCAGTGTGTTTTTCAGAGTCCATCGTCTCTTATGGTTTATCTCCCCCTCCGATTTCACCCCCTTCATTCTTCCCCTCCTGCTATCTTCTTTTATTTTTCTTAACATATATTGCATTATTTGTTTCAGAGGTACAGATCTGTGATTCAACAGTCTTGCAAAATTCACAACACTCACCATAGCACATACCCTCCCCAATATCTAACACCCAGCCACCCCATCCCTCCCACCCCCCACCACTCCAGCAACCCTCAGTTTGTTTCCTGAGATTAAGAATTCCTCATATCAGTGAGGTCATATGATACATGTCTTTCTCTGATTGACATTTCGCTCAGCAAAACACCCTCCAGTTCCATCCACATCATTGCAAATGGCAAGATCCCCTTCCTTTTGATGGCTGCATAATGTTCCATTGTATATATATACCACTTCTTCTTCATCCATTCATCTGTCGATGGACATCTTGGCTCTTTCCACTGTTTGGCTATTGTGGACATTGCTACTATAAACATCGGGATGCACGTACCCCTTCGGATCCCTACATTCGTATCTTTGGGGTAAATATCCAGTAGTGCAATTGCTGGAACATATGGTAGCTCTATTTTCAACTTTTTGGGGAACCTCCATACTGTTTTCCAGAGTGGCTGCACCAGCTTGCATTCCCACCAACAGTGTAGGAGGGTTCCCCTTTCTCTGCATCCCCACCAACATCTGTCATTTCCTGACTTGTTAATTTTAGCCATTCTGACTGGTGTGAGGTGGTATCTCATTGAGATTTTGGTTTGGATTTCCCTGATGCCGAGCGATGTGGAGCATTTTTTCATGTGTCTGTTGGCCATTTGGATGTCTTTGGAAAAATGTCTGTTCATGTCTTCTGCCCATTTCTTGATTGGATCATTTGTTCTTTGGGTGTTGAATTTGATAAGTTCTTTATAGATTTTGGATACTAGCCCTTTATCTGCTATGTCATTTGCAAATATCTTCTCCCATTCTGTCGATTGTCTTTTGGTTTTGTGGACTGTTTATTTTGCTGTGCAAAGCTTTTTATTGTGGTGAAGTCCCAATAGTTCATTTTTGCCCTTGGTGCCCTTGCCTTTGGCGATGTTTCTAGGAAGAAGTTGCTGTGGCTGAGGTCAAAGAGGTTGCTGCCGGTGCTCTCCTTTAGGATGTTGATGGACTCCTGTCTCACATTGAGGTCTTTCAATCATTTGGAGTCTATTTTTGTGTGTGGTGTAAGGAAATGGTCCAGTTTCATTCTTCTGCATGTGGCTGTGCAATTTTCCCAACACCATTTGTTGAAGAGACTGTCTTTTATCCATTGGACATTCTGTCCCGCTTTGTCAAAGTTTAGTTGACCATAGAGTTGAGGGTCCATTTCTGGGCTCTTTATTCTGTTCCATTGACTTTTTTGTCTGTTTTTGTGCCAGTACCATACTGTCTTGATAATGACAGCTTTGTATTAGAGCTGGAAGTCCGGGATTGTGATGCCGCCAGCTTTGCTTTTCCTTTCAGCATTCCTCTGGCTATTTGGGGTCTTTTCAGGTTCCATACAAATTTTAGGATTATTTGTTCCATATCTTTGAAAAAAGTGGCTGGTATTTTGATGGGGATTGCATTGAATGTGTAGATTGCTCTAGGTAGCATTGACATCTTCACAATATTTGTTCTTCCAATCCATGAGCATGGAACGTTTTTCCATTTCTTGGTGTCTACCTCAATTTCTTTCATGAGTATTTTATAGTTTTCTGAGTACAGATTTTTGTCTCTTTGGTTTGATTTATTCCTAGGTATCTTATGGTTTTAGGTGTAATTGTAAATGGGATCGACTCCTTAATTTCTCTTTCTTCTGTCTTGTTGTTGGTGTATAGGAATGCCACTGATTTCTGTGCATTGATTTTATATCCTGCTACTTTACTGAATTACTGTATGAGTTCTGGCAGTTTTTGGGTGGAGTCTTTTGGGTTTTCCACATAAAGTATCATATCATCCACAAACAGTGAGAGTTTGAGTTCTTCTTTGCCAATTCCAGTGTCTTTTATTTCTTTTTGTTGTCTGATTGCTGTGGCTAGGACTTCTAGTACTATGCTGAACAGCAGTGGTAATAGTGGACATCCCTGCCATGTTCCTGACCTTAGGGCAAAAGCTCTCAGTTGTCCCCATTGAGAATGATATTTGCTGTGGGTTTTTCATAGATGGCTTTTATGATATTGAGGTATGTACCCTCTATGCCTATACTCTGAAGAGTTTTGATCAAGAAAGGGTGCTGTACTTTGTCAAATGCTTTTTCTGCAACAATTGAGAGGATCATATGGTTCTTGTTCTTTCTTTTTTTAATGTATTATATCATATTTATTGATTTGCAGATGTTGAACCAACCTTGCAGCCCAGGGATAAATCCCACTTGGTCGTGGTGAATAATCCTTTTACTGTACTGTTGGATCCTACTGGCTAGTATTTGGGTAAGAATTTTTGCATCCATGTTCATCAAGGATATTGGTCTGTAATTCTCCTTTTTGATGGGGTCTTTCTGTGGTTTGAGATCAAGGTAATGGTGGCCTCATAAAACGAGTTCGGAAGTTTTCCTTCCATTTCTATTTTTTGGAACAGTTTCAGAAGAATAGGTATTAATTCTTCTTAAAATGTTTGGTAGAATTCCCCTGGGAAGCCATCTGTCCCTGGGCTTTTGTGTGTTGGGATTTTTTTGATGACTGCTTCAATTTCCTTAGTGGTTATAGGTCTGTTCAGGTTTTCTATTTCTTCCTGGTTCAGTTTTGGTAGTTGATACATCTCTAGGAATGCATCGATTTCTTCCAGATTATCTAATTTGCTGGCATAGAGTTGCTCATAATATGTTCTTATAATTGTTTGTATTTCTTTGGTGTTGGTTGTGATCCCTCCTCTGTCATTCATGATTTTGTTGATTTGGGTCATTTCTCTTTTCCTTTTGATAAGTCTGGCCAGGAGTTTATCAATCTTGTTAATTCTTTCAAAGAACCAGCTCCTAGTTTTGTTGATCTGTTCTACTGTTCTTTTGGTTTCTATTTCATTGATTTCTGCTCTGATCTTTATTATTTCTCTTCTCCTGCTGGGTTTAGGCTTTATTTGCTGTTCTTTCTCCAGCTCCTTTAGGTGTAGGGTTAGGTTGTGTATTTGAGACCATTCTTCTTTCTTGAGAAAGACTTGTATTGCTCTATACTTTCCTCTTAGGACTGCCTTTGCTGCATCCCAAAGATTTTGAACAGTTGTGTTTTCATTTTCATTGGTTTCCATGAATTTTTTTTAATTCTTCTTTAATTTCCTGGTTGACCCATTCATTCTTTAGTAGAATGCTCTTTAGCCGCCATGTATTTGAGTTCTTTCCGACATTCCTCTTGTGATTGAGTTCTAGTTTCAAAGCATTGTGGTCTAAAAATAGGCAGGGAATGATCCCAATCATTTGGCAACAGTTGAGACCTGATCTGTGACCTAGGATGCGATCTATTCTGGAGAATGTTCCATGGGCACTAGAGAAGAATGTGTATTCCGTTGATTTGGGATGGAATGTTTTGAATATATCTGTGAAGTCCATTTGGTCCAGTGTGTCATTTAAAGTCTTTATTTCCTTGTTGATTTTTGCTTAGATGATCCGTCCATTTCAGTGAGGGGGGTGTTAAAGTCCCCCACTATTATTGTATTGTTGTCAATGTGTTTCTTTGCTTTTGTTATTGATTGCTTTATATAATTGGCTGCTCCCATGTTAGGGGCATAGATATTTACAATTGTTAGATCTTCTTGTTGGATAGACCCTTTAAGTAGGATAGAGTGTCCTTCCTCATTTCTTATTACAGTCTTTGTTTTAAAATCTAATTTGTCTGATATAAGGATTGCCACCCCAGCTTTCTTTTTGTGTCCATTAGCATGGTAAATGGTTTTCCACCCCCTCACTTTAAATCTGGGGGTATCTTTGGGTCTAAAATGAGTCTCTTTCAGACAGCATATCGATGGGTCTTGTTTTTTTATCCAATCCGATAGCCTGTGTCTTTTGATTGGGGCATTTAGCCCATTTACATTCAGGGTAACTATTGAAAGATATGAATTTAGTGCCATTGTATTGCCTGTAAAGTGACTGTTACTGTATATTGTCTGTGTTCCTTTCTGGTCTATGTTACTTTTAGCCTCTCTCTTTGCTTAGAGGACCCCTTTCAATATTTCTGTTAGGGCTGGTTTCATGTTTGCAAATTCCTTTAGTTTTTGTTTGTCCTGGAATATTTTTATCTCTCCTTCTATTTTCAATGACAGCCTAGCTGGATATAGTGTTCTTGGTTGCACATCTTTCTCATTTAGTGCTCTGAATATATCCTGCCAGTCCTTTCTGGCCTGCCAGGTCTCTGTGGATAGGTCTGTTGCCAATCTAATGTTTCTACCATTGTAGGTTACAGATCTCTTCTCCCGAGCTGCTTTCAGGATTTTCTCTTTGTCTCTGAGACTCGTAAGTTTTACTATTAGATGTCGGGGTGGTGACCTATTTTTATTGATTTTGAGAGGGGTTCTCTGTGCCTCCTGGATTTTGATGCCTGTTTCCTTCCTCAAATTAGGGAAGTTCTCTGCTATAATTTGCTTCAATATACCTTCTGCCCCTCTCTCTCTTTCTTCTTCTGGGATCCCTGTTATTCTAATGTTGTTTTGTCTTATGGTATTGCTTATCTCTCAAATTCTGCCCTCGTGATCCAGTAGTTGTTTATCTCTCTTTTTCTCAGCTTCTTTATTTTCCATCATTTGGTCTTCTATATCACTATTCTTTCTTCTGCCTCATTTATCCTAGCAGTTAGTGCCCCCATTTTTGATTGCACCTCCTTAATACCCTTTTTGATTTCGACTTGGTTAGATTTTAGTTCTTTTATTTCTCCATAAAGGTTTCTGTAATAACTTCCATGCTCTTTTCAAGCCCAGCTAGTGTCTTTAAAGTGATGATTCTGAACTCTAGATCTGACATCGTACTAATGTCCATATTGAGTAGGTCCCTGGCAGTCGGTACTACCTCTTGTTCTTTCTGTTTGGGTGATTTTTTCCATCTTGTCATTTTGTCCAGAGGAGAATAGATGACTGTGAGAACAAAATGCTAACAACGTAACAATGTCCCCAGAAAATATACTCTAAACAAATCAGAAAAGACCTGAAGCCAGGGGAAAAGAAAGGGAAAGAAATAAAAAAGGAAAAAAAGAAAAAGATAAAAGCAAACAAAAAACAGAACAAAACAAAAAAAAAAACAATATGATCAAATATGATCAGGCTGGTGCATAGATCAGTGCCACACCCTAGATTTTGGTTGTAGTTTGGTCTTTTAGAAGAAAGTGCCTCCCAAAACTTAAAGGAAGAAAAACTTATAAATATACAAAAATAAGGGATGATATGATGAAGGGATAAAATATGACTGTAAAGATGAAAAGTATAAAAAAAATTATAAAAGTAATTGGTAAGAAGTTGTTTGAAAAAAGAAAAAAAAAGGGAGAGAATGTGATCAGGCAGAAGACTAGAACAAAGCCATACACTAGAGATTTAGGGTATCTTTTCATCTGTTAGAAGAAATTGTATCTCAAAATTTTAAAGAGAGAATAACTTATATATATGCCAAAAATAAGGGTAACTACTCTGAAGGGATAGAATATGACTCTAAAAATGAAAAATAAAAATGTTTTTTTAAAAAAGGGATTGATAAAATCTTGGTTGAAAAAGGGAAAAAAAAATTCAAAAAGAAAAAAAAGCACAGTTAAAAGAAAAAATTAAATTTGAAAGACTAAAGAATCATGGTAAAAAAGCCATGGATTCTATGTGCAGTATTCCCCTCGCGCTGGAGTTCTGCCTTTCTCATTGATCGGTCAACTTGGTCTTGGCTGGCTGTTCTTGTTAATCTTTTGGGGGAGGGGCCTGTTGCTGTGGTTCCCAAATGTCTTTGCCAGAGGCGGAATTGCCCCACCCTTGCTGGGTCTTGGCTATGTAATCCTCTTGGTTTTGCTCTCTGGAGCTTTTGTTCCCTGCAATTTCTCCATACAGCTTTGGAGGACAAGAGTGAAAATGGTGGCCTCCCAATCTCCGCCCCAGAGGAGCCGAGAACTAAGGGCCCCACTCCTCAGTGCGCCCCCATAGAAAAGCAGTCAGTCACTCCCGTCTCCCCGGTCTCCGGTCACACTCTGCGCTCACCTGGCCTGTGACCGAGTGTTTCTATCTGTGGCACCTGACTCGGTGTGGAGTCCCAAACCCAGCAGATCCCTGAGGTGCACTCCTGCACCGCTCCTCCCGGGGGTGGGGGGAAGTGGAGTCTCCCCGGATCTGCTGCTTGTTGGGTCCCTGCTGGAAGAGCAGTGGCCCGACTGTGCCGCGGATCATGGTTTATGGCAACCCCGAGCTGAGCCCATTCCTCAGCTCCATCTCTGCATCCGGCTTCCCCATTCCGATACCTGGGAGCTCTGCCTCACTCAGGCACCCCCGGTCTTTCTGTGACCCTGAGGGTCCTGAGACCACACAGTCCCACAAGGGTTCCACCCCCCGCTTAGCCACTGGAGTGATGTCCCTCAGCAGAGCCAACTTCTAAAAGTTCTGATTTTGTGCTCCGCGGCTCTATCACTTGCCAGAAGTGGCCGATGAAGGCCCCCTCCACTGCTGTCTATCCTCCCAAATATCGCCTCGGATTCACTTCTCCACATGTCCTACCTTCCAGAAAGTGGTCGCTTTTCTGTTCAGAGTTGTTGCTATTCTTTCCTTCCATCTCCTATTGAGTTCGTAGGTGTTCAGAATGGTTTGATCCCTATCCAGCTGAATTCCTGAGACCAGACGAAATCCAGGTCTACTCCTCCGCCATCTTGCTCCGCACCCTAAACTTATAATTTTTTTTACTGAACAAGTCCATTTCAGTTTTCCAGTGCATCGTTATTTACACTGAAGAAAATATTTGAGGTATTCTAAAGGTCCACCACTAAAATAATGGTTAGATCAATTATTGGGTAACTTTTACTTACCTTGTCTCAGTTTCTCACCAATGATATAGCTATAATTTCCATCTCACAGATTTTTTGGTTTGTGAAGATTTGGATATGACATTTAAAGGGTTCAGAGTATGAACCAGCATATAGCATGTATTCAATATTTGATAGCATCCATTAACATTGTGAAATTTTATACAATTAGAAGAATTAGACAAATAAGCATATACCACTGAAATGGAAGGAATTCTTAATTTTTATTGACCGAAAAAAAGCAAGTGGAAGGAAAATATTAATATGGTATTTTAGTAAAAATAATACTTTATAAAATGAGTATGAGTGTATATGCATGTATGCAGAAAAATATCTGAACAGATAGCCTGTAAACCCTTAACAGTGATGCACTCTTGGGGATGAGAAGAGTCTAAAGGTTGGGCTTTCATTATTTAATAAATAAAGTTCTGTATTCAGCTTGTAGTTTTTATGTTTTAAAGATATTTATTTATTTATTTATTTATTTATTTATTTATTTATTTCAGAAAGAGAGAGCACATGCAGGGGAGCAGCAAGCAGAGGGAGAAGCAAACTCTCTGCTGAGCGAGGAGCCTGATGTGGGACTCGATCTCCAGACTCTGGGATCACGACCTGAGCCGAAGGCAGACACTTAACCGACTGAGCCACTCAGGCATCCCCAGCTTGTAGTTTTTAATGAGCACAGATTGTTTCTTATTTATGAAATTAAGAAAAAAAAATGAGTAAAATTAGTAATATTCCAAATAATATAATACCATATTACATTTTTAAAGTGTGTAGTTAAGGAACAAGCCAAAATTTAAAAAAAAAAATGTGTTCTAAAACTAAAAATTTCACTTAAAAATATGTTAAATGTAGCCTAAATATCACTTACAGAATATTTATTCATCTTTCAGAAGGGAATTTGTGTATTTGGTTCTGATTTGTATTTTCTCTCTCCAAGGTTTAAAAGTTTTAGAAATTCTACATCTATAGGTCAGTGTAAGAATGGAAAATTCTTTATTAGTAAGGAATTAATGATATAGCTGAAAGTTAAAAGATGAACACAAATTCTGTAACCAAAATTTTTAACAATGGCTTTACCTTCCGTATTATACGTAGGTGTGTGTCTGTTTGTGCCTGGCTAACCAATTACAACATTTTAAAAGATCACTGTAGAACCCAAACAGACCCTCCCTTATCATGGAAAATACTTCTTCAAGTCATTTGCTTCTAATTTACTAAGCCAATTATAGCTCCCACCATCATGATCAATTGGTTGTGTATATGATTTGAACTGCGACAACAATAATAATCTATTTATTTGGATAGAGCAAGTGAAAGGTGGATCATTTTTTACCCATACTTTACCAACAAGAGTACCTTCCCAGCATTTTGTAATTGGAAATTGTGGAGGAATCTGTTTTCTAGTTGCTAGGCTTTTAATGTGTGACTTGATCCTGAATCTGGCCATGCCTCAATGTTTCACAACTTGCCCTGGCTTGTGTGGGATATAATGAAATCAATATGAAAAGAAAAAGGCTGGGGGTGGACTGAGAATGGGAGTTACAGGGACAGATATTTTAATGATCCAAGTTCCTGGTCTAATATTTCATTGGCAATTTCTCCTATGTCCTTTCATGTTCTTTGTTAATGAGTGAACACATCTACCCCTTTAATAAACAATTTTGTGTTGTATTTCTCTTCCTTTCAAAGAGTCCTGTATTACACAGATATGTGCAAATACATAAACTTACATATAATTTCAAGGCATTCTTCACAATCCTTGAAACTCATCATGGAACTCAGGATATGAACCACTCTCATAGAGTGATTATTCTGATTGCCTAGTTTTTTTTGTCTCTGCTAGATAGTATGTTTGTCCAATACAGGAAGAACCAATGTTCTTCATGTCTCCTAACCTCTCTCCAATCATGGACAGTTCTTATGTTTACCCTTCACCATGATGCTAACTTTGAACTGATTCTTTTTTTAGCCATCTACTGCATCTATCCTTAGCTATGTTTTATATTAGAAATTAGTCTCTCAGTAGATAAAGAGTTAGGCATGAACAGTGGGGTAAGAGAGCATAACACAACTCTTATTCTCTCAGAAAATAGTTGAGAACTGTATGGTTACTTGCTTTCTTTGTCAATGTACAATCAAGAAGAAAAATATACTTAGGCAAGTTGATGATATTTCCATGCTGTTTCCATAAGCAATCATTAGTGGTTTTTGTTCTTTTTATTTTGTTTTTGTTTTTTTGTTTGTTTTGGTTTGGTGTGTGTGTGTGTGTGTGTGTGTGTGTGTGTGTGTTTTCCCAACCAAAGTGTCTGTAGGTTTCATTTCTATTTAGTTTTAAATGTGTTACTGAAAAGGAAATTTGTCCAGCAGTTGCAGCATCCTAGGAAATCCTAGAAAAGGCAAAGACAGAATTTTACCAGTAAGAACTTAAGAACTTCCTAAATTTCATTGATCTCAAGGATGCAAGGCATGCCACGGTAATATGATATAAAATAACTCTTTCATCATAATTTGGCAGACATACATACAACATTAAAATAATTGCTTTAATACACCACAAAAAACTCATTAATCCTATTTTTATTTCAACAGCATGGGAGAGGAAACAGAAGAAACGATTTATTAATTATAAGGCGATTCAAGATAATTTTCCTCTTTTTATACTTAGGTTAATGAGGAATTCTGAAGTTATCCTATGTGCCTACATGTTTTATTTTCCTAGATTTCTATACTAAACCTTTATAACCATAATGCAGAATTAAAATTTTCATGTACAAATTTTCATAGTTACAACTATTTTTTGTTTCTACACATAGATTGTTTTTTTTTTCTTCATTTGATTCCAGCACAGTTAACATGCAGCATTATATTAGTTTCAGGTGTACAATATACTGATTCAACAATTCCATATATTACTCAGTGCTCATCAATTTAAGTTGGAAAAGACAATTCAAGTCCTATTAGCAACTGGGAATATTAACCCCAAAGTCAACTTTTTTTTTTTTTTTTAATATTTTGACTCGAATGAACATCATTGGATAATTACATCATTGTTCCAAGATTCAGTGTTCTCACAATGGAAGAAAATAATTGAACAACATACTCTTAAAATTCCTTTTTAGCTTCAAAATATTATTAAGCAATGATTCAAGGAATAAAATTCAGCAGGACTAAATAATAATTGCTTCCATGTTTTTTAGAAAAAACACACATCAGTTAATCTTCCTTCAAAAGTATAATTGCTCTAAGTACTTTTACCATCCTATTACTTTTTTAGTGTAGATTGATGAACTTGTTCTGACATAAATTTAGCAAGTGACCCTAAATTAATGAGTAAGCACAACATTTGTGGCATCAAGTTGGTAACTGAGATAGTTCCTTTTTCTCAAAATCTTATGCCTATTTCTTTATTTCCCTATTTGCTTCCTTAAATTTTAACATAGCTTATAGACTTATAAATGTACATATACACATATGTATGCGTGTATATATGTGTGTGTGTGTGTAAGTAATAAAAATGTGCATATCACCTTAACTATAGAAAGCTTTTTGCTTCAATTGCTATTTTCTATGGGGGAGGATTAAAGGAATTACTCAAACTGAAATCGAATGAAGTATACTCAGTTACTCACACTGTTGTGCTTGGTTTTCTCATCCCTCTTGCCCATTTTCACATTTGATATAGACTAAAAATAACATCTTGAATTCCATGTATCTTAAAATACTTTATAGTTTTTTTTATCTTTCTCATATTTATATTACAAAGATATATTCCATATAGTGCACCTATGTCTTGATAGTAAAATATTGAAGATGACTCCAGTATTAATGATGTACACTTTTGGCTATAGCCAAAAGTCCAATCAACAGTGCCCTAAATTGATGAAGACTTAGTTTTTCATGAAAAAAAGTTTAGGGGTCTGGTGTGGAAAAATGTCTCAGTGATAACAGGAGGCACCTCGGCCTCATTTTTCTTTTTTCTGTGTAATTCTTACCTTGGCTTTCGATGCCATAGGCATCATATCTGGGTTCCCAGTAAGAAGAAGGTAGAAGTTGAAAAGGCCAAAGAGCATGGTGATATAATATTTCCATCTTCATCAGTTCAGTCTGCTATAACAAATTACCTTACACTGGGTGGCTCATAAACAACAGAAGTTGATTTCTCACAGTACTGGAGGCTGGAAGCCCAAGATCAGGGTGTCAGTATTGTCAGGCTCTGATAAGAGCCATCCTCCAGATGGTGGCCTGCCAAGTTCTGGTATTCTTACATGACTAGAAAAAAAGATAAATAAATAAGTGAGCTAGCTCTCTGAACTCTTCTTAAAAGGGCACATGAATCCCATTCATGTGAGTTCCACACACATGATCTAATTACCTCCCAAAGGCTCTATCTCCAAATACCATCACATTGGGATAAGATTCAAACACATGAATTTTGGGGTGACACAAACATTAGTTCTCTACCAACATTCTTTCCATGAGTATTTCCACGGAGCCCCACCATGTGATGCTTGCATCTAATTGGGCCAAAATTGTTTGTCATGGCCTCCGCTGGCTGAAAGAATGTTACAAAAACAATCAATTTATTGAGTACATTAGCCCAACCCCAACAAACTGAAGTTAATAAGAAAGACAATGAGAGGGGGCGGAGCAAGATGGCAGAGGAGTAGGAGACCTGGATTTCGTCTGGTCTCAGGAATTCAGCTGGATAGGGATCAAACCATTCTGAACACCTATGAACTCAACAGGAGATTGAAGAAAAGAATAGCAACAACTCTGAACAGAAAAGCGACCACTTTCTGGAAGGTAGGACATGCGGAGAAGTGAATCTGAGGCGATATTTGGGAAGATAGACAGCAGGGGAGGGGGCTTCTGTCAGCCACTTCTAGCAAGTGATAGAGCCGCGGAGCACAAAATCGGAACTTTTAGAAGTCGGCTCCGCTGAGGGACGTCGTTCCAGTGGCTAAGCGGAGGGCGGAACCCTCACAGGACAGTGTGGTCTCAGGACCCTCAGGGTCACAGAAAGACCTGGGGTGACTGGGTGTGGCAGAGCTCCCCCGGATTGGAGCAGGGAAGCCAGCTGCAGAGACGGAGCCGAGGCACGGGCTCTGAACTCGGGGTTGCCATAAACTGTGATCCGCAGCACAGTCGGGCCACTGCTCCTCCAGCAGGGACTCAACAGGCAGCAGATTCAGAGAGACTCCCCTTCCTCCCCTGGGAGGAGTGGCACAGGAGTGCACCTCAGGGATCTGCTGGGTTTGGAGACTCCACACCGAGTCAGGTACCAGAGATAGAAATGCTCAGTCCCATGCTGGGTGAGCATGGAGTGCGGCCAGAGACCGGGGAGAAGGGGGTGATTGACTGCTTTTCTCTGGGGCTCACTGAAGAGCGGGGCCCCAAGTTCTCGGCTAAGCCAGGGCGGAGATTGGGAGGCCACCATTTTCACTCTCCTCCTCCAAAGCTGTATGGAAAGCTTGCAGGGAACAAAAGCTCCCGAGAGCAAACCAGAGCAGATTACTTAAGCTGGACCAGCAAGGGCAGGGCAATTCCACCTCTGGCAAAGACATTTGGGAACCATGGCAACAGGCCCCTCCCCCAGAAGATCAGCAAGAACAGCCAGCCAAGACCAAGTTTACCGATCAATGAGAAAGGCAGAACTCCAGCGCGAAGGGAATATTGCACATAGAATCCATGGCTTTTTTACCATGATTCTTTAGTCTTTCAAAGTTAATTTTTTCTTTTAACTGTGCTTTATTTTCTTTTTGAATTTTTCTTTTTCGCTTTCTCAACCAACATCTTATCAATCCCTTTAAAAAACATTTTTATTTTTCACTTTTAGAGTCATATTATATCCTTTCATAGTAGTTACCCTTATTTTTGGCATATATATATATATAAGTTGTTCTCTCTTTAAAATTTTGAGATACAGTTTCTTCTGAAAGATCAAAAGATACCCTAAATCTCTAGTGTATGGCTCTTTTCTAGTCTCCTGCCTGATCACATTCTCTCCCTTTTTTTTTCTTTTTTTTTTTAATCCTCTTCTTTCTTTTTTCAAACAACTTATCAATTCCTTTTATAAAATTTTTTATACTTTTCATGTGAACAATCATATTCCATTCCTTCATCGTATCAATTTTTCTTTTTGTACATATATCAGTTTTTCTTTCTTTAAAAGTTTGGGAGGCACATTCTTCTAACAGACCAAAATACACCAAAAATCTAGTGTGTGGCACTGATCTATGCACCAGCCTGGTAACTCCTGGACAGACTTATCAAAAACAAAAGAGAAATGAACCAAATCAACAAAATCATGAATGACAGAGAGATCACAACCAACACCAAAGAAATACAAACAATTCTAAGAACATATTATGAGCAACTCTATGCCAGCAAATTAGATAATCTGGAAGAAATCGATGCATTCCTAGAGATGTATCAACAACCAAAACTGAACCAGGAAGAAATAGAAAACCTGAACAGACCTATAACCACTAAGGAAATTGAAGCAGTCATCAAAAATCTCCCAAAACACAAAAGCCCAGGGCCAGATGGCTTCCCAGGGGAATTCTACCAAACACTTAATAAAGAATTAATACCTATTCTTCTGAAACTGTTCCAAAAGATAGAAATGGAAGGAAATCTTCCAAACTCATTTTCTTTTTAATTTTTTTATTGTTATGTTAATCACCATAATTTACATCATTAGTTTTTGATGTAGTGTTCCATGATTCATTGTTGGTGCATAAAACCCAGTGCTAGGGTGCCTGGGTGGCTCAGTCGTTAAGCGTCTGCCTTCAGCTCAGGTCATGATCCCAGAGTCCTGGGATCGAGCCCCGCATCGGGCTCCCTGCTCTGTGGGAAGCCTGCTTCTCCCTCTCCCAATCCCCCTGCTTCTGTTCCCTCTCTCGCTGTGTCTCTCTCTGTCAAATAAATAAATAAAATCTTTAAAAATAAATAAATAAATAAATAAATAAATAAATAAATAAATAAATAAAACCCAGTGCTACATGCAGAACGTGCCCTCTTTAATACCCACCCCAGGCTAACCCATCCTCCCACCCCCCTCCCATCTAGAACCCTCAGTTTGTTTGTCAGAGTCCATCGTCTCTCATGGTTCATCTCCCCCTCCGATTTCCTCCCCTTCATTCTTCCCCTCCTGCTATCTTCTTTTTTTTTTTCTTACACATATTGCATTATTTGTTTCAGAGGTACAGATCTGTGATTCAACAGTCTTTCACAGTTCACAGCACTCACCATAGCACATACCCTCCCCAATGTCTATCACCAAGCCACCCCATCCCTCCCACCCCACCCCCCACTCAAGCAACCCTGTTTGTTTCCTGAGATTAAGAATTCCTCAATCAGTGAAGTCATATGTTACATGGCTTTCTCTGATTGACTTATTTCGCTCAGCATAACACCCTCCAGTACCATCCATGTCGTTGCCAATGGCAAGATCTCATTCCTTTTGAGCGCTGCATAATATTCCATTCATCTGTCGATGGACATCTTGGCTCTTTCCACAGTTTGGCTATTGTGGACATTGCTGCTATAAACATCAGTGTGCACGTACCCCTTCAGATCCCTACATTTGTATCTTTGGGGTAAATATCCTGTAGTGCAATTGCTGGATCATATGGTAGATCTGTCTTTTGGTTTTGTGGACTGTTTCTTTTGCTGTGCAAAAGCTTTTTATCTTGATGAGGTCCCAATAGCTCATTTTTGCCCTTGCTTCCCTTGCCTTTGGTGATGTTTCTAGGAAGAAGTTGCTGCGGCTGAGGTCAAAGAGGTTGCTGCCTGTGTTCTCCTTTAGGATGTTGATGGACTGCTGTTTCACATTGAGGTCTTTCAACCATTTGGAGTCTATTTTCATGTGTGGTGTAAGGAAATGGTCCAGTTTCATTCTTGTGCATGTGGCTGTCCAATTTTCCCAACACCACTTGTTGAAGAGACTGTCTTTTATCCATTGGACATTCTGTCCCGCTTTGTCAAAGATTAGTTGACCATAGAGTTGAGGGTCCATTTCTGGGCTCTCTATCCTGTTCCATTGATCTATGTGTCTGTTTTTGTGCCAGTACCATACTATCTTGATGATGACAGCTTTGTAATACAGCTGGAAGTCCAGAATTGTGATGCCACCAGATTTGCTTTTCTTTTTCAATATTCCTCTGGCTATTTGGGATCTTTTCTGGTTCCATACAAATTTTAGGTTTATTTGTTCCATTTCTTTGAAAAAAGTAGCTGGTATTATGATGGGGATTGCATTGAATGTGTAGATTGCTCTAGGTACCATTGACATCTTCACAATATTTCTTCTTCCAATCCATGAGCATGGAACGTTTTTCCATTTCTTTGTGTCTTCCTCAATTTCTTTCATGAGTGTTTTATAGTTTTCTGAGAACAAATCCTTTGCCTCTTTGGTTAGATTCATTCCTAGGTATCTTATGGTTTTGGGTGCAATTGTAAATGGGATTGACTCCTTAATTTCTTTCTTCTGTCTTGTTGTTGGTGTATAGGAATGCCACTGATTTCTGTGCATTGGTTTTATATCCTGCCACCTTACTGCATTCCTGTACGAGGTCTAACAGTTTTGGGGTGGAGTCTTTGGGTTTTCCACATAAAGTATCATATCATCCGCAAACAGTGAGAGTTTGACTTCTTCTTTGCCAATTCCAGTGTCTTTTATTTCTTTTTGTTGTCTGATTGCTGTGGCTAGGACTTCTAATACTATGTTGAACAGCAGTGGTGATAGTGGACATCCCTGCCATGTTCCTGACCTTAGTGGGAAAGCTCTCAGTTTTTCCCCATTGAGAATGATATTCGCTGTAGGTTTTCCATAAATGGCTTTTATGATATTGAGGTATGTACCCTCTATGCCTATACTCTGAAGAGTTTTGATCAATAAAGGATGCTGTACTTTGTCAAATGCTTTTTCTGCATCTATTGAGAGGATCATATGATTCCTTTCTTTCTTTTTTAATGTATTGTATCACGCTGATAGATGTGCGGATGTTGAACCAACCTTGCAGCCCAGGGATAAAACCCACTTGGTTGTGGTGAATAATCCTTTTAATGTACTGTTGGATCCTATTGGCTAGTATTTTGGTGAGAATTTTTGCATCCATGTTAATCAAGGATATTGGTCTGTAATTCTCCTTTTTGATGGGGTCTTTGTCTGGTTTGGGGATCAAGGTAATGGTGGCCTCATAAAATGAGTTTGGAAGTTTTCCTTCCATTTCTATTTTTTGGAACAGTTTCAGAAGAATAGGTGTTAATTCTTCTTGAAATGTTTGGTAGAATTCCCCTGGGAAGCCATCTGGCCCTGGGCTTTTGTGTTTTGGGAGATTTTTGATGACTGCTTCAATTTCCTTAGTGGTTATAGGTCTGTTCAGGTTTTCTATTTCTTCCTGGTTCAGTTTTGGTTGTTGATACATCTCTAGGAATGCATCGATTTCTTCCAGATTATCTAATTTGCTGGCATAGAGTTGCTCATAATATGTTCTTATAATTGTTTGTATTTCTTTGGTGTTGGTTGTGATCTCTCCTCTGTCATCATGATTTTGTTGATTTAGGTCCTTTCTCTTTTGTTTTTGATAAGTCTGACCAGGAGTTTATCAATCTTGTTAATTCTTTCAAAGAACCAGCTCCTAGTTTCGTTGATCTGTTCTACTGTCCTTTTGGTTTCTATTTCATTTATTTCTGCTCTGATCTTTATTATTACTCTTCCCCTGCAGGGTTTAGGCTTTATTTGCTGTTTTTTCTCCAGCTCCTTTAAGTGTAGGTTCAAACTCATTTTATGAGGCCACCATTACCTTAACCCCCAACCAGACAAAGACCCCATCAAAAAGGATAATTACAGACCAATATCCCTGATGAATATGCATGCCAAAATTCTCACCAAAATACTAGCCAATAGGATTCAACAGTACAGTAAAAGGATTATTCAGCACGACCAAGTGGGATTTATCCCTGGGCTGCAAGGTTGGTTCAACATCTGCAAATCAATAAATATGATACAATACATTAATAAAAGAAAGAACAAGAACCATATGATCCTCTCAATAGATGCAGAAAAAGCATTTGACAAAGTACAGCATCCTTTCTTGATCAAAACTCTTCAGAGTATAGGGAAAAAGTGTACATACCTCAATATCATAAAAGCAATCTATGAAAACCCACAGCAAATATCATTCTCAATGGGGAAACACTGACAGCTTTCCCCCTAAGGTCATGAATGCGGCAGGGATGTCCACTATCACCACTGCTATTCAACATAGTTCTAGAAGTCCTAGCCACAGCAATCAGACAACAAAAAGAAATAAAAGGCATCCAAATTGGCAAAGAAGTCAAACTCTCACTGTTTGCAGTTGATATGATACTTTATGTGGAAAACCCAAAAGACTCCACCCCAAAACTGTTAGACCTCATACAGGAATTCAGTAAGGTGGCAGGATATAAAACCAATGCACAGAAATCAGTGGCATTCCTATACACCAACAACAAGACAGAAGAAAGAGAAATTTAGGAGTCGATCCCATTTACAATTGCACCCAAAACCATAAGATACCTAGGAATGAATCTAACCAAAGAGGCAAAGAATCTGTACTCAGAAAACTATAAAATACTCATGAAAGAAATTGAGGAAGACACAAAATTGGAAAAATGTTCCATGCTCATGGATTGGAAGAACAAATATTATGAAGATGTCAATGGTACCTAGAGCAATCTACACATTCAATGCAATCCCCATCAAAACACATCCACTTTTTTCAAAGAAATGGAACAAATAATCCTAAAATTTGTACAGAACCAGAAAATACCCCAAATAGCCAGAGGAATGTTGAAAAGGGAAAGCAAATCTGGCAGCATCACAGTTCTGGACTTCCAGCTCTATTACAAAGCTGTCATCATCAAGACAGTATGGTACTGGCACAAAAACAGACACATAGATCAATGGAACAGAATAGAGAGCCCAGAAATGGACCCTCAACTCTATGGTCAACTCATCTTTGACAAAGCAGGGAAGAATGTCCAATGGATAAAAGACAGTCTCTTCAACAAGTGGTGTTGGGAAAATTGGACAGCCACATGCAGAAGAATGAAACTGGACCATTTCCTTACACCACACACAAAAATAGACTCCAAATGGTTGAAAGACCTCAATGTGAAACAGCAGTCCATCAACATCCTAAAGGAGAACACAGGCAGCAACCTCTTTGACCTCAGCCGCAGCAACTTCTTCCTAGAAACATCACCAAAGGCAAGGGAAGCAAGGGCAAAAATGAACTATTGGGACCTCATCAAGATAAAAAGCTTTTGCACAGTAAAAGAAACAGTCCACAAAACCAAAAGACAACTGACAGAATGGGAGAAGATATTTGCAAATGACATATCAGATAAAGGGCTAGTATCCAAAATCTATAAAGGACTTATCAGACTCAACACCCAAAGAACAAATGATCCAATCAAGAAATGGGCAGAAGACATGAACAGACATTTTTCCAAAGAAGACATCCAAATGGCCAACAGACACATGAGAAAGTGCTCAACATCGCTGGGCATCAGGGAAATCCAAACCAAAACCTCAATGAGATACCATCTCACACCAGTCAGAATGGCTAAATTTAACAAATCAGGAAATGACAGATGTTGGCGGGGATGCGGAGAAAGGGGAACCCTCCTACACTGTTGGTGGGAATGCAAGCTGGTGCAGCCACTCTGGAAAACAGTATGGAGGTTCCCCAAAAAGTTGAAAATAGAGCTACCATATGTTCCAGCAATTGCACTACTGGGTATTTACCCCAAAGATACGAATGTAGGGATCCGAAGGGGTACGTGCACCCCAATGTTTATAGTAGCAATGTCCACAATAGCCAAACAGTGGAAAGAGCCAAGATGTCCATCGACAGATGAATGGATAAAGAAGAAGTGGTATATATATACAATGGAATATTATGCAGCCATCAAAAGAAAGGAGATCTTGCCATTTGCAACGATGTGGATGGAACTGGAGGGTGTTTTGCTGAGCGAAATGTCAATCAGAGAAAGACATGTATAATATCACCTCACTGATATGAAGAATTCTTTTTTTTTTTTTTAAAGATTTTATTTATTTGACAGAGAGGCACAGCGATAGAGGGAATACAAGCAGGGGGATTGGGAGAGGGAGAAGCAGGCTTCCCGCGGAGCAGGGAGCCTGATGCGGGGCTCGATCCCAGGACCCTGGGATCATGACCTGAGCGGAAGGCAGACGCTTAATGACTGAGCTACCCAGGCGCCCCTGATATGAAGAATTCTTAATCTCAGGAAACAAACTGAGGGTTGCTAGAGTGGGGGGGTGGTGTGGGAGGGATGGGGTGGCTGGGTGATAGACATTGGGGAGGGTATGTGTTATGGTGAGTGCTGTGAATTGTGCAAGACTGTTGAATCACAGATCTGTACCTCTGAAACAGATAATGCAATATATGTTAAGGGAAAAAAAGTAAGTAGAAGATAGCAGAGGAGAAGAATGAAAGTGGGGAAATCAGAGGGGGAGATGAACCATGAGAGACGATGGACTCTGAAAAACAAACTGAGGGCTCTAGAGGGGAAGGGGCTGGGGGGATGGGTTTGCCTGTTGATGGGTATTAAAGAGGGCATGTTCTGCATGTAGCAATGGGTGTTATGCACAAACAATGAATAGGGAACACTACATCAAAAACGAATGATGTATATTGTATGGTGATTAACATAACAATAAAAATTTTGAAAAAAGAAAGACAATGAGAATGGATATTGAATATGCAATTAGAAGTATATACTACGACACATTTTGTCAGTGTCAAGGGAATTAATGTATCTTATTCTCAAAGAAAGATTCCAAATGCAAATTGGCTGATTATGAATTACTGAAAGGGTAATTTGATACCCTCTCATTGATAATTAAGTTTTCACTTGTGGTTTAACTTTTCTTAATGCACAGGATGATGCTCTACTCCCCTGCTTTCTACAGGCTATGTGTTTTATGGTCAATAAAAAGGGCTAAATTTAGAGAAATAACATGTAATATGAAATCAGGCTTAATTATACAGACTTTTTAAAATAAGCTTACCATTTTGAGCTGTTTGTTTGCTGTCATGATGGAAGTCATAGCGTTTTTATGTTTTTCAAGATTTTGCCAGTGAGACTGGTATTTGTCCTTACAACAACTTGGTGACACATTAATAGTTAGTTCTTATTAACCCTGCCCTAAAGATCAGGAAACTGATGATCAGGAAGAGTAAGTGATTTGCCCAAGATGATCATCTTTGTTGACCATATATAGGTTGTAAAATTTCTTATGAATTCATTAAGGATTAAGATTTTTTTAATTATAAACCTAGGAGTCCCTTGTTACTGAATAGAGGGCATGACAACTTTTCAGATACTTGAACAAAGATAGGCGTTATGCTTTAAATGACATGTAGGGTAGAGAGATATATCATTACAAAACATAAACAAATAACTATTAGTGAGGTCTGTTGTTCCTCAGTATCTCATGTGTTATTAACAATAGCAAGTTGCTATGTGGCCAAACTGTAAACACTTTAATAATGAATTCCAATAAATGATTAGGGTAAAATCTTCCTGTTTTTTTAAATTTTATTTATTTTTATTTTTTAAAGATTATATTTATTTATCTGACAAAGAGAGTGAGAGAGCACAAGTAGGGGGAACAATAGAGGGAGAGGGAGAAACAGGCCCCCAGCCAAGCAGGGAGCCTGATGCAGGGCTCAATCCCAGGGCCCTGGGATCATGACCTGAGCCAAAGGCAGAAGCTTAACCATCTGAGCCACCCAGGCACCCCAAATCTTCCTGTTTTTTAAAGCTTGATGCTCCAAGCTAGATTTCCAGTCCTCCTTTCACTAATAACTCTTGTGATTGGGAAGCAATAATAAAAATCATTAAAAGAAGCAAAAACAAAAAACAAACCACCAAAACCACATTCTTTGAGCCTTTGCTATGAATCAGCATAGCAACATAGGTCTGTTTAATGACAATGTCCTTTTTTCAAAGATTTATTTTGAGAGAGAGAGAGAGAGAGACAGTACGTGAGCAGGAGGGGGAGGGGTAGAGGGAGAGGGAGAGACTCTCCAGCAGACTCCCTGTGGAGCATGGAGCCCAACTCGGGGCTCAATCTGACCACCCTGAGATCATGACCTGAGCGTAAACTAAGAGTTGGATGCTCAACTGACTGAGCCACCCAGGCATCCCTGACAATGTCCTTATTCTTAATCATCATGACAACCCTGAATGGCAAGCCTTGCTTTTCCAGTTTTAGAATAAGGATGTTGAGTGTAGGGGAAGAAGTCATTTGTCCAAGGCAGAATTGGGATTCTACTGCAAATCTATCCAAGCTAAGCCTCAGAGCTCTTTATATTACATTTTGCAGGCTCCTTAAAATGTTACTTTTTATCACTAATATTCAGCTGTCATCATCATCATTATTTCTCCTACTTAGATGCCTTTTTTTTTTTTTTTCCAAATCTCTGAGTAAACTGATAGCATCTTGTCAACTTCTTCTGAAACATACCCTTGTCGAAGATTACTTGCTTTGGATTGACCTTTCTAAACACTTCTATCCCTCTTCATAAAATTTTATCCCTTTTTGTTTCAGAGAGTCTCTTCTTGATGGGCTTCTTTCCAAATATGTATTGCTGATATGAGAGAAATTAATTCTTCTAAGTTTACTTTCAGCATAGAGATGCTTGGCATTGACTGGAATCAACTCTCTCCTCCCCTCCCCCACAGTTTGCCTGCGTTTATTACTTAATGCATTTTTTAACAGAATTTTATACTTAGAGCTTTGCAGTACAAAAAACATCTGTCTGAGGCAGGGATCATTTAGTTGGAATAAACAGAAATTATTCATCACATTTCAAGTTCATTAGGGTGAGTATAACTTTATTTCAATTAAAGTAGAGAAGACAAATTTTAGCCAGTCCTTACAGTATTATAAATTGGAGGTAGAGAGGGAAAGTCATAAGCTGACATACCTCTTGATGACTCCATAGACTTCTTTCTTTTCTGATCTCCCATCCTTTCTCTTCCTCTTTCCCTTTGCAGTCAGTTCTCTCTGTTAATTCACAGATGAATAGGTGTGCCCGCCCCAAACCTGCACGACTTCAGAGTTCCCCCATATATCCCCTTCAGACTGTGTTTTCTGAATTCCCTCATTGAAATCCTTGGAAGATAGAATGTAGGAAATCAGAGGATGTTCTGTTTTCCCATGGACCAGCTTTCCCTCCTGGTATAATCAGCTATGGTCACCCAGGAGGTCATGCATATAGAGCCCCATTAGTGGGAGTTTTGGTAAGAAGAAATGTCAAAGCAGGAGTGTGGTTTTGGCAAGCACCTACAAATTTAACTACTTTGAAAACTTAAACTAGAGTAGCAATAAAAGATAAAATAGCTAGCAAGGGAAGCCGAGCAGTGTAATTCATCCGTACATTTCTCACAACAATTCTGTGAGGGAGATATTATGATTATTAACATTTTACAGGGAAGGAGGCTAAAGGAAATTTATTATTATCTTCATTTTACAGAGAAGGAAATTTTATTTAAAAGGAAATGAAGAGACTATACTGCTCAGAGAAACCAAAGTGTTTACTCAGAGAGGCAACTAGAAAAACAGGGATTTGAATCTAGGCTGTTTGACTCTTGAGCCCATACACAGAGCTCTCTCACTGCATTGTCTTCCATAGCTGTTTTCAAGGAAAGTCATTCTCTCTTAATAAAGTTGCTATTCATTCTCTCCAGAAAAGTGAGTCTTACTCTCTCTAACCTGCTGACTCATGTCAAAACGCAAAGAGAAAACTCAGGTTTGCCAGATGATAAGGCTTGTTGACTAAATCCAATCTTAAAATATTTGGTTCACTATTTTAACATTTTAGTGTTTGCTCTTTGTGTGTAAACAATGTAGTGTGGGAAAAAGTAAGTTCAGGCAGAAAGACAGAAAGCCTTGTTAATAGCAAGGAAAACTTGTGAAACTGTATTTTCAGAGAGCTGAGGTTGATAGTGACTGAAAGCCACTTGAGTCTGATGACTCTTCCGTGGTCTATATGATGATACACATTGGTGGTTTTTTTCTTGTTACTCTTGGAGAAAGGTTCAAGCCACTAAAGCCACTTTTGAAATTGGCACTTGCAATAGGAAAAGTCAGCTCCTTATCTTGGGAATGCTCTACCACGGAGAAGAATCATCTCAGAAAAAGGGCTTGAAAAGTCCACTCAAAAGTCCAAAAGGGGAATAAATAACCCACAAACATTCTTTATTGCAGCATCACCTCGCCTTAAAAGATTTCCATTTAAGTATAAAATTGTATAAAATAGTATAATGGGGACTATGAGGAGAAACAAGCCTCTCTCCTCTTGTCCCTCTCCCTCTCTGTTTCAAAAAATTATGATTTTCAAATTAACTACTACATGTTTAGAACACTGATTCAAACTCTCTTATCTTATAATGACTTAGAATGATAAAATTGAAATAAATCAAATTTGTTATTTTCATTTACCCTGGCTTTGTTTAGGGAATGTCTGAAAGAAACCTATTTTTGTATTTTGAATGCTACTAACTATAGTTCATCAGAATTAAATTTGAAATCACATAGTCAACAAGTCGATATAAGGAAATAATTTAACCCTTATGCATTCAGTATTTTACTATGAGCTGTATGATTCTCATTTTGTGCTTAAAAATCGTGGATTTTCGTTGAGGAAGGTTAGAGTGATTCATATAGTTTTGCCATGGTTTTTCATTATTAAATGTCCATAATGCAAAATCAAAAGGGTACAGATATGTACTTCTATATGAGATTTAAGAGTACTAAATATTAAAATGTTAAAAGAAAAACAAATACACTTTAAAATGTTCAACCATTTAGGCACTCACATTATATGCTATTTCTTTTCTTCTTTAAAATCATTTCAATTTGATTTCAGTAGGCCACTCAATTTGATACAAATGTACCTTTTAATTTTCTGAAGGTTATTCCTGGAGTGCAATTCTGAATCACTTAACTGAGAAAAACAGTATGCCTGTGCAAAACTTTCAAAGACCACATATTTGAACTTTCTTGAACTATTTTATTTCTGGCACTATTCAGTTATCATTTTGTTCCATTTACGAATGGACACAATTTTTGTCAAGAGAGACATAATGTGCAAAGTGAATCTTTACAAATTTAATTACAGTAGGAAGATCTGGAGATGTTTAGAAAATATGCAAAGACTTACTTCAAACTTTAATTTGCAAAGCTTTTCAAATGAGGTGAAACATTGGTTTTACCATCTTTTACTATTTAATATATGCAGTAGGAAATAAGGTATGATGATAAATAGAAAAGGTATTATAAAATTCCAGTTAGGGTACTGTAAAAATTTGCATATAATAATTACTTTGATTTAGTTTCTTTGTAAATTCTGTATAGATTCTACTGGAAGCCATGGGAACATTTAAAAAAGAAAAAGCACTTACCTACTTTCAGAATATATTTCAAAGAAATTTTAGAATTATATATATCAAACATATTTCTTGTAATGAAAATAAATCATTTTATTTTAGAAAATATAGACATATAAAAAGTTTAAGAGTTCTAGGTATTACAGTGCATATTGCCTTTTCTTTGCACATGTAAATACAATATTAGAATAGAAGGATACATACCCAGATGTATAGGATATATATGTAGTATCTATATATGTATATATGTAAGTGTATACACACACATCTATCTTTCCCATTTTAATTAAAATTATAAAAGAAACATGTTTGTCTTTAATTTTTTTGAGAAAAAAAATGCCACTAAATAGAAACCTTAGTGTTCAACTGCAATTTTCCGCAGTATGAATTCTGCTATTTCCGTTGCATTTTGCTTTCTCATTTTGATATTGTTATTGACTTTTGGGGTAGGTTTTTACCATTGCTTTGGGTAGCTTTTTACAATTGTTTTTACCTATTTCTCTGTGTCTCCATTCTCATCAGAAAGCTAACTTTTTAATTTTATACTGTAGTTTATTATCTGCTTTCACCTTTCTGTTTTTATTGTGGTTTCCAAAGTACCATACCTTCTTAATTTTACAAAGCATATTGCAGGTGTTTCTAAAATTTGTTTCTATTTTCTGTTTATTTAAAAAAAGTGTTTCAGGGTACCTGGGTGGCTCACATGGTTAAGCGTCTGCCTTCGGCTCAGGTCATGATGCCGAAGTCCTGGGATCAAGTTCCCCATCAGGGAACTGCTCCTTGGGGAGCCTGCTTCTCCCTCTGCCTCTTTCTCTCTCATGAATAAATAAATAAAATCTCTTAAAAAATAAAAAAAAAATTAAAAAATTGTTTCAAGCAATAACTTCCTCTGCATTACTCTCATTATTTTGCAAAATCTTATTTACATTCATCTTTAAAAGAGCACTTTGATGTTTGGGCCCACAAATTTTCTTTGCTTTTATTACACATTAACCCTTACTGCCACCCACTGCAAATAGGAGGAACCCTGTTCCCTTGTTTTAACATCTAGCAGTGCTGCTTCTCCATAATACATAATACTTACATAATACTGCACGCCATTTTCCATTTCCTTTACTGCCTTAGAGCTCATCCTTACCCACAGAAATCTGAGGATTTTAGTAAGTTTCTTCCAGAATATTCCCTGCTTATTTTCTTTGACACTATGCTATATCTTGAAGGATCAATGTTGAAAATAGCTAATTAGTTAAAATCATCTTCTTTGTCTGTAATTCCATCCACACAGTTTATAACCTATGAATTTCTTTTAATATTTGGTCATTGAGAGCAACCTTACTAAGTTTCCAGAGATTTTGAAGGATTTTCCTTAATTAAATTTTGCATCAATAATTTCAGTTCGGAATTTTGGCAAGCTGAGGAGTTAGACATTTTGCTGGCATGTAGATTTCTTTGAATATTCTGCATTACAATGTTGGTTGCAAGGTTGCTTGATAAATTGATTAAATTTTGCATGTTAAATCTTTTTAAATCTAATCATGTGCCCCCAGACTTCTGAATTATAAGTTAGTTTATAGGCATTAATCATTTAGCCGCCGCAGACACACGTGTACACGATTTACTTTGCATACATTAAGTTCTCAAAATATGTGTTTGGCTAAATCCATTGAAATTTAGTACCCTCCTTTCCACTATGGCCAGGAAACATATAGGTTGTGTTCAAACAAACTATATGGTGGGCCTATTTTGCTTTTGGTCCTATCTATCTGCCACCTATTATAGGCACAATGGAACTTCAGGAAAAAGAATAGATAGAGAATGTGGCCGATATCTCTTTTGTCTGGATAAGTATGTCTTAGATTTTTGTGTATCATGGACTTACATAAGAATTATTAAGTGGAGATTGAGGTGAGAGACTTTGGAAATAAAATTATCTAAGAAGCATTGATTTGACTCCTCAAAAATAATGTGGCTTTCAATAATAATTTTTACATTTCTACTTAAGAATCAAAGTGAAAAAAGTGTTTATAGATGTTTTTGCTAAAGAAATCAAGCAAACATTTTATTATTTATTAGATAATACTTTATTAATATTCATAATGTATAAACATTGTCTTTGAGAACATGTATTAAAGTGGTCACTAAAAATTTGAATAATATTTAATTAAAACTTCAATTTAAGTAATGCATCTTTGTTGAGAAACGTTTAGGAAAACAATACACTTAATACAGAAAAAATACATTTATCCTATCCATATTAAAACCATGCTGGTACCTTTTAAAAATAACTTAAGATTTTAAAATCAATTTATAAACTATGTAACCTATATTTGGGTGAAGACTACATTTATCTGTGTGTGTATATATGCCTGTTAAACCACAAAAAATTCCAGTGTCCTTATGATGTGGTGTAAGAACTTTTAACTGTCCAAAGAAATAAAACGTCTAAAAAAAGATAATAATAAGGGGCGCCTGGGTGGCTCAATCGTTAAGCGGCTGCCTTCGGCTCAGGTCATGATCCCAGCATCCTGGGATCAAGTCCCGCATTGGGCTCCCTGCTCCGCAGGAAGCCTGCTTCTCCCTCTCCCAGTCCCCCTGCTTGTGTTCCCTCTCTCGCTGTGTCTCTCCTGTCAAAAAATAAATAAAATCTTTTTAAAAAATAATAAAAATGCAATCCAGTCTTTAAAACTAAGCCCTTCAGAAGTATTATTCGGAGGTCCTGATTCATATCCCTCAGTGACACACAGAACATAGTGTTTTTCTCTTATTTCCAACTTTTCCACATTTTGTAATTGCTTGGTAGATCTTATTTTATAACTGCCTTAAATCTTATCTTTCCACTCAATGTTTCCCAAATCCCTGGTCTGAGTCTTTTCATTCTCAGATTTCTTCCACTTCTCCGGTTTCTGCATAACAAGAGTCTGAGAACCAGGGCAGCAAAAGCCTTAGAGGGCCTGATGAAAACAGGAGTTGAGCAAAGGAAACATGACTTCCTGTGCTCTGAGTGGGGATGCACATGGGCTTGTGCATACATGTGTCTGAGAGAGGCCTGGCGGCAGGAAGAGATTTTGGTGGGAAGACGCTAGCTTTAACAAATCTTTCCCCCATCACATTCATATTCATGATCTATATCCCTATTATGTTCATGTTTTTATAGCTTAGATGAAACTGATGAGAATTCTTATTAATAGTAAGAATAGTGAAGTGAAATTGTAAAGGTGACACCTCACTAGGCACATCATTTTATCACCCTTTCTAGAAGACTTCCCGAAAAAGTCTTCAATTCTTTTCCCTTTTGAGTATAGCAGTAATTGTTCAATGCCTCATTTAAAATTTGCTTAAAAACTTAATGTGAAAATACTTTTTTTTTCATAAAGTGTAATGACATGAAGGCTTATGAAATCACACACTTGGCAATTTAAATAACAAAAAAACTAAATTAAGTAATATACACATACACACATATGTGTATAGATAAATGTTTTTACATTAAAATTATTCTTTAAATTACGATGAAAAGGAAAGTTCCCTAAAATTAACAGGACTTCTATCACTCATTAGTTATATAAAAATGAACATTTCACACATACTGGGTTTAGGAGAGTAAAATGGGGAAGAAGGTGAAGTACTGGGCCAATTCATCTTGTGTTATGATATTGATAATTACAGGGAAAAATTAATTCTAAAACCTATATGGACTTGTTTTGATTTACTTTAGATATCCTTCCATAAAAAGGAGATAAGCTTCTAATTTGCTTATCACCCATAAAATATAGAATGCCAGAAAGCAGAGTTCCATATGATATGGTTGTCACATTTCTTGCTTTTGCTTCTATTTTAAAAATCTACAATTTTAAATGTTGAAAATATACATAAAATCTGTGATAAAAATAAATGCTACTACAATTTTTTCTTGCCACAATATCATTACACATGAACAAAAGGTCAGGAATAAGTACTTGGAAAACATATTGTCCTTCACTAAAACAGGGGGATATCTTAAAAAAGTTCCAGAATGTTGAACCCTTATTATAAAATAGAGGTAATATATAGAATTACCTTCCATAGCTATATATTACTTTTGTCCTCCTGGTTGTAGGTAAGGTGGGAAATAAATAAACATGAATAGACAAAAACAAATGTACAAAAGGGAAAAGTAGCAAATGTGGCCAACAGTGATAATAGAATGACTTGTACATAATGTATCTAGAAAAAAATAATAAATTTTATTTTTATAATATGATTATGGTATCATTAGATATGTGAAACACATAAAATGATTTTTCATATGAAAATAAATAATGTGCAAAGTGACTCAAATAAAAATATAAAGTTAAAAAACTCACTTTAAAAATTGAAAATTAGTTCTCAGAGAAGATAGGAAAATTTTCTTTTTGCACCATCCCCAACCTATATTTTCCATTCACTGAATAGAAATTTCTTAATTTTAGCTAATTGTCTCAGAAGGCCTTGAACCTAAGAAAGAAAGGCACATGCAGTTGGAAAAAGTTTCTTATGACATAGAATACTGGTTGAACATAGCAACTCAGGAGCCAGATTGCCTGGGTACAAGTCTCAGCTCCAATATTTATCTGCTTTGTGGCCCTGGGTCAGCTAACCAATCTGTTTTCTGTACCTTGGGTTTCTTAGATCTAATATTCACACAGTATATTGTTAATGCACTTAAAAAACCTAGAAAATAGTACTTACATATGCATGTGCATGCATGTGCACAGGTATGGTTGTGACCACTCCTACACCCAATTTATAAAAGAAAATACAAAATTACTCAGGATTCAGGAGAAGCAAAATTTATAATGCCTTAATTATGTAGAGATGTGTAGGTAAAATCTTGCCTTAGATACCTTTTTTATTATTGTTTTAGGTCAAAAATAGACCAAAAATTCATAAGACTAACTACATATTCTCTCTCAAATTATACTTTACTTTCATTAAAGAACGTGTTCTGATGTTTGTTAATTTATATGATATATATCTTTTATTTTTTTTTAAAGATTTTATTTATTTATTTGAGAGAGAGAGAATGAGAGAGAGCACATGAGAGGGGGGAGGGTCAGAGGGAGAAGCAGACTCCCTGCCGAGCAGGGAACCCGATGCGGGACTCCATCCAGGGACTCCAGGATCATGACCTGAGCCGAAGGCAGTCACTTAACCAACTGAGCCACCCAGGCGCCCTATGATATGTATCTTTTAAATGCTTGCGTAAAAGAACTTGGTGGACTTCATTGTTTGTATTCACATTCAACTGTTCCCTTTCCAAAGTATAGGCATGGGGCAGTTATTTTGGGTTTTCACTGATAACTTAGGTCACTTTTTTACATCATCATTATTGGTTATTTCTTTTAATAATTGGAAGAATGGATCCTCACAGCCTTCCTTACTCATTTGGTTTGTTAAAACTGATGAAAATTGGGACGCCTGGGTGGCTCAGTCAGTTAAGCACCTGCCTTTGGCTCAGGTCATGATCCCAGGGTCCTGGGATCAAGTCCCACTTTGGACTCCTTGCTCAGCAGGGAGCCTGCTTCTCCCTCTGCCTACCACTCCCCCTGCTTGTGCACTCTCTCGCTCTCTCTGACAAATAAATAAATAAAATCTTTTAAAAAATTGATAAATTATAGTACCTTACAAACTATGATAGAATAAATAACTATACTTCAAAACATGTATTATTATTATTATATATTATTTTTTTGCAATCAGATACTATAGAATATTGACATGTTTAAGAAAAACTGAGATAGTTTTACCAGTTTGATGAATCGGGCTCATTCAATACACAGAGAAATGACATCTGTGTGGAAAATATTAATACATTGTTATTATGTAGCCATACAGACCAGCTATACCATCAAATACTTTCTTACAGTGTGTTAAAGTTATTTTCAGTTTGAGAAATGGTAATGTTTTGGCACTTCCATACACATTGGACAGTATGTTAAGCTTTGAAACAACTGAATAAAATATTTCTTGTTATCTTTTAATACTTTAAAATAACAAAATGTATCAATAAGAATACCTGGAGGAAACAGAAGGCACAATCAGGAATGACTTGGGAGAGAATTTAGATAAAGGATACTTTCTGGAGAAGCGAGGGTTAAGGGAAGTGACGAGATATTTTTGAGGATCTATCCTATAGCCACAGTGGAAAGCTGAAGGCGCGAGAGATAAGATGTGACAAATATGAGCAGGAACTATGGAAGGGTGTATTCCTGGAGCAATGCAGGCACTCCCAGAAGATACCTCAGAGCTAAGTTACAGACCAATTGGGGCAAGAATTCTCACTCCCACTGCCCCCTGCCAGTGTGTCTCATTGACTATACCCCAACAGAAGGCAAAGGACAAGGGAAATTAGGTGAATGCAGTTCCTAGAGGCTAACTCCTGGGGCACAAAGAAGGTCAAATGATGGATTTGGGGTTGGAGAAGGGGTGAGGAATAGAAAATGATTAGTACAATAAATGAAAAAATAAGTGTATCATGATATTATATCATATCAAAATCCACATTTACAAAGCATTTAGATCTTGTGTAACTTAGCATTAGCCACATGATGATTTCAGTGGAATAACCTGAAACCTTGAATCCACAATTATCAAAATATAACTCCACTCATTAAGACTCCCTAAATTGGGTATAATCAAGTCATATTTTTCCTTATGTTGTAAGGTTCCTAAGCAGCTTTCCTGGTAGCGAAGCATCTATAAAATTTAGGTAAATTAGACTCATTTAGTCAATTAGAACTCTGCCCTCATTGACCAAAATAAAAGCTGGAGTCAAGGATTTTCCTTGTTTCATATGGAATAAGTACAAGCAGTTAGACTCATTAAGTGCATGACTTCCCACTCTGTTATCAATATAAAATTGTTTCTACTTGCATTTTCTGCCAATCAGCATAACTTTAGAAGGAAAGATAGAGAAAAGGGAGAACAAATTAAGTGCACACCATTTTTACTGCCTGAGAAACAAACAAAACAAAACAAAACAAAACAAAACAAAAATGCCTCACAGGTGGCAAAGTGAGAGAGATTACTAATGATAAATCAAACTCACCAATCTGGTGGTCATGGGATAGCTTTTTTGATCATTGTCTCCCTAATAACAGGTTACTTGCTCCTCCTAGCTCCCTTATTACCCTGTTTTCTATTTTTTTTTCAGTCCACGTTATGGAGTACTATATAATTAGGATGTTTTCCCATGATGCTATTAATATGTTTACAGGACACATTAAAACAGGAAGTTATTGCCATGGAGTTGCGACCGATGCACTGGGAAGCCTAATTCAACAACTGAGACAAGACAGAAAGTACTTGATTCCCTCAAAAACCCAAAAACCAGATGTAAATTACAGAGATTGTTAAAATCAATTCTAAGCTTAAATATAACAAGGCTAACTAAAGTTTTGGTGAATGAAGTAAGGTGGTAAAATAAAGAGAACCTCAAAAGAGACTAATCTGAGATGGCTGATATTCAAGACCATGCTTCCTTGCCCTATCCCACTTTCCCTTTTTAATTTCTATTTCACATTTGTCATGGTTGTTTTAAACACATGGTACACTGTCAATGACCAATTTAAATAAGTAATGCTGCCTTTTAAAAATAAATATGCAATGATAAAGGGGACATTTAAAGCTGCCTTTTCAGTTAAGAAGGAAAAATAAAACATAATATTATAGGAGGTGGATAGGTAGATAATGAAATATTTTTTAACTGTTGCAGCTTTGTGCGGTTATCCTCAGGAACGATATGTCAATCCATCTCTAAAGAATCACTAATAAAATCTCTATAAAAAAAGCTACTCACAATTAACACTTGTGGTGTTATTAAGTCGGGACTGACGCAGGAGGAAGGGAGTTGAATATAACCCTTACTCTTCCATTGTTTAAATTACCCTGTGTTCTTCTAGAGGGCACCAAAGTATAGTTGTATAGAAGCAAGAGTAAATCAGCTCCAGGGAGCACTCTCTCTGTGAGATGCCAGCTTTGAGCTGAAGTTGAGATGAGTTTCAAGTTGCTGAACACCCCCATACAGCAGTAAAAAGATATAAGATATCGACACGCTCAGCTGCATCTTGTTAAAAGCTTCCTGCGGGTTGGCAGAATGAAATCTTTATTTAAAATACACAAACTATTGTCAAGGGAAAGATGGAAAAGAGAACACAGTAAAAGGGCCAAATGCTTTGCTTAACCCACCAGAAGCAGCAGAAAGGGAGAAGTGGTCACATTGTCTTTGCAGCAACAACAGAAAAGGTGACTAACACCACCACATCAGCATTCATCTACTCTTCCCATGGCATCAGGATGCATTATTTCTTTTATTATTAATTATGTGTTTCCGGGGGAGGGCAAATATATTATTACGAATAGCAAAAGAGGAAATCATTTCTGGTGCCACTTGGCATTAAGTACAGTAGCGTATGTAATGGGTGAGTGATGACAGGAAACATAGCAGCAGCGTTGAGTTCTGGCATCCCTCCTACAAACCTGCTCCAACTCGCTCTTGGTAGTCAGAGGCTTTCAAACAGAAAGTTCATGTAAAACCATTATTGAACACTGACAGGAAGGAACTGAGACAGGAGGCAGTGGTGTGTATTTGTGCAGAAGGGGAAGGAGGGAGGGAGGGAAGGAGAGAGAGAAGGAGAGACTGGGAGAGAGAATGAGTTAGTCATCATCTTACACAGACACCACCATAAGGGGGCAGGTGCTTTTCATAATTATAAAGATAGACATACACATGCACACACACTTGCACACACGGAAGAAATCTTTTTGGTTTATATCCTATCATTTCCAAAAACAGCTTTAAGTGATAATGATTGTGAACCTTCCTGGATGGGTGAGCTCAGTAGGTTTAAGGGGGTGGAGCAGGTAGCCTGGCAGGAGATGGGTTCAGAAGAAGGGTCACTTCTGAAGAGCAAAGGGACATGACAGGCAATGAAGCAGGCATGAAAAGAAAAGAGGTGAAAGGACCCTGGGGAAAATGTCACATGTATTGATTAAGCTTTATTTCTCTTTGGGAGAAAGTGACATTTCTGCTATTAGATCATGGACATATAAGGAAAGTAGATGGCTCACTGCTTTTCATATTCTTCCACAGTGCTTAGGGCACCTTTGACCAGAGGGTACCTGGAATGCTTTCTGTTGCATTATTATAAACAGGATAATTATTTTGGCTTTTTTTTTTTTTTTTTTTTTTTTTTTAAGGCGAAAGATTTATACGATCTGAAGAGAAACCAGAGTTTTTTTTTTTTTTTTAAAGCACCAACGTGGTGACATTGCTCTTTCTTTAGCAAGAGAGATAGCATTGGTTGCCACAGATGTATCCTTTCATTAGACACAAATGACGGTAAAATGATAGAAGCTTTCTGTTACATTTCTTCCATCCTGCTCTTCCCTTGCTCCAATCTTCTTCTCTAGCTTTGCTCAGGGGATTTAAGTTACTCGTTCCATGTTTGTAGAACCTCAGAGGTTCTACACCAGCTCAGAGGGATTCGTCATTCTCCTAAGCAGGGAGTAAAGAAATACCTCCCTCCCCCCCCCCCCATCCCTATGCAGTCCATGTCCTCGCCTCAGAAGCGAGGCTAGTTTCTAGCAACTCTTTCACAGGTTTTTCCCTTCTCAACTACTGCGTTGACAGAGCCCTATCTCTACCTCAAGCCCAGCCACGCTACCAAGCACCCCAACTGAAAACTACATCCAGTATCCGAGATGCAGTGCACCCTGCACCACGCAGCCTCTGCTCCTGTTTCCTACTCTTCACTAAAGTGGACTCTTCATAAGCAACGAATGTATTGCAAATTAAAACTCTGCCCACCCCCCCGCATTTTTAACCCCGCCGCCCCTAATGTCTGCCGCCAGCTTCCCTCCGAAAAAGCAACCAAACAAAAACCGAAATAACCAAGAGCACGCAAACACCTGAAGAAGCGCAACCGGGATCTACACCTGGACAAGTCCTCTGTGGCTTTAGTGGTCAGGAATAGCCTCCTCTCCCCGCGCGGACCGCTTTATCCCGGAGCCCAGGGGTCATGCCACGGCCTCCGGGTCGCGGGGTCCGCTCGGTCGCGCCCGGGCAGGTGGCCTCCCAGTTTCCCCTCCTCCCGCCCTGGCTCTCACTCCCGCACAGCCGCCGCCGCCGCCGCCGCCGCCGCCACCCCGGCTGGCGCTCGGAACATCCAGCGCCACGTCTTCCCCGCCCCGGCTCCCGCCCGCCAGAGCCGGGCCCGCGCCGCTGGCAGCCATCAAGTGGCTCGTTAAGGAAATGCAGGTGAGTGCGTGCGGCCGAGCGGCTGCTGCTGGAGACGTGGGGTGTGTGCCTGTGTGTGCGAGAGGGGGGAAGAGGCAGTGCGAGCCAGCGAGCGAGTGCGGGAGCGGCCGGGAGATGCTCGCCGCCTCTGCTCCCCGCCCCGCCGCGCCCGCACCCGCATCCGCACCCGGCGGCCCGAGCGCGTGGGGCAGCGCCTCGCCCTGACTGCCGCTCGCCTCCCCGCGGTCTCGGCGGCAGCTCAGCCGGCCACCCAGCGGCCTCCCCCCGCCCCGGCGGTCCCCTCCCAGCCCGAGCCCTCCCGCTGCTCCTCCTCCTCAGCCTCCTCCCCTCGCGCGCCGCTGACAGGCAGCCTTGGCGGGGAGAGAGTGCAGGTACTTTGCCTTCAGAATAATTTGCAGGACCCAAGCAAGCTTTCGGAGCGCCCTTATTTTCTTCGGTCGTTGCCTCCTCCCTCCGGGAAAGAAGATCCCACTTTTGAAACAAACAGCCCCTGAAGCACCCTGCCCAAGCCAAAGCCCGATGGGCTGCTGTGCATGTGCTGTCCTTTCTTGCAGTTTATTCTGGGCCTGTGTGGAATAGAAAGACAATTCTTTATTTGACTGGTAGGAAAGAAAAGAGAAGACTCCTCAGGGTTTCCAAGGAGGACTGGAGCGGCTGCTTTAGTAAGTAAACTGTGCTTTTGTATTTCTTTTCTCTAAAGTGAGGCATATGCTGAATGCTCTCCCTTCAGATGGTGTAGTCACAGTTCGTTTTACCGGGGACGAAGTTGACTTATATAACTTAAGTAGTTCTTAATTGAGAAGTGGTTTGCTAAGCTCTTTATTTATTTGTTTTATTTATTTATTTATTTATTTATTTATTTATTTATTTATTTTTGAAGAACATTCAGAAGACTTAAGTATGGGCAACCTTACTGAGGATCTGATTTCTAAACGTTTATTGTTTAAGGGCTTGTTGGAAGCCTGGCTTGTGAAACGTTGGTTGGTTCTAAGATTTAAGGATGGTTACCCAGAAAAAGGTTGAGAATTCTAACCTGGTTCACTTCTCCTGCTACCTTCCACCTCAGCCTTAACCCACACCAACTCCCATCCTTCTCTGACTTCACTTGGTTGTTTGCTTTATCTTTAGTCCTGAAGACAGCTTGCCAAAAAATTGGGTCAAGGGAAAGTTAATAAAGATGGTTTGAAAGACCGGGAGAAAATCCTGTTGAGGTTTCTAATGCTTGTAGGTAGATGAGATGTGGAAGAAAATCCTGGAACTAGGCTAGTTTGGATAATTTGGATGAAATTAATTTGGAGAGAGAATGTGAAAAATGCTTTGGAGAGGATAGGAGCTGAGGCTGTGACTTTGACACAGCAGGTTATAAACTGTGACAGGGACTCAGCAGCCGGTGACAGGTTTAAGGTGTCTCCTAGGGCTGAATATCTCTGCATCAAAAACTTTTGCAGGCAGTATTCCTCTTGGGGCTAACATCACCATGTCAGTAGCTGCAGCATTTCTGTAAAAACAAGTAGGACACTATTCCTCTCTCTGTGAAAGGGCTAATGATACATTTAAAAAGAATAAAAGATATACAGTCTAACATTTGCCAGTTTTCTGTAATATCTAAATAAAACCCTTGTGTTATGTCAGTAAAAATATAGTTGAGTCAGTTTGTTTTGCACAAGAGGGAGAGAATCAATAACATTTCAGCATTTTTTTTCTTTATTACTGCCAAATGGACTCGGGATCTAATTCTTCTTGCATTGTTACATATACAGTAGATACCGTAGGAATTGCAACTTAGATACAACAGAGCTGAATTTTAACAAAGTCAAAGTTCTCTGACATAATAGCATTCATGCTGACTAGTGTAGAACAGTCATTTAAAAAGTTTGTTTTATCTTTAACTTTCAATTTTCTGTTTCAGTGTAAAGCACACTTTTACAAGCAAATATCTTTAAGAGTTATGAACCAGATTGAAAATTAAAGCCACTTATCTCGCAGAATTTTTTTTTTTTTTCAACAGAACACCTTACCATTAAATAATATCTAAGGGCTCTCTTCTATTTAATTGCCAATACTGATAAAGTAAAAAAAAAAAAAAAAATGTACCTTTATATTTACTCAGATGAGTATATAAAAGTGGCAATATTCATTTGGCATTGATTTTTAAAATTTTAAGAGTAAACTAATGTACAATGGTTTTAAAAAAGGAAAGATCTTTTAGAGTTGCTATGGTTCTTGAATGTCAAAAGCTCTGAATATCTTGGGACATAAGTTTTTAGGGTAATGAAATAATAGTAGGATAATTGATGAATTTGTTGACATGAAGTTATAATATATGGAAATCGTTTGGGAAAGATATGTCATTGTTTCTTGTATATTATTTTATTTTCTATCCAGATGGGTTTTCTTAGGGGTATTGCTATTCTTAGCTGCCATTTCTGCTATTGGTTTAAAATGAATTTAAGTAATTTAAAATTAAGCCCTCGTTTGATCAGAGTTGTAAAGCATATGACCTCTACTTACTTGTGACCTCACATATCTGAAAGGATATCTGATGTTTGAAAAAGCAATTCTTGAAAAATAAAAGGTAAGAGTGTACTGAAGTAGCCAATTTTTAAGAGTGGTTCAAACATGTTATCACATATATTATTATAAGACACATTTTCTGCAGTAGAAAAAACATGACAGAATTGTTGATCCTGTTCAAATTGCTGAAAGCAAAGATTTACAATTAACATGAAAATTAATGTGACACACATTCTGCCTGTGTTCTAATTATGTTTTTGTGCTAAGGAAGATAGCCTGAATTAAAACCATTTCTAGTCAGGCTTGTACATATTATATTTGATCACTTTCAAAAAAGTCAAAACTGGATGGGGTGATCAAATTGTCGGGGTTTGTTTTGTTTTGTTTCCTTGTTTTCTTTTTATTTGTTTTTCTTTGTTTTTCTTTGTTTTTTTTTTTTTTTTGCCACAAGTTTTCTATGCAATACAGAGGTGGTTGCAACTTTAAAGTTGAAAAAATAAAGTTGCTAGTGTCAGCAGTAATGTGTTTTATTATGCAATTGTTCTTGTTATTCAGATCAGATAATGGCCCTATGAAATACATAAGCAGTCTGCAGGGAATGAATGATTAATTCCTCTAACGTGTGCTTACTAAAGGAGTTCTTACTAATAAAGTGCTGTATACCTGCCTTTGCTTACAGTTGCAGTTGGTGAAGGCAAACATACTTTTCTTTTCCTTTAATACTAACAGAATTTACAGGTCTAGTCCTGCAACTATAGTAACTTAAAGATGATTTTGTGGAACACATAATCTTATATTTTATAGAACCCTTTGGATATATATGATTGCTATTTACTTAAAACAATTGATTTGGAAAGTAAAATATTGTTAATTAAATGTGATACTAAAAGACTGAACTATTAAAATTTTTGTTTTTCTCTCAATGGAATGACATTCTATCTCTCCTGTGTATTACTATTTGGATGCGGATGCAAACTGCAAGTGCAAAGGATGTTTTTCTTTAGTAATATTAAGTGTAAGAGAAAAGTTAAAATATTGTTGTTATAAAATAATTAGATAGATACTCTGTTAAAATTTTGGGAATGGCTAATAGTGCACATGACCATTGTGGTTACCACTGGGTAAATTGTTTTGCAGTTAGAGGTGTATCCTTGATTAACTTTCAATATCTTTGCATTTCTAAGACTGGATTATAGGTGAAGGTGGGAAATGGATGGATTTTATGTGGTGATTTGATAACAGGTGACCTGAAACACATACTACACATTTTAAACTTACCTACCCAATGTCTTCTGTTTTTAGAAATTTCTAAAAAATGTGATTTTTCAAAATTGTCTAATTGAATATATCAATATGCATCTCTCACATTTAACACAACAAATAACTTTATTTCAAGATTCCTCTGTTGTTTGGAGAAAATAACTTAATTTCAGTAGTATTATTTTGGACTTACACTTATAATGAATTTAACAAACGTTAGCAAGGCAAATTTTATGATGGTATATATTTGATAATACTAATTTAAGAGTTTATAGTGAAAATTGGATGAGTAGGATTTTGTATCCAGTTGAGTGTAATTTGAATTTATCTCCTTATATATTTAAGTGCAAATTTTTATGACTGCTGTCAGTTCACTGGATTTTAATCAGGCTGTTCAAAAGCAATTTGGCATCCATAAAGAATAAATGAATTTCCACTGGTAGAATCCATGAGGAAGTTAACTGTACTTGCAATAATGGTTATGTTTTTTCAAACTCTTTAAAAATGTGTTGAATGAAAGAAAATGAATGAAGAATCAAAAATGAACATTGCCCATTAGGTGAACCCTTATATGAGTGTAGAATCAAATGTTTTGAATTTTTCTCTCATCTTTATAATTGGCAGTGTGACTCCAGGGAGGTAACTTGGACTCTCCGAGTTTTCTCCTGGGTTTTTCTCCTCTGTCCAGTAAAGACAAATTGAACTACAATTTGAGACAGTTTAAATTCCAAAATCTCATGGAACAAGATAATATAACTAGTAATATAATTAATAGTAGCATTTAGCAAATTGTTAGATTATACTGTGGCACCTTGAGAACCCAAAGAGGAGTTGTGGCAGCCATCTTGTTTAGAGAAGGGCTAAGGAAATTGTCCCCCCATATTGGAGGTGACTGGACCCTGTTGCTATGTGGATTAAATGTTTATGTGGAAGAGAGTATGGAAGGAAGGGAGTGGATTAAAATTCCTCTAAACCACCCTTTCCTCCAGCTACTGAAAAAATATTACGTAAGTAAGTATTTTTGGATTTGTTACTCTATTTAATACCAAAAGGTTATGAGAAGATAAAAATGAAAGAAATTGCATAGTGTCTTTTGACTTCCTTTTTTTCTCCTCTTAGTTTATTATATATTCTATTTTACAATATCATGTTTAGATAAACATGCACAGTTTAATTACATTGTTTTTATTTCCCTGAGATACATGTTATAAACTGTCATGGCTAGAAGTAACCACATAAAAATTCATTTCAGCCCCTGTATTTTAAAGAGGAAACTAAAGACTTCAGAGGTTAAAAACTACAAAGGTGACATATACTTCCCAAGTTCACAGAGAGGTTTTATATCACAAAGCAGTAGTATCTAAGATGATACATTGACAAGTAAATACATAAACAATAATTTATATACCTGTTAGTAAATTATTAATAAAAATTCCAATTGATGATGTACGATACATTTATCTAAAAAGATTTTATAATGACAAAACTTCTAATCATGGAAAGTGAACACAGAGAAAGAATATATACAATATTAATTTTGAGTGCTTGCTTTTCTTATAGAAAACCAAGATTGTATTCCTAGATAGAATTCATGTTATATAATTGATGAAATTGAAAAGATTTTTCCCTCTAAGAAAATCAGTATGTCCAATCTTTCCCTTTTCTGATATAAATATTTGGGTGGTAGCAAGTGGACCTCTAACTCCATAAAATGTTTTATATTTTAAATCACTGGACAATGGGAAATCATGCTGTATTTAAAATTTATTTACTTCTGAATGCAAGATATAGCTGATTAATTAGAGAGCTTATTTGCTTTCCATTTTGTGTGTTTGGTTGTGTGCATGTGTGCGCGTGTATGTTTAAGCACAGGTGTTCAAGGTGGAACTTAGTGAAAATGGTGCACTTAAAATTTTAGAAGTGTATGTATAATAATTGAATAGTGTAAGAGAGATAACATACATTAGGGGATGATATATCAAATTGCTCTCTGACTGATTCTTAAATCAAATGAAAGTTCAACAGTATACCATATTACCAAGGTCTTGCCTTGTTTAATAAGCCCATATATTTTCTAAATACCACATTATAATAATTAAATCTTCTTAAGGTTGAGATTATAGAATTGCAGAGAACATAATTGCTGTTCTTTCACATTATTATTATAGACCTTACTTACCTGGTTTAGTATAGGTACTTACATTAGGTGCTAAAAAAGGAAAGAAAAAAAATCAGTATTTGATTATGACATGGTTAATTGCTTAAAAGCTGCCATCATTAATCTCAAGTTAAATTAAATGTATTATTTTAACTTGGATACCTTGTTATCATTCATTGCCTATTTGATTTACTTTGTAAGGGAACAAAAAAGTATTATACTTAAACACAGAATTAGTGAATTTTATAAAATTCCTTTTAAGCATGCAATTATTTAACTAATCAGCTATGCAAGTCTATTAATGCATTTACTCTATTGGAACTGCTGTGAATTATACTTTTAAAAAACTATCCAAAGTTATATTTCTCAAGTGTAGTTTGTATTCAAAAGGGGCCCCATCAACAGCTACATGAGAAAACAAAGCTGGGGAAGTCTGAGTGCACATACTCCTTTTTACTATTTACCTGCTAATTACATGCATTGTGGGATTTGTATCACAGGATATACTCCAATTCCTTTGGTTAGATGGACCTGATAGCTTAGGACAAAGGTCTAGAACATAGCTTCCTTCCAATTCCAAGAAAGGTTAATTTAGAATACAGAACCAGAAAATAATAAGCAAGAGCAATAGAATGCTTCCTGTTTTTTAAATGAAGTGGTCTAGGTCATTTGTCCAAGGTGGAAAAATACCCATATAAGTTTCTATTCCTGAAATGTTATCCCAGTACAGTGACCTAGAATCTTTACAATAAAGGTCAGAAATTCTACTGAGAAGTAGAATAAAGGATGAAAAAGAGGATGGAGAAAGGAAAGACTTGTTAATCTTGCCCTGGAGGCAATATTCTTCCACTTTTTATTTTTCCCACAAATGGGTTTCAAAATCAGAGATACGACTTTTCACTTTGGGGTAAATGGCCATCAAATTAACCAGGGATCTGGCTCTTATTAAATTGTGCCAGTTTATGCCATTGTTACCTTGTATCATCTGGAGCCATTGAGAAGATCAGTTTATTAGTTCATAATCTGCTTTATGTCTTCCTTTGATTTTGTCATAGAAATTAAGGACAGGACAATAATTCAGGTATCATAGTCATATTTCTACTCCTAGAAGTTACATTCTCTTCTGTTTCCTAACATATGTATTTTCAAGTCAGAGTCTGTAGTCAGGGGTATACAACATAATATTTGGCCCCCAAATATTTATTCAGTCTCCCCTGTACCAAGCAGTGCTGAGTAAAACACTCATAAGCTAGCAATATAAAGCTGCCTAAATTGTGACCATCCTATATTCTTACGAAATGTTTCCCCATTATCAAGATTTTTTTTTTTTTTTTTATTCCATGGAGAAAATAGAATTTCCCCAAAGAATCTTTCTGTTTAAGTCACAGAAAAATTTCCAGGTACATGCCTTCTTTTGCCATTTTTTTCTTCTCGTTCACTGTCATCCTGAGTCAAAACCATCTTTTATGGAAGCCGGGTGGAATCCCTGTTGCTTACTTAGCAGTGGCAGGCTATGCTGTATTCCACTGGAATTAACTGACACCCTTCATCATCTTCAAAGCTGTATTGCTCCAATGCTAATTTTTCAGGTGCCCCACTCTCCAAAGTTCTAGAGAAACAGTAAGGCATGGTAAGCATATCACTATACCATCCTCATGTCTACAAGAACAGGAAGCTCCAGCAAATCTCCAGACCACTGTAGCAGTTCACAATCTATGTATCAATCTCCCATATTTCCAAATTCATAGAATATAACACAAGTTAAGGTCAACGATCATGTTGTTAGTCTACGTATAACCAAAGCATCATAGAAGTGCATTGGTTTTCTCAAGAAAGAGAACAGGCAGAGAAAAGAGAAGAAATTCTGCCTGTACATTTTGATGTATGTGTTATTTTCATAAAAAGGCCTTATAATATGTACATTGGATCAAAGAACCAAAGAGGAAGACAAAAGTGTAATTTAAATTTTTAGAAACTTACTTGGATTGTTATGTGTATTTGGAGTTAAAAATATTACCCAAATTTACCTCTTGATTTCTCTAGAATAAGTAATGGAAACATTTCTGACTTAATTTTAAAGACTTTCCCTTTGTATTCCCTCTAAAAACCGTTTCCAAATTTCATTGTCCGTACTACTTAACAGGAACATTTGAAAAACAGTGCCAATATAATATATTGTTTCACTCTCAAAGGCTCTTTTATATTTCTAAATTTTAATGCTGGGCTATGAACATCACAAAGAGGAAAATTTTCCCTGCCATTTGTTATTTCCCATTATATTATATAATATACTCAATTAGTTCTTAGTTAATATTTATTTGTGGTATTTACTCCAATGGATCATTGCTTGCAATTTTAGTGTGTAAGGATGTCCGGTGGCTTCTCCTCTTAATGGATGTGTTCATTCTGTGTCATATGTGTTATCTATTTATTTCCTCCTAGGATACATATGTGGTTAGCTCTGTAAGACATGGCTTCTCCTCATCATGTACACCTGTATGGTTGAAGACAATAGGGCTTTCTTGTGGTAGAATTGTGTGCTCTCAAGGACTGAATTCAGCACTTCAGTGTCCCATTTCCCTGCCCCTCAGGAAGGCATGCCTTCTTGTTGTTTTTTAGGGTCTTGAAACCTTCCTGCCTTCCTGTGTACCCCTTCCATTGTGGGAACTTAATAACATAAATTACACATTTGCTGAAACACAGTGATAATTACTGGCTTTTTGAAGGGGTGCATCTCAAGAATTATTCTAATTGTAATATATATGTAACAGTAGGTATGTTATAGACAGTATACACACAGGCGCACAAGTATACACACACTTTTTTTGGGGAAAGGAATTTCAGGCAATATCTTAAAATGACTGGGTGTGAAATCTTATGTAGGCTGAACCTGGAGATCAGTCCGTTTAGGAGGCTAGGTCAGAAGAGATCATATGGTTCCCCCTAGGGCAGGCTTCTTTTGTCTCTTACTTAACAGGCCTATCTTTTCTCATTTCAGTTTCTACTGCCAAGTTTCAGTTTTCTGCCCATTTCCTTTGTCCTTAATGGGAACCCAGTGTTGTAATTACACAGGGATGACTCTGTCGGGCACATGAGAGTATAAAAGTGTATGTTAAGATTTTTAAATAGATATTGCCATTGTTTGTATTGTAATTTCCTTTACAGTTCATTTGTCCCTCTCATTGATAAAACAATCTGCATTACATACATAGTCCATCACTTCTTAATGATGACACTCAAAGGAGGAAGCAGTGTTTTCCCTCATCAGAGATGGCCTCAGGGTCTTATTTTTCTCTTGGATTTTTGAATTTTGTGTGTGTGTGTGTGTGTGCCATAGTACCTTCTCATGAGCTCTGAAAATATCTTCAGATAGAGGTAATTATACTAGCTAACATTTATTGATTTTATATGCCTGTCATTATTTTATTATTTTATTTTATTTTATTTTCATTTTATTTTTATTATTATGCCAGTCATTATTTTAAATGCTTTACATGCATTAACTCATTTATTCCCACATCAGCCCTGTGAAGTTGGTACAGTTATTATCTTTAATTTACAGATGAGGAAACTAAAGTACGTAGAAGCTAAAGAAACTTGCCCAAGGTAGCATATCAAGTGCGGTAACTGTGCCCTCTGACTGTAGATCCCACATTTGAAACCACTTTGTCATATTGACATTTTGGCACATTGATTTATGTTTTCCCAGATGTACATTAGTATACAAAAGGATTTCCATAGGTTCTGTATATCAAGAGTGGAAAAAGTGAGGGATCCCAGTTCTGCTTTTATAATACGGTTCTTTTCAAATGAAACAAACACGAGTTATTGTCAGTAAATAACATACATGAATAGAACACTGTCAAAGTGTTGTTGAGGGGAAAGAAGCAGGGACAAAACACATCAAGGCAATCTATCTCCACGTAGCTGTTCCCAAAGTTAGTGGATAAGCATGGCACAAATGTTTTTGAGTGTATTCCTTTTCTTCCTTGGAAATATTTGATCTGGTAGAAAGAGAACCTGATGTGCTCTTTGCTTTTCTCTAGTGTACGCCTCCAACCTCAGGGCCCTTCCCTGGAGTAGACTGATCCAAGTGGTTCCCACTACTCAGGCCTCTGTAGCTTCTTGGCCACGATTTTATGCTGTGTCAGCTGTTTTACATGCCTTGCTGCACTTGGTGACTGGTGACCAAGAGCCATACTTTTTGAGAATCAACCAAGATGCTTGAGTCACTCTGTGCTATGTAAAAGACATAGCAGAATAGAAATGCAAAGACAGGGGAGATGAGCTTTGGGTGCACTGTAGAGTTAAATTCAGTGTCAAGAGGGGCTTATCTGTCAGGGAATATTATTCAGAGTATTTTGATGCACATTTCCCATAATATTGAAATGAGACTGGCATGATTAATTGATGCAAAGTGTAATGTAAGGGATACTAATCATAAGCACTAAAGAAATAAGTGAGAAGAGGAAAGCCAAAAATTGATCCTGTAAGAATCATCTTAATTACAATTATTTATGTGAACTCTTACTACTTATGCCTCCTAGCCATGTAGTCTGGGTATTATTAACCCAATTGCATCATATTGGGTTAAATTTGTTGTAAATTTAATTTGATTGTAATAGTCAACTACTTTTATTTGCTTATTTTTTTCTGGTATATTGATCATGTTTTTCGAATTTTAGTATGACTGCTTACTTGAAACTGAAAAATAAATGGAATGAATATGAGTTACAACATAAATCATGATTTAGCCTTCAGATTATAAGAATGGAAAAGTTAAACCATTACCTCTACATTAACTAAATTAAAGAAAGCTTGAATAAAGTGATCCCCAGTAAACATTTATTGGGTTTCTAATATATGAGAAGTGCTCAATGCGTATTGATGGAAATCTGGTGCCCTAATTTTGAAAGGACATGAGAAATATCTTTGATGTTCTGTAAAATTATCAGAAATGCTGTGTGACGTTTTAAAAATCAAACAAAATAAAACATTAGCTTTGCTCTTTCTAAGCTTATTGAATCAACACTTCTTACGTCTTAGGTATATGTTTGTCAAGTTATAATTTTATTTAATACCACAAGATGGCAAAACACATAAAAAATTGCTTTTTTTCCTATACAGGAGGAATACATAATACCAAAAATAGAAAGTTAAAGTTGTTTGATGACTCATATTTCAAGAGGTTCAAACCTCTTCCTTTCAGGTGTGAAAGATACAGAAACACTTAGCGAACAGTGTAATTGGATTATCTTTTAACCCCCTAGGGTCTTCCTAAGGTCTTTCTTCCTTCATGTGTTCTGATTACTTGCCAAGAAAATTTACTGAATTTTCAGTTGTAAATGAGAATTGAGGAGTGGAAAGGTGCCAGCCTGGGTAGTTTGATGATACAGACTTGCCCACTGGAGACCTTCACAGAACTGCTAAACTGTTAAACTACTTGTTACAAGTTAGGGTTTGGCCTCCTGTCATTGAAATGCTTGTAAGAGGAATAATGGTTAAGAATGAGAAACAAAGAAGCCTGGAAATGTTTAACACATTGGCAGTACTATCCTTTTATTTCTTTGCAATTTACAAAGAAAGAAGACATAATCTTTAGGTTCAAAGTGTTTTTAAACAGGTGGTCCCAATTATTCTTGAAATATACTATACTCATTATACACAATTTAATTTGGATTAATGATGTGAGTAGAGCAACATATCTTGGATTGGGTCTCCAAAGGCAAACAGATGTAATAAGTACTGGTAATTAGCTAAAATAAGCAAAATTTGCAACTTCAAGTGAGTAAAGTTTTTTAGAAGTCTAGATTGTCTCATCAAATTTGTGGCAGTGTCCACATTTAGCTCTGTGGGAGTCCTGTTGTAAAATGATACCTTTCAGTCACTAAGCTCTGTGAAGTCCACCTTTTATTTATCGTATTTTTTTTTTTTAATCAAATCTTTCCCCTGGTCATAACTTTGCTTCAGAGTCTTACCAAATTGTTGTAATCCATTTGGGCTGCTATAACGAAAATACCGTAGACTAAGTGGCTTATAAACAACAGAAATTTATTTCTCACTATTCTGGAGCCTGGCAAGTCTGAGATTAAGGTACAGGAAGATTTTGTATCTAGTGAGAGTCCATTTCCTGGTTCATATACAATCTTCTTGTTCCTGTGTTATCACATGGGGGAAGGAGCAAGGGAACCCTCTGCCGTTTCTTTCTAAGAGCACAAATCCCATTTGTGAGGGTTCTATCCCCATGATCTAATCCACATCCTAAAATTCTTACCTCCAATTGCCATCCAATAGGTTTCAACATACAAATTTTGGGAAAACACAAGCATTCAGTCCATAGAACAAATCTTACCTATATGACTATTTCCTGTTTCCCTACCTTTACCTCATTTCTATTCTTTTCCCTGCAAATCTGATCATGCTTAAAACATTAAAAGATTCTTTATTGAAAGAAGTATAATGTTAAAAAAATTTCGTGTGACATAAAGCGACCTTTATAACCCAGGTTGCAAACAATCTTTTTATCTTTGTTTCTTGCCTTCTTTCCACCACCCCACGTATTCTGTAATAAATGTATAAATACACTGAAGTTAAAAATTGAGTAACTTAAGTGGCTTATGATGAAAATAATGATGATGATGGAAATTTAAAATTGCATTTTCCTTGTTGAGGAGGCTGTCTCAAATTTTGCGATGTTATATATATGTGTCCTTCAGACATTAATTTTGAATCTTATTTCAGAGTATATTGAGTATCCTTTTCAGCCAATGACATATACAATAGAATGCCAACTTTTGAGGGACCTCTGTCTCTTTGTGGCTTTGCTCAAGATGAACCACCTACTATATTACTTCTTCACAACAAATTGATCAGTTTCTTTTGCTTCCCAGCAGTGGCCAGTATCTGCCATACAAAGTAATGATCTCTAGCAAAATTTTATGTTGTGTTTCCCCTGCCAGCTCCAAAGTGGTCAGCCTTTCTTGGCTTACCATCCTGGCACTATGTGGGTTTCTTACTGTAGCCCAGCCCCCATAGGCACAGGCTTTGCTGCTCATAGCTTGGCTGAATGCCAGCTCTTTGTTGCTGGAGATGCTACTGTAACATCTGTTGAGTAAGGCACTTATGTATTTACTGACATCAATCTTAAGAATTTGGGTATACTTTCTTGGTTTGGGGCATGCATTGTATGTAACATGAAGTCTGTCTTAAAGAGAATCTTGCAGTTCAAAAAGGGAAATAGTATGTATTTTTTTTTGAAATTAAATCATTTTTATTGCTAAAAGTTAATTGACAAGTATTAAAGAGAAAAGTTCACTATTAACTATTAAAGAGCTGGAAGCTTGGTATATATAATTTAGGAATTGCTACTACTCACATAACTGTTCAGCTTTATGTGAAGGTTAACAGAAGGAGGGTTCTTGCACTTAAGCTAACAATTAACATGATGTATTATTTTAAACTAGAAATTTTAAACCACTCTATAAGAATTACATGCCTCATAGCTAATGTTATAATTGTATCATATTACTTAGGTTCAAGTTCTTCCTTCAAAGAGTCATCAGAATAACATGGATAGAAGAGACTTTTGAACACTTGCCATCTCTTGCTGCTGAGTTTCCATCATAATTTTTTTTTGCAACATAGCCATTTCTTTTCTAAGTTCATTTTGTGCACCAGTAAGTAGATTATCATGATTCTTCTCCAAGTCCTCCATACTCTTTATGAACTGCTCATATAACTGTCTAATTGTTTTCAGTCTCTGGCTCTGAACAAGTCTAGATTGTTGAAAAACCTTTTGTTGCTGTCGAAACATGTTGGCTAGTTTTTGTTCTTGTTCCTCAGCTTTCTGCATATGTATATCCCACTGCTGAAACAAAGTCAGAAACTGCTGAGAATATTCTTGGTTAAGCTTCTGCCTTTGCTCTTGTTGGGTTTTCCAAACATGTTCAATTTTCTGGTTACTAGTTTTGAGAGAAGCCTTTGTATGCAATTCTAGTCTTTTTCTCTTGGCAAGAAGAGCCTTGTTAATGTCAGCTCCAAATTTTTCCAGCATATTTTGTACTTCACCCCCCACATCTTCAAATATTGCTGCAGAAGTCCTTTTCTTCCCATGCTTATCAATTACTGGAGTCTTCCCTTCAGTAACATCCTCCTCTGAACCACTCAGATCTTTTTTAACTTCTTTCTCAAAGTCATAGGCTCTTATAACCTGATCCTCCATTGATGTCTTCCCAGATTTCCCTGTATATTTTCTTCCAGAGGGCACTATATTTAGATGTTTTCTGAGGCTTACGCTTGGCTAGCGCCTGTATTTTTTTTTTTTTTTTTTTAATGTAGCCTTGATACTTCTTATAAAAGAAGCCAAAAAAACCTTTGTGGGATATTTAGATAACATCTGAGCAATTTTCTATGGATTTACCAAATAGACATTATTTTTAAAGGAAATTCATTTACATAATGGTTTGAAAAATCATTGATTTTAAGTTAGTAAATTTTGATTGCCTTAGGAAAGTACTCCAGATTTTAAGGTGGTATATCATCAGATAAAGTAAGTAATGTAGTCAGTGTCCATATCAGGATTTTTAATTTTTATTTTGAAAATATTGCATGAACACCTTCTTTAGACCACAGATCCAAAATAATGTGATTAACTGTGAAAATGTTGATTTTACCCATATTGAAATATTTCTGTGATCTGAAGAACTTATAATATTGGGAAATATGCTTCTTTGTATTAGTGACTAAAGATGATAATTATTAAGTGGAATCTGTTGGGAGACTGAGAGAACTCAGAAGGTGTAAAAGCTTGTGAGTAGAAGAGGAAAGAATCAAGGTGTTCTGTTATTGGTAAAAACATCACAGAACTGAAGGGAAAAGGGCTTGAAGGTAGAGTAATCTTGAATTATTTCAATCTGTGTAAGATCTTAGTACTGAGTTCTCTGATTAAGTAACTCAATAGCCACATGATCAATGGGATAGTTTGGAAAATTATAAAATGTTCATGACCAACCTTTAAAAAAAAAGTTGGAATATTTGTCATGGTAATCAGTCATTTGTTTGTCTTTTTTCTGTGAGATAACCAGTCTAAAATTTCTAAGGTCCTTCCTTCCCCTATATTTTGCATCATATATCAGGATTCCTAATTGATATAAAATCAAATAAAATTAAAGTCCTTGTTAACCTGCATGCTACACTGCAAAAAATAAATTGGTAGCAAAGTAAATATGATTTAAACAACATTATACAAATTAGATTACAGACTAAGCTGCTGTAACCATGAGACCCCAAAACAAAATATCTGAAATGAAATAGAATTATTTTTCCCACTTAATAGTTCTAAGGTGAGTGGGCCAGCGTAATGGGATAGCACTGTTTTCATAAGGGCATTCTTGCAGCCAGGCTTCTTCCAGTTTGTTGTTCAGCTATGACCTAGAGAATCGTCTTCATCTGCATGTCAGATCTATATCATATATAAATAGGAAGTCAAGGGAAATAGCTTTGCTTTAAGGGAATTTTCATTCTACGACCATTAAATTCAGTCACATGGTTGTACCTGGCTTCATGGGAAGTTGGGAAATGTAGGACATAACTGAGTAGTCATGTACCTAGCTAAAATTTGGGAGTTACTGGGGCACCTGGGTAGCTCAGTTGCTAAGCGTCTGCCTTTGGCTCAGGTCGTGATCCTGGGGTCCTGGGATCGAGCCCAGCATTGGGCTCCCCGCTTGGTGGGAGGCCTGCTTTTTCCTCTCCCACTCCCCGGCTTGTGTTCCCTCTCTCGCTGTCTCTGTCTTTGTCAAATAAATAAAATCTTAAAATAAAATAAAATAAAATTTGAGAGTTGCTGTTATTGAAAGGAGGAAGAGGAAAATAGATATTGAAGGAATTAATATTCTCTGCCTTACCCATTCACTCCTCATCTTATCAAAAATTGGTGATAGGTTACATTATCTTCCTTTTTCTCTTTATATCCTACACTGTTCTCCTTTCCTCTTGAATCTAGAACAGGTAGTTTAGATGTTTTGTCATCTATACCATAGTTTGGATTAACAAGAAAAAAAATCTAGTGCAAAGCATTTGATTTCACTAATAGGGAAGAAGAGGCCCCATGATGTCACATGACAAATTCTTATAATTAGTTTTTCAGAAGTAAAGGTGAAAATTAGAACCCAGGTAACTCGACAGTCCCAACTTCTGTACAATAAAGAGTGTGACTGGATTTTTGTATACTTTTGGTTTATTTTCTGTGGAGAATCACCTAAAAAGTAACACTTGGAAGACAGTTGTTAGAATGTTGTTGTTCTTTCTTCACCTTCATTTTCTTTTCATGCTAGTGAATCTTTCCTTGCTATGTGAGTGAATGCCAAGCAGATATTACGCAGCCATCAAAAGGAGTGAAATCTTGCCATTTGCAATGGGACGTGGATGGAACTGGAGGGTATTACGCTGAGCGAAATAAGTCAATCAGAGAAAGACATGTATCATATGATCTCACTGATATGAGGAATTCTTAATCTCAGGAAACAAACTGAGGGTTGCTGGAGTGGTGGGGGGTGGGAGGGATGGGGTGGCTGGGTGATAGACACTGGGGAGGGTATGTGCTATGGTGAGTGCTGTGAATTGTGTAAGACTGTTGAATCACAGACCTGTACCTCTGAAACAAATAATACATCATATGTTTAAAAAAAGAAGAAGATAGTAGGAAGGGAAAAATGAAGGGGGGGTGGAATCGGACGGGGAGATGAACCATGAGAGACTATGGACTCTGAGAAACAAACTGAGGGTTCTAGAGGGGAGGGGATGGGAGGAGATGGGTTACCCTGGTGATGGGTATTAAAGAGGGCACGTATTGAATGGAGCACTGGGTGTTATACACAAACAATGAATCATGGAACACTACATCAAAAACTAATGTAATGTATGGTGATTAACATAATATAATAAAATAAAAAAAAGAAATCATAGGCAAGGTCTTATTCACTTTAAAATATGACAGTAGGGGGGCGCCTGGGTGGCTCAGTCGGTTAAGCGTCTGCCTTCGGCTCAGGTCATGATCCCAGGGTCCTGGGATCAAGCCCCACATCGGGCTCCCTGCTTGGAGGAGAGCCTGCTTCTCCCTCTCCCTCTGTCTGCCGCTCTGCCTACTAACGCTCTCTATCTCTGTTAAATAAATAAATAAATAAAATCTTTAAAAAAAATAAAATAAAATAAAATAAAATATGACAGTAGGTCAGTTCTTTTTTTTTGAAGAAACATCTACTTTGTGCTAGGAAATTCAAAACTCATAATATTTATGATGAAACTGAATAGAATGTCTAAGATGAAATCAAAGAATGACTTAATAAAAACATAGAATTGATACTTTATAGTTATAATCTATGTCTCTTCAGGTTTCGTAAAGTTGTCTAAGTTTAGAAAACTGAACTTCAATCTGTGTCTTGCTGGTCACTCTATCCACAGTGCAGTTGTCTGATAAGAGTATCTAGGTTTCTGGTGAATCCTGCTGGTAGATTTGATGACAGCAAATGCCTATATCTTGCATCACACCCATCCATCAGGAATGCATTAGCTTTCATGCACTCCCAGAGAAGAATTATTTTGAAGTTGTCCAGAGAATCAGCATAAATTGAAAGCTTATAGCAGGCCCACCTGGAAAGACCCAATATTCAATGGAAGTTATGTTATGTTCTTAATATACACTGTAGAATTACTTATGAGAAAGCATAGAGTGCTTTTTGCTGACATTCTAGCTGTAAATAATGCAAGAGTAAACACTTTAATAATTTCAATTAATTCTGAAGTGTAGCTTTAATTTTTCTAATTACAGTTGGTATTCCTAAATCTGAGACTTCTGGCGGAAGTTAATGAAATCTTTGCTTACCATTGCAGTTACATTATGGAACTTGTTGTTGAAGTGCAGGGTGCTTTAATTAAAAATATTTTCTCATCTAAAATGAGCTGTTTTAACTTCTTAAAAAAGTTTCAAGTCATGCATTATTTTAAAATGGATATTAAATGATTCCAACTGCATTTTTCAATTTCTGTTGATTTGCTATTTCAGTGTTAATAAAATGCCAGTTTTTATTCATGGGTCAAATGGTAGATCATTGCATTAGTTTAGTAAATTCATTTGAAGACTAAAACCCTGATAGTGCTCACAGTATATTTATACAAATTATAGATTGTTATAAATTTGCTTTGGATAAACAAAATCAAATAAAAAATTACAGTCTATAAGTAAACTATTTAACATGTGCATATGCTAAACATTTAAATGGCAGTCTTGGTAACAAATAATAACATATTTTATTATGTTATTATTTCTATGTAAAATAGAAATTTTTGGGGAGCCCCTTTATGTCCTTATTACTATCTGTGCTATTGGTAACAAAGTATGGGTTTTTTTGAGCAATTCTTGGTATCTCATTTGATATGTATAAAAAAAAAATCAAAGATTATTATGTATCTTTGAGAAAGCCTCTTAATAACCATCACACAAAGATAGTTATATAAGGTTTTTAGCTTTTTTGGAGCAGACGTCTTAAAAACACCTGTAAGTTTTTCATATTTAATTTGATTTACTTGGCAAATTTACAAATACTACCTAGGACTTGGTCTTTATTATGAGTCAAATATCCCATGGTTTGTTCACGTTATACGCATGTTCACTGCAATGTAGCCAAATGTTTTTCTAATATTAAATGAAAATACTCTGAACAAATAACAGAGTTCAGCCAATTCTCATATATATGTGTACCTTTTCTTTAACTTTCATTCTTGACTACCAGCTTTTCATTTTTTGTATTCTACCAGTTCCTTAAGGTGTATATCATTACACCAATTTGGAGTCATAGATAAATTTAATTATGGCTCTGCCTTAATAAAAATAACTAATTTACATATTATATTGTGCAAACCCATAGGCAATATTCTAAAGGCATTTAAACATGTCTGCTTATTTTTTGTTTCCTTTTACTTTATACTGCCTTTAAAAATTTATCATTGTTTATAACCACACACACACACACAAAATTACTTTAGAAAAAATTTATCTTAGTAATTGCCAGACTATAAGAGCCAAATCTAGTGCCTGTGTTTGACAGGGACACGGTAAATGTGAGTAAATTAACACACACACATATGTAACATATATGTTATGTGTTACATATAAATATAATTAAGTGCTTTTTGGAAATCTTAACAATTTTCTCTTCTGTGTTCAATGTGTGTTCTGTAACTAAATAATACATTTGATTACAAAATAAATAGTTCACTATTTTTAAATGTACTGTACGGAATAGTCATTTCAATAAGGAAACTGGGCTTTCAAAATAGTCAAATTCAGATCACATCTAGGCTGTACTGATTACTAGATTCTTGACCATTGGCCAGTTGCTAATATCAGCAAACTTCTCTTTTCTTATCTGTAAAGCAAATATCCTATTATGTACTTTAATGAATTCGTGTAGGGTTAAGTCAGAAAATGACCATGTAAGCACATGTATATTTGTATGTATGTGACTGTGATTATGGAAGCTTACAAGAAAATTATTTGACAAGAAAGTAGCTTACCCTATGACCCAGCAATTGCACTACTGGGTATTTACCCCAAAGACACAGATATAGTGAAAAGAAGGGCCATGTGCACCCCAATGTTCATAGCAGCAATGTCTGCAATAGCCAAACTGTGGAAAGAGAAGAGATGCCCTTCAACAGATGAATGGATAAAGAAGATGTGATTCATATATGGAATCACATGGAATTCATATATGGAATTCACAATGGAATATTACTCAGCCATCAGAAAGGATGAATACCCAACTTTTACATCAACATGGATGGGACTGGAGGAGATTATGCTAAGTGAAATAAGTCAAGCAGAGAAAGTCAATTATTATATGGTTTCACTTATTTGTGTAACATAAGGAATAGCATGGAGGACCTTAGGAGAAGGAAGGCAAAAATGAAGGGGGGGAATCGGAGAGAGAGATGAACCATGAGAGACTATGGACTCTGAGAAACAAACTGAGGATTTTAGAGGGGAGGCTGGGTGGGGGGATGGGTTAGCCTGGTGGTGGGTATTAAGGAGGGCACGTACTGCATGGAGCACTGGGTGTTATGTGAAAACAATGAATTGTGGATCACCACATCAAAAACTAATGATGTATTGTATGGTGACTAACATAACATAATAAAATAAAATAAAATAAAATAAAAGAAAGGAAAGTAGCTTTAATTATTTTTAAAAACTATACTACAAATCACTTGCATAAAAGGGTGGAGGTAATGATGATATGTGGTCCTTTCTCTTTTAGATTGTATAGTCCATAATTATGATATGCTCAATCAATGTATATGAACTTTTCTGCTTATTACATGACATCATCATATTATGTTCTTAATTTTTTAAGTTTTAAATTTATTATGATAAAAGAGCTCTGCTATACTAGCATTTTCCCCCAATAAAGTAGATGTAGCTTGTAGAAAAAGTATTTTTTTTAAATTTTTAAAATTCCTTTTTAACGATTTTATTTATTTATTTATTTGTCAGAGAGAGAACACAAGCAGGGGGGAGTGGCAGGCAGAGGGAGAAGTAGGGTCCCCGCTGAGCAAGGAGCCCAATGTGGGACTTGATCCCAGGACCCTGGGGTCATGACCTGAGGTGAAGGCAGACACTTAACCAACTGAGCCACCCAGGCACCCCTAGAGAAAAATATTTTAAAGTGGAGTTTTATAGTTAGAGTTATGTAATGAATAAGTCACAGGGATGTAAGGTACAGCATAGGGAATATAATAAATGATATTGAAATAGCATTGTATGGTGACAGATGGTAGCTACTCTTGTGGTGAATACAGCATAATCTATAGAGTTATAAAATCACTATGTTCTATACTTGAAATTAATGTAATGTTGTCAACTATACTTTAGTAAACATTTTTTTAAATGTATTAACAAATGTAGGAAAAACTGTAGCCACAGAACTGAACTTTATTCATACCAAAGAACTCACAGAGAAGAGAAAGTGTGTTTGTAATCAGCATGAAAACACTGTCATTGATAATTCATCCCTTCAACCTTCTCATTGTCAAGCAAAGACAGGTCTATAATCACTCTGGATGAGCCTTCATCTAAGCTCCAGCCCTGGTGTGCGAAAGAAAACTATAACTAGGAATAATCTCTAAAACAGGAAAGAAGAGAAAACAGTCCTTATTTGGTGGAGGAAACTTTTACGTTACACCAAATAATTCATAATAGAGAAGCAATTTATTCAGTTACACCTTGGAAATCTATTATTCATACAGTGACACTTGTAGGACATGTGAGGATTCTCACTGCATAAAACATTCTCAGTGTCATAAATGGAAGAAAGTCTTCAGGGATCACTCATTCCTAAGTCAATGTTAGTGATCTCACGCTGTGGAGATACGAATAGTTAAGTCAGTGTGACCAAGCTATTAGCTGGACTTCACTTCAGAAAACTTAGAGTTGGAAGTCACTCTATAAATAATCCTTTAGCATACAACTGAGCAAATAATTTGGACTTTGGTTGATGACTTATTATTTAAAATCGTAGAATAAAGATGGAGGATCATAGTGTTCATGGAAATGCTGAATGCGCAATTTGGAAACATAATAATAAACAAGGTAAACCAACTTCAATAGGTTTATATTTATATGCATAGAGTAAGAGTTGTTGCGGAACAATTAATGATGTGTGTATTTATCTTGACAAAACCATGAAACATTATCTTGAATAAAAATGGCCATTTTGTATGGTGATTAACATAACATAATAAAAAAAGGGAAAAAATGGCCATTTTGTTCATTTTAAAAAAAAGAAAAAAAGTATTTTAAAATGCATTTTAAGTGGGCTTTGGAAAACAGCTAATGCCGAATATTCACCCATGCCCTATTATAATTTCAATTTATTGTAGAAATGTATAATAACATCCTTGAATCAAATTTAAAAAGTTTTAGAAGTATTAAATAATGTAGAAAAATTTTGTTTAAGGCACAGATATGACTCAGATGCTATGCGGTAGAATGAGCCAAAAAACAAAACCAAATTGCCTGTGGACGATCAGCTTATCTGGTGATCCAACTGAGAAGGAAACATGGCTTTCTGAAAAGTCCTAGTTATATTTGCTTTACTTTGTAGAAATTTAAAGCTAAGATAGTTTACTGAATTATCACTGATTTTTCTAACTTATTTGTAAGTAATTATTGGTTATTTGAGGGAAAATTCGTGTAAAGCTATTCAATTAGTTGCAAATTGCCTCATTATCTTTTATAGTTCATCTCTGTTTTTATTTTTAATTTACTTTTCACCGTTAATTTTCTTTAATGAGCAATTAACAGTAAAAGAAAACTTCTTTAGATCAGCTGCCTAGATAATTAATACAGTGCATGGATTTCTGTAGAGACAATAATACGTTAATGGATGCTTTGATTTGACCTAAGCCTCAGTTTTTTCTCCTGAAAATCGTACCTGTATGGAGTTAGAGGAGAACCATACAATATAAGTAAATTGGTTATTTTAAATTCTGAGGTTAACGTATGGCTTAATTATCTACTATAAAAAGTTATTATTTGAATAATTAAGTCAACCTGTCATTGAGCTATTTTGGGGGAAAAAAAAACTAACAAAACTCTCCTGAGTGTTGTTCCCCCCCAACTCCTTGACAACATGAAAATAAAATTTGTTTCATTTTTACTTCTTTAAAGTGCAAATGATTCCTTAAAGAAGAGACATTTTTTCATTTAATTTATACTGGAGCAAAGATGGACTCAGGAGTATATATCCATGCTTCAGTGCAAGGATACCAAATATTTTATCTTCAGCTGCCCTCACCACATACCTTTGAACATTAGACATCTTAGGATACCTCATTAGACAGAATAATTGTGGCAAGGGTGTGACCTTGTACTTCTGAAGCAGTCTCCCATTCAGTGGATGGTGTGAATGACTAAGTCGGTCAGTCCTAGAAGATTGTAAACCATTCATTCTCATTAGGCTGCCGGCCACCAAACTCCAACACACTAGGTTGTTTGAGAAATGAAGTGATTTATTGAAGACATTTTTATTTCTGCTTCTCTTAAGGCAATCAGCAGTTCAAAGAACATAAATTAACTGAAAATTTAGGCATAAATAGCATCACTTCATTTTTGCTATATTAAGCTCCTTGCTTGCATTTGGACTGATTTGATATTAATCAGTGATCATAATTTTATAGGGCTTTACCTTTTTGAGTTTAGTTAAAGTTTGAAATGTTAAAAAAGCATTTCAGTGCTACAGACTGCAAAAGCAGTACCCAGTTGAATTGTACCAAAGACATGTGCAATTTATTTATTTTTTATTTTTTTAAAGATTTTATTTATTTATTTGACAGAGACACAGCAAGAGAGGGAACACAAGCAGGGGGAGTGGGAGAGGGAGAAGCAGCCTCCCCGCTCAGCAGGGAGCCCGACATGGGGCTCGATCCCAGGACCCTGGGATCATGACCTGAGCAGAAGGCAGACGCTTAACGACTGAGCCACCCAAGCGCCCAAACATGTACAATTTAATTCCTCCTTTATTATTTTTAAGGGAACTTTCTTAAAACCAGAGGGAAACTATCCTTTGTAATTACCAGTAAAGGAAATTATATAATATGCTTGTTTAGGCTTATGCTACACAATTGGTGGCAACTAATGTAAATGATTCAAAATTAGTAGGAAAGATACAAGCACAGCTCAAAAGGGAGTTTAATTCTTCTTTTCAGGATGAAAGGGAAAAATCTAAGTACTTCCTGTTTTAATGATAATGTGATTTGGCTAAGTGCTGAATATATGTTTTTAAAAACAAAGGAGAAAGCTATAATGATAATGAGATAGAAATGACTTGAATAAACAAAACAACTTCCTAGGGTAGAGGATTTTCAAATTGTAGATCTTGTTTTCTGTCTCAACAAAAAAATATATATATGTATGTTTTGTCAAGGTTTAAATAGGTTTAGTTTTTTTCATAGAAGTGCATATTTTGTTTCAAGCTTTTTCTTCATTTGAAAATAGTTCATTAAAATCACTTTGGCTCAGTTCCAAAATGTTGTCTGCCCAAATTCTTAGAGAATTCCCACCCTCTTTGTATTAATATGAAGTGTATTATATATATTGAAACAACATTATTTGTGATACATCCTTGGAGAAATATAGACATATCTGGAACAGGAACACAGTTCTGAAGCTACTTGATGACTTCCAAATCTCTTTTTTTCTATATAAAACCTGTTGGTGTAGGTTTAACCAGCCTATAAGTATAAAATGAGGTCATATTTGTAATAATATCCAATTCATGATGACTTTGAGCTCCCATGTTTTTAATTGTAGGAATTTGGGGCTGTAAACAATGTTCGTTTGTTTTATTTATGTCTTCATGGGCAATCACTTTTCCATGTGCTCTGTAACTTTATTACTCAAATTATAGTTTGTGGGCTAGTAGCATATGTATCTCCTGGGAACTTGTTCAAAATGCAGAATCTCAGACTCCATCCCAGGCTTTTGAGATCCTCAGGTGGTTCCTATTAAGGTTTGAGACACTCAGCTTTAGAATTCAACTCCAAATAGAATTACACACATATTTTTGAGGAGTTCAGACCCAACTCCTAGAAAGTTTTGGCAGAATAAGAAGTTTCTAATTCACTTCAGTCCAATAATCTCTGCTAGAGTTTCCATGTTTTGATCTAGGTTAGACCTTGTATTAATTAAGGATTACTGCACGACAAATTACTCTAAAATTTAGTGGCTTAAAATAACTAACATTCATACCTGTTTCTGGGGTCAGGAATCTGCAGGCAGCTCAGCATAGTAGTTCTAGCTCTGAGACTCTCACAACTCCAGCAAAGTGTCAGGGGTGAGTGTGGGGAGCTTGCAGCACCTCAGGCATGACTGGTTCTAAGCTGGAGGCTTTGGTTCCTTGACATGTGTTCAGTAGTGCTGCTCCATGGCATGGCAGGAGAGAGGGAGAGAGCAAAGGAAAGAAATTCCATGTTGCCTTTTATGACCTAGTCTCCTAGTCAGAAACCATCACTTCCACCTGACTGCATTCAATAGAATTGAGTACTAAGTGTGACCCACACACAACAGGGGGGGGGATTATAAAGGGTGCAAATACCAAGAGGCTGGTATCTTTGGGACCAACTTGGAGGTTGCTTCCCATAGTCTTTTCCTTGGGATGATTGCTTATAGGTCCTTCTCTCAAGGTATGACTTTGTTCTCTGCAAGGCAATGTCACCATTTTCTGCAATAAGGAAGACTACATGTACATAAATGGGAAGGTCTCCTTTGCACTGTTTTAAATAATTTTCTTACTCATTAGATGACAACTCTCCTTGAAACCTATCTGAAGTCTCTCCATCTTGGCTCCTCATCTCCTCCAAATGACTCTCAAACCAAAACAAGACAGAATGAACAGATCTACAAGAGCATCGACTTTCACCAAAACACAATAATATAAGCATAGTGCCATTTTCATACATACTAAATAAATTCTGGTTCATCCCTTAAACTTGTTCTCCAATCCCAAACCCCACCACATGCCTACACACACACACACTCACACACACACACACACACACACACACACACACACACACAGGCTCATACACACAAAGATAAGGTAAGCTGCATCATCCCAGGTATTCAGTTTTTAGTATAAAATATCTGCACCCAGGCTGATAGTGACTATGTAGTTCTTCAATGGAAATATTGGATGGGTTGTTGCTTTGTATTTGTGAGACTAAAGAGAGACCTTGAATAGGCTGCTTAGGTATTGAATTTGATAGAAAATAGATAAATGCATTTTAGTGTATTCATACAATATAGTATCATACAGCAATACAAAGGAACACACTACTGATGCACACAAGAATGTGAATGAATCTCAAAAAAAAAAAAAAAGTATGCTTACAGAAAGAAGCCAGAGGCAAAGATTAAATAAAATATGCTTTTGTTTATGTGAAGTCCTAAAACAGACAATACTAATTTATAGTGTTAGAAATCAGATCAATGGTTGCCTGAGAGGTAAAGATGTGGAAGATTCATTACAAGATTCATTTGGTAATTTGTAGGTTAATGAAAATATCCTATATCTAGGGATACTAATTACTTGAATATAAATATATATATATGTTCATGTAATAAATATATATATATATATATATATATATATATATATTTGACACATTAAACTGTTAAAATGGGTACATTGAATTGTACATAAGTTATACCTCAATAAAGTTGATTTTTAAAATGTCAAAGAAAGGGAATTTTCTAGTTCACTTCCTGTGGACAAAAAGTATTTGCAGTAATTACATAACATTTTCCAACTTCTACCTACTATTACAAAATATTATGGACTGAATTTCAATCTGAGTACTCTGAATTCATGTGATTTTTCTTAAAGCATTAAATTTTAATCTTGCTGATTATCATTTTATATTAATAGAACACACCTCAAAAGTTTAATTTTGAAAGTATGACATTGTATATTACTGCTTTTGTTCCCCTTGACACAAGTACCAAACTTAGATAATTAGACTTGATTTATTGTTGTGTTTTCATTTACTTTTCTATATTTCTTTCATTAGCTTGAGTTTCTATAGACCTTATTACCCGGTGGTTATAAATGGAGTCACATTAACAGTAATAACATAAATTTAATTTTTATTGAAATTTTATAATTTATACATGTTCTTGGCCCTTGGGAAAAATGCTTCCCAAGTATTCTGAGGAGTCCCAGGGAGGTATTTCACATATGTTCAAATTCAAATTCAGATGGCTAATCAGCTATCACTTGGCCTCTGGTAATGCTTTCTTCTTTTCCTGATTCTAAGCCTCTTTCTGTATAGAACTATGTCCACCTGATGTTTCGTGGCTACCACTGGACTCATCAGGTTCTCTTACCCCGTCAGTAGTTTGCTGGGACCCAGGTGTCCATCCTATCTTCTACATGAACACTAGACCCTTTAGCTGTTACCACGGTAATTTGTTGCCGAGGTAGACAAGAATGTCTTTTTGCCATTCCCCTCTTAATTTTTCTGTCATATTTTACTATAGGGTTGTTGCTTATGCTCTAATGCCTTAGTCCCCTTATTGGAACAGTTCCTTCAGTTTTACTTAAAAGTTCATTTACAACTCTCTCTTTGCTCCATAAGACTCACATAGGAACCTGAGCCCTGCTAATTTGAGTGTCTGGTTCCACACTTCACTGATAATTTCTTTCTTCTCCTATGACTAAATTTTTTTAGATCAAATTCAACATGTCTGCCCTCATCTCCTCTAGGTCATATTCTATTTCAAGGATATTCTCAGTTCCTTTTGATAACAAAATTTCTCTAGATCCATTTGGCCTGTTTATCAGATCCACACAGATATTTCTGAAATTTCTGTTCAGGTTCATGTGCTGATTCCTGCTATGTTTCTTGACACAAATTAGATATAATTTTGATTTTACCTACAATTAAAAGTGTGAGTTCTAATAATGTCTTATATATGAGAAAAACTTAGGAGATTCTTTTTTTTTTTTTTTTTTTTAGGAGATTTTTTTTATTCCAGGCCCGATAAATCAGTGAGCAAATCTCTACTCAGTGTCTCTATGTGCAAAATGAGAGGGTTCTGCTTTGTTAATTTGTTCACTAGGATATCCTCCCTTGATAATGTGGGAGAAAGAGACAATATGAACATTTTAAGGTGTGTTTAATCTAGATATTAAGTGCTAAGGAGAAAATATAAAGCAGTGAAGGGAGTGTAGGCAGTGCTGTAGTGGGGTGTAAAATTTTAAATAGGAGACCAAAGAGGCTTTCACTGAAAAGTCATTTGAGTAAAAAGCTAATGGAATAGATAAATTTTTAAGCGCTTCCCACACCCTTGTTTAGAAGATATCAAAGGTGATGATTTCTTACATCGTAGTATACTTAGTAATTCCTTGCTTAGTAGCAAATTTTTAGTAATAAGCAAAGTTCCTTTACTGAGTGTATGCATTATAATTTTGAATAATTTGTGTTTGAAGTCTAACTGTGGTAGTTTTCTAGCATCAGTATCACACTATGAGTTCTAATTCTATGGCTGGGCCATTTATCCAGTAAGTGATAGTAAGGCCTATTTTTGGCTTAACTATTATATAATAATCATGTATTTGTGTGCACACCAAACCACAATGGCACCTTATTTAATGGTCCTCTATAGGGTGTTGATGTAGTTACTTAATAGCATTTATAAGATCACCACCAAGTGGAGAATCCCTATTTTGGAAGTTCCTTGGAGTTCTTTCTGTCATGAGTACCATTTTATTTATTTATTTATTTATTTTTAAGATTTTATTTATTTATTTGAGAGAGAGAGAGAAAGAGAGAGAGCATGAGGGGGGTAGGGTCAGAGGGAGAAGCAGACTCCCCGCCGAGCAGGGAGCCTGATCTGGGACTCGATCCCGGGACTCCAGGATCATGACCTGAGCCAAAGGCAGTCGCTTAACCAACTGAGCCACCCAGGTGCCCTGATGAGTACCATTTTAGTGACATACTTTGTATTGCCTTAAAAAAATCAAAGATTTTGGAGTCAGAAAACTTTTAGTTTGTCTCCTGGATCCTAACTTTAGTGGCTGACCAGGTGCTGACAAACACCTAAACCTGAGTTATTGAAACTATTAAATTGAGGTCACTTAATGATTTGTTGTTGTTGACCATCTGTTTTGAGTTGGATACTGTGTAAAGTACTGGGGGCAAAACGTATCTCTAAAAGTCACTATCATGAAACTAATACTTGCCTGCCTTATAGATGAGTTACCTCATTCGCTTTCTGAAACACTTTTTATAGAGCACTTTATAATGTACAAAGCATTATCTCCTGGGACCTAGTAGATACTTGGCACAATAGGTATTAGATTAATGTTTTGTGGGGGTAACCCTTATATATGAGCTTTATTTCATCTTAAAGAATAGAAACATTTTTGTCAGCAAGATCTGATTTACTCCATTTTTGGTTCTTTCTCATGTTTTCAGCTTTCCTTGAGCTCTCTGTGTTTTTGTTTATTTTTTCTTCATCAGTGTTTATAGAATATTTATATCATTGCCTGAGCTCTCTTGTCCTCTCACTAGACTTTGTGAAAGTGTGAGAGACAGAGACTAGATCTTTAGTTTTGCATTGTGAGTACCTCATTCAATGTTGAGAACGTGGTTTATATGAATATAGTCCTTAAGTGAGGAGATATAAGCTGGTATAATCTTCTCTGGTGACAGGCTATGTGCTCTTAGCCATTTAGTTTCTCCAAGTCTCAGTTTATTATTCCATTTTCTTAAGTTTTTATTTAGATTCCATTAGCTGCCATACAGTGTGATATTAGTTTCAGGTGTACAATTTGGTGATTCAGCACTTTCATAAATCACCCCGGTGCTCATCACAAGGACCCTCCTTAATCCCCGTCCCCTATCTCACCCATCCCCCCACTCCTCTGCCCTCTGGAAACCAGCGGTTTGTTCTCTGTGGTTAAGAAGGAACAAAGGGGCAGTGCTGAGCTGTCAGGACTGGCAGAGCAACCCCACTGGTAAATACTGGTGACATAGGTTTGTCTTTGTATTCTTAGTGATAGGAAGCGCGTCCTTTAGAACTCTGTCTGCTGAGCTTTTTTTTTTTTTAATGTTATGCTAATCACCATATATTACATCATTAGTTTTTGATGTAGTGTTCCATGATTTATTGTTTGCGTATAACACCCAGTGCTCCATGCAGAATGTGCCCCCTTTAATACCCATCACCAGGCTAACCCATCCCCCCTCCCCTCTAGAACCCTCAGTTTATTATTCTTAAAGAATGGATGTGAGTATGGCATGCCTGTCAGAGCAAAGTCAAGAGGGTTAAATGCAATAATCTGGATCAAGCACTTTTAACAAAGTTTCCTACCTCATAAGCCTTCTGCAAATGTTAGCACCTCATCTTCTCCTATTCTTCCTCCTCCTCTTTATAATAATAATGAAATAATAATTTTCATGTTTAGGAAGTAGATGCTATTTGGGTTGAATTTAGAATGCTGCATGTACCATAAATATTCATTAATTCAAGTTGGTAAATAATGTTTATAGAACCTCTATTAGGTCCACAGCATTAGAATACATGTTATATAAATACTAGAGTATAGTTTGATAGAGAATAGTTTAGTGTTTCCTACTCAGGGGAAAGTCATCCTAAGGGAGACAGGCCTGAAGATGCCTGAGTTGCTCTTTGCAGCTTCCTTGTAGCTGAAAGTAGGACCTTTGCTGTCAGCTGCTCTGACTTATTTGTGCATTACTTGTCACCATGCGTCTCTTCATTCTTCCGCCTTCTCCACTTCATCGATTTAATAACACCTCAAGTAATTTGTTATTAGTAGTAAATATCACCTTGAAATAGTGATACTAATTCTATTTATCATATGTTACATTTCTAGGATCTTGATGGTTTGATAACCTGTCTTTATTGTCTATTCTTAATTTCATAGACAAATATAGCCAAGATATTTTTATGTAAAATGCAAAGGATGAATGAAAGAGTATTGACTTAACATTTTATAGGGTTAAAAAACAAAGAAAAATCTACATAAACTGAGAGCAGTTGTAGACCTGAAAGTTTAATTATATTGACAACAAGAAAACATTGGTTGTAAAAGTCGTGGGTGTGTATGTGTTTCTGCACACAAACCCATAGATTTTTGAAGAATCATTTCATGATTGACAGTACCATACTCTTTACTAGGTAGTAAGTAAGAGGAAATGAGGCGTTCTTTGCACTTTAGTCATTGCTGCATTTTAGTTTTCAAGAAAACTTCATGCCCACAAGCAAACCTGATGAAAGACATACATATAAGAATGTAGTTCATTCTTTTTAGATTCTTACTATCATTGTGGTTTGTTTCCCTTATGACTAACTGCAGAAGATTTATTCTCATAAGCTGCTTTAGGTAGAATTTTCATGCAATTTTTATGCTTCCTCTTTTTTTAAAGTGCTTTTTGACATCTTTTCTGAATATTTTCATTCTCATGAATGTTCTTTTCTATGTCACTTTTTATTGAGCTGAATATAGCAATTTGTGGTTGGCATGATACCAGTCTATATTTAGCATTCTTTCTTGTAAAACTCCTCTCACCATATGAAGGCTACAAAGATGTAAGGTTCACATTTTTTTTTCATGTTATGCTCATAGTTCATGTCATTTAATCCTAGATAAAAATAATTGAGTGTCATTATTGAGCCTATTTACTTTATCTTTCATTATAAATTGTGGAGAGAAATTTGTGCTTCTGATAACCAAAAAAGAATCTCAGAAAAACTTTTGATTAAATCTTTTATAATTTATTTTTATGTAAATGTCTTCACTGGATTTTGTTTTAAAAAACACATCTTACCCATAACACAGCTTCAAATAAATATCTCATAGTAGGTATAAGTCTTCTCAAACAACATTTATATTTATAGTTTTGTTCTCACATGGTATTACTTTTCATTTACCAATATCAAATTTCAGGTTCTCCTTGCTAACCTAGTTACATCACTGAATAGATTTCATTTACCTATGACTTTTTCTCACATTTTTTTAGCTTGTAAAGTAGGTTATTTTTGTGACCTAAACTGTTAAAAATATCACAAATGGAAAAGTCAGCTATTATCCTGAAAAGTCTCCAGTTTATTAATAGGGACTCCTTTCCTTTCGTGTGTGTGTGTATGTGTACGTGTGTGTTTGTGTGTGTGTGTATCTGTTAATCTAATGTTCTTTTGGTTATACTCCTAAAACTTAGAGATACTTTAAATTTCTTCCAATTATTTTTTTACTTGAAGAAAAAAGAAACCTATAAAACATCATATTTTTGTTTAGGTTTGGTGTATCTCTTGCTACAGTAGTTACTATGATGTGATGTGAGGTTTCTCTACCAAATAAGTGTTCATTTTCTAAAAACCTTCTGGAGAAATGTAATTTTTTTTTTCCTGAATTGGATAATATGTTCATCATTTGACTTCCAAAGATGATTTAATCAGATAAGTTATAATCTCCTAGACAGATGGTTTGAATGAAAGAAAGGTGTGTGGGGGCGCCTGGGTGGCTCAGTCGTTAAGCGTCTGCCTTTGGCTCAGGTCATGATCCCAGGGTCCTGGGATCGAGTCCCGCATCGGGCTCCCTGCTCAGTGGGAAGCCTGCTTCTCCCTCTCCCACTCCCCCTGCTTGTGTTCCTGCTCTCGCTGTCTCTGTCTCTGTCAAATAAATAAATAAAATCTTTAAAAAAAAAAGAAAGAAAGAAAGAAAGAAAGGTGTGTGAATGGGACAGAGTATGAGGTACTATCTAAAGATGGGCATTGATCAATGGGAGAATTGCACAAATAGTGATGAATGGGAGAAAGAGAAGGAGCATTAAAAAGTAATAGTAATTATTATGATAAGCTAACCTATTTCACAGTGTATTTTAGGGTGATCAAAATTATAAAACATGATTCAGAGGAAGATAAAAATAGTTTACCATTTTAGATCATCATCGTTTTTTTGTTTTTGTTTTTGTTATCTGAAAGCTCAAATTTGTTAAGTTATATATCATGTTATTTTTGGCTTAAAAGTAGTTTGGGTGATGCTGTCAAAGGTCCAGCTAAGATATGATTGTTCCTTTGGCTATGGGGTTGGATTTCTTGTTCAAAAATAGTGCAAGAGTCTTTCCATATTAAACAACTAGAGCCTGTTAGTTATTGCTCATTTATATCATTCATTGAACAAACCTCTATTGCAACCAACTCTATGTGGCATCTTTGAACAGATGAACAGGATCTGGTCCTGGCCTTTAGTGGATTATCTCTACTGTTGTATGTCATTTGTTGGGATTCAAATAGCTTACTCTCTCCTCTGTGTTAAGAGAGAATCACAATAATTTGTGAAATGGAAAGAGTATTTATATAAGCATTTATACTCATTTGGGACTCATTAAATTTATGCTGGACCTGAGGTTTGAGGAATGAGCTCTTGATAAATAATGAGCTATAGTCTTTAGTTTAAGCTTATGGTTTTATTCCTTGCATACTGAGATTTGTGATTTTGACCAAAGACCTACCAGAAAACATCACTGAACAGAATATTGGAGATATATCAACATTTCATTTTGCTTGATGTTCTTGGGTTAGTATTGTAATGCACAAATCACACAACATTCTCATCAGTTCCTTGGTTGAAGTCATTAGCATATTGATTATACTTGTAAATTTTAATAAAACCCATTGTAAAATTCCTACCATGACTGCCAAGCCCATGGGTGCCACCAGCCCATCAGTCCTTTTGCAATCTCCCAGGCATTATTTTTTTAAGTCTTATTTGATTTATTTCATCAGATTTTATGGTTTTCAGTTACAGAGCCTATACATATGCTGTTATAGTGATAAATGAATATTACTATTTTGGGGAATTAATAATTTAATTTGAATTTTCAGTTGTATATTGTTTATATACAAATGTATTTGTGTGTGTGTGTGTGTGTGTGTGTGTGTGTGTATTGATCTTATATCCTGAAAAATTGCTCAATCACTTATTAGTTCTAGGAATTTTTTTTAGTTTTCTTGGAATTCTCCATGTAGACCATAATATTGCCTGTGAAAAAGAACAGATTTGTTTCTTTTGAATCAGAAGGCTTTTTATTTCTTTCAACACTGCCTGAGACTTCCAGTATGATGTTGAATAGGTGTGATGAGAGTAGAAAAAAATCTTTGCCTTTTCTTGAGCTTAGCAAGAAAGCATTGATATTTAAGTCTCATTTTTATCTGTAGGTTTTTTTGTCATTTAGGTCCTTTATCAAATTGAAGATTTTCCAACATTCCTAAATTAGAATTTTTATCATAAAAAGATCATGAATTTTTAAAATATTTCACCTGTATCAATTGATAAAATCATATGGCTTTCTAACTTAAACTATTAATATGGTAGATTACATTGATTAATGTCTGACTATTCAACCAGCCCTACATGCCTAGGGTCCACTTCACATGGTCATATGCTGATGTTCATGAGGGATACATTTGCATCTTTTTTTTTTTTAAACTGTTTTCATCTGATTTTAGTTATCAGGATAATGAAACTTTATACAACAAGTTGGGAAATGTTCTCTTCTATTTTTCTGGAAGTGATTGTTTAGAACTGGCATTATTTCTTCTTTAAAAGTCTGGTAGTCTTCACCAGCAAAATTATTTGGGCCTGGTAATAGCTCTTTTGGGAAGTTTTAAATTACAAATACAATATCTTTAATAGTCGTGGAACTATTAAGATTACCTGTTTCATAGTATGTGTGAGTTTTTGATTAAATAATATTTTTTGAGGAATTAGTAAATCTGATCTAAATTGATGAATTTATATACCTAGAGTTGTTCATAGTAGTTCTTTATTTTCCTTTTTTAAAAATTCAATTTATTTAAACTAAAAAAAAGACTTACACAATTCGTTCAGCCATTTCTCTTATCCCCACCCTTCACCTTTGGGAAACCACCAATTTATTTTCTGTATCTATGAGCTTGGCATGTATGCATGTATGTATGTATTTATTTACTATGTTTAGAGTCCACATATAAAAGAGATCATATGGTATTTGTCTTTCTCTGACTTATTTCACTTAGTGTAATACCCTCCAGGTCCATCCATGTTGTCACAAATGGCAAGATTTCCTTCTTTCTTTTTGGCTGAATAATATTCCATTGTGTTTATATTTATCTATTTACCACAATTTCTTTATCCATTCATCCACTGATGGATACTTGGGTTGTTTCCATATTTTGGCTCTTGAAGATGGTGTTGGGCGGTCGTGGTGCATATATCTTTTTATGTTGGTGTTTTTGTTTTCTTTGAATAAATACCCAGAAGCAGAATTGCTGGATCGTATGGTAGTTCTGTTTTTAATTTTTTGAGGAACCTTTATACTATTTTCCATAGTGGCTATACCAATTTATATTCCCACCAACAGTGCACCAGTGGTTCCCTTTTCTTTACATCCCCTCCAACACTTATTTCTTGTCTTTTTAGTAATAGCCATTCTAAAAGGTGTGTGGTGATATTTCACTTTGGTTTTGATTTGCATTTCTGTGATGATTCATGATGTGGAGCATTTTTTCATGTATCTGTTGGCCATCTGTATATCTTCTTTGGAAAAAAATATTTGTTCAGAAATCTGCCAGTTTTTAATCAAATTATTTGTTTTTTGGCAATTAAGTTATATGAATTCTTTATATATTTTGGATATTAGGTCATTATCAGATATATATTTTGCAAATATTTTCTCCCATTCTGTAGGTTGCTTTTTCATTTTGTTGATGGTTTCCTTTGCTGTGCAGAAGTTTTTAGTTTGATATAGTCATATTTGTTTGTTTTTACTTTGTTGCTTTTGCATTTGGTATCACATTAAAAAAAACATTACCAAGACCTATGTCAAGGAGTTAACTGTTTATATTTTCTTCTAGGAGTTTAATGGTTTCAGGTCCTATGTTCAGATTTTTAGTACATATTGAGTTAATTTTTGTGTGTGGTACAATATAGTGACCTACTTCCATTCTTTTGCATGTGGCTGTCCAGTTTTCATAACAACGTTTATTGAGAGACTGTCCCTTCCTCATTGTATATCCTTTCCTCCTTTGTTGTAAATTAATTGATCATATATGCGTGCATTTATTTCTGGGCTATCCGTTCTGTTTCACTGATCTAAGTGTCTGTTTTCATACCAGTATCATTCTGTTTTTATTACTATAGCTGTGTACTATAGTTTGAAATCAGAGAACATGATGCTTTCAGATTTGTTTTTCTTCCTCAACATCGCTTTTGCTATTTGGGATCCTTGGTGATTCCATTTCCATTTTAGGATTGTTTTTTCTATTCCTGTGAAAAATACCATTGGAATTTTGGTAGGGGTTGCACTGAATCTATATATTTCTTTGGGTAGTACGGACATTTTAATACTATTAATTTTTCCAATTCATGAGCATAGAATATATTTCCATTTATTTGTGCCTTCAATTTCTTGCGTTAATGTCTCTTAGTTTTCAATATTCAGGTCTTTGACCTCTTTGGTTAAATTAAATTATTCCTGGGTATTTTATCCTTTTTGATGCAATTGTAAATGGTGCACTCTCCCAGTTTTTATCTCTCAATCTATACTTGTCTGATTCCACAGCACTTTATTTTGGTTACATTCTTGGTGAAGGCTGGCATGCCATCATTTTCAGCACTTTTTTATGCCTTCCATTCCCAGGCTTTATTGCCCATAAGCTATACTTGCCTGGTTAGACTTAATCATAAGTTAACCAAATATTAGTTCATGCTTTTGTGTGTGTGTCAAAAACATTTCTCTCCTTTACCTCCCCCATCCCATCTTACTTCATTTCTTTGTTCCCTTACATATTAGCTAAAATATTACTTATTTTTTTAATTTTTGAATTTTTTAAAGATTTTATTTATTTATTTGAGAGAGAGAGAATGAGAGACAGAGAGCACGAGAGGGAAGAGGGTCAGAGGGAGAAGCAGACCCCCCGCTGAGCAGGGAGCCCAATGTGGGACTCGATCCTGGGACTCCAGGATCATGACCCAAGCCGAAGGCAGTCGCTTAACCAACTGAGCCACCCAGGCACCCCTAAAATATTACTTATTATTGAATAAACAGTTCTTGTCACTGCAAACTTGGTCAAGTTACCCCATTATTAACTTTCACAGGAGTTTTGAATTACTTCTTTCTGGTATTTATCTCAATTATAATTGTTTGTGTAATTTTTCTTTTGTTTAATGTTGTTAATTCTTCTGGGATATAAGCTTCTTGTCAGAAGGCCTATGTCTGTCTTATTTACACAGTTATCCAGAGCAAAGGGAGCATTCAGTAAATGTGTATTAAATGTATGGGTGCACATTACATCTGCTCTAAAATGGAAATACTCAAGAACAGATAGGTAATAATAGCAGAGATGTGGTAAAGGAGACTTACAGGGTCTCTTCAAATTCTGAGTCAGTGTTTTTTCTAGATGAAAATGAAGAAACAATTAATCTATCTATACAATATGGGTAAAATAGAAAAAGAAGCTAATAAGATATGGAAGTAGTGTGAATTTGAGAATTGTAGCATTAATTCTAAATTGATATTAGTATAGCACCAATTTTATATTTTGTTTAAACCTTGTGTTTTGGAGTGGGACAGAATATGATGCAGCATAGGCAGGGCTAAAAGAGAAAGGGGCAATTAGAGGAGAGAGTCATGAAAAATTCAAGTCCACGTGTAGAAATTGACCTTTGTTGATGAAAAATGGGTGATGCTCATGCTGCTTATTATTGACCAATAGTTTTGCCCAGATACCCACTAATCCAGAAGCATCTTGAGGTATATTATGACTGTAATATATGGTTAAATCCCACATGACATAGCCTACACTCTGTGAGGAACAAAGGTCAAGACTTCCAAGACTCTTGACTAAATCTCTAGAATAACCAAACTGGTTAATTTTTTTTAGTTCTGCCAAAGGCTACCATACTGTGTCAGACATTCCAGCTTCAAAATTTTTCATGCAGGAATTTTTGAATGGCAAGAATTTTAAATCCCAGGTTCTTGGTTTGAATTTTTTATTTGTGGTAATGTTAGAGGATTGTATTCTCTTATTAGCAATGTAGGTGTATGGTGATTATCTTGTAGAGGTATTAATAATAATGTAAAAACCTGTATTTTGAAGTATCAGTCTATGGGGAACTTAAATATATCCAGTTTTATTATTTTTTTTTAAGATTTTATTTATTTATTTGAGAGAGAGAGAGACAGCGAGAGCAGGAACACAAGCAGGGGGAGTGGGAGAGGGAGAAGCAGGCTTCCTGCCGAGCAGGGAGCCCGATGTGGGGCTCGATCCCAGGACCCTGGGATCATGACCTGAGCCGAAGGCAGACGCTTAACGACTGAGCCACCCAGGCGCCCTTAAATATATCCAGTTTTAAAAAATGCCATTTCCCTTCTACTTAATACTCTGATATCCCTCAGAAATGACCTAAACTGCTGAGACTAGACTGAGGGGTAGTGAAATAAGAAAGGTGATTTACCCAATTAACACAGCAAGTGAGTTGTCTCACTTCAGCATGTGGTGGTTAATTGTACACAAAATACACAAACCCTGCTAAGTGCATTGGCATTAATTTGATTCTTGGTTGCTATCACTGAGGATAGCACCATAGTCCTAAATTAGCTGAAATTATGAATACCTCTGCTTGGTCACTCTTTGAATATTACCTCAAAGACTCTTTGACAGGAGTTTGCTTCTTTAACTGCCTCTGCCATGACATTCATCATAATGTTAAAAGAGAATGTTTAAATTATTTGGTTAAGTCTCTGAATAAACAGATCAGTAGTCTATAAACTTGTCAATCTCCTTTCAGGAGTAGAGTTGTTTTAAGACAAATATCTTGTCTTGCATTTCATATATGTATAATATTTCTTCAGAATTTGGAATACAATTAAAATCCACTGATTCATTCGAATATTGACACAGTTCTTCTGAGACTTAATATTGTTTCTCATTTGTTGAACAAATACTTCTACAGTGCTTTGTATGTACCAGACACTATCCTAAGTACTTTACAAATGTTAACTGTTAATCTTCATAATAGTCCTATGGGCTAAGGGTGATTTCTGTCTTCATTTTAGAAAAAGATGAATTTGAAGGAGAGAGATGGCATATAATTTGCATAAATTTACATATCTGGAAAGTGGAAAACCAAAATGGGAAGCCATGCAGCCTGACATCTAAGTCTGCACTCTAGGCATCTGTATTTTGTTGCCTCTTATTGTAAAAACAATTGCTGTCGACTAACTGTTTGCAACCCCCAAAATTCATTGGTTGAAGCCATAGTGAGAGGGTTTTGGAGGTGGAGCCCTTGGGAAGTAATTAGGTTATGAGGGTGGAGGCCCCATGATGGAATTAGTATCTTTATTAGAAGAGGAAGAGAACTAGCCTTCTCTCTCTCCATGGGAGGGTACAATGATAAAATGGCATTCTGTAAAACAAGAGGACCTTGACAAAGAACCCGCATGTGCTGGCACTGTGATTTTAGACTTCTAGCCTCCAGAACTGTGGGAAATGAATGTTTGTTGTTTAAGCCTCCCAGTCTATGGTATTTTATTTTATTAGCTCAAACAGTAGTCTTTCTCTGGCAAACATGTCCTGTATTTGAGGAAACTAACTGAACTGTTTGGTTCCCATTAGATATGCATGTCTATGCTGTATTAAGATCTGTGTATGTCTAATGATACTTTGAATGTAGCAGATTAAATGGTATTGTGTAGAGAATATTGATTTAAGGATTAGATATTCTTGACTATGTATTCAGATACACTACCTGTGTGATACAGTTCAAATCATTTTATCTCCCTGAGACCTAGTTCCTTCCTTTGTGAGATGGGTATTATAATTCATAACTTTCAGATTATAATCATCACTAGTTTATGGCAATTACTATTAATACTACTAAAATGATTACTATTACTCCTAGTCCTGCTATGTTACCTTAGAGTAGCAATTCTGGCAAAATTTCTATTCAATCCCATACCTAATTATAAAGTAATTGAAGTGATATTTATCAGCAAAATTTTGTGCCATAAAAGCAGAGGGAGATTTTTTAAAAAGTAAAGGAAGCAAGGAAGTTTAAGAAAATCAGAAAATGCTTTATGCCAACATTGTATTCACAGCATATAGGCACATACACTTGTATTTTGTTTTAAAGATGAATATATTGGGGCACTTGGGTGTCTCAGTTGATTAAGCATCTGACTCTTGGTTTTAGTTCAGGTTATGATCTCAAGGTCGTGAGATTGAAACCTGCTTTGGGCTCCATGCTGGGCGTGGAGCCTGCTAAAGATTCTCTCCTGCTTTCCTACCCTGCTTGCACATGTTCTCTCTCTCTCTAATAAAAATAAATAAATAAAAATAAAAATGAGCATATTAACACAGTTTTATATGCTGTTGATTGAAATAAAAACATATTACCAAGACACAAAATGAAATGTTTTATTTCAAAAATAGCATAGTCTTATCAAAATGATTTCTGTATGCCAGCTAAGTGGTGAAAAGTTCATAGTGACACCAATGTTATCTCTTTGAGAAGTTGCCTAACCTTATAGGAACTAGAGGTTTGCCAGAACATATTAATTAAAATATGCAAATAAAGTACTTCATTGTTATCATTCATGCTTAATTAAACTTGAACAACAAAGACTTAAGTCTCTGATTCCAGTTTCTATTGAGTTCAGAATTGAACAAAAAACTAATATGAATGGAAATGACAGTGCCATAGTCTGTTACTGATTCATGACATATATTTGGGTATATAGTATTCTCAATGAGTTATCTGCTTCTATAGGGGAAGAAATGAGGTTCTAAATTCCCAATTATTGATCAGTCTCATTTCTTTGTAAAAATACAAGTGATTCATATAGCAACAGAATGAAGACTAAGAAATCAATGGTTCCCACTGAGCTCCTGGTTTTAAAACAGTATATTCGTGGATGTCATTCCTATCTCGGGAAGTCTGCACTCTTTGTATAAAAGAAGTGAAAAACTTAGAAGAACTCCTAAATAAAATAAGTACACTCAAAATTAATTGTCACTATTTGAATGTAATATAAAATTCTTTAAGTGTGAGTTTGCATTGGTTCACTACCTGTGGTAAAGTACTATATATTACGATATCATCCTAAATCTAAATTATTATCATTCAGGTACATAATTCTCTTTAAATTCGAAGTTTCAGAAGGTGTTCAAGAAATATTTACTGAAATACTTTCGAACTGAAGTGGGATATTCAGTTTAACTCACTCCTGGTCTTACACTGTAAACATGAAAAACAATCTTTCAAGAGTAGATTGCTTTCATATTTTTTTCCTTTAAGAGCCTCGAAAATTATCTTAGTTATGATATAGATATCCTATATGTATAAATTTGCTTGTTTTAATCCATAAAATATCTTACGATCTGTGTTTCTTTCTTTTTTTTTTTTGTAATTTTTGCCCTGTGCCCCATGCCATTTATTAATTACCATATTTTAAAAACAACAATACTGTTACAAAGAGGAGGGTTTATCATCTGCATATCTTCTTCATTCATGTCAGCTTGGCTTTCTTCTTAGCAGGTTCTTTATGCCCTTTGGCCTTTCTTCTTAAATTCCGCCTGTCTACCTCAGGTACTTCCATTTCTATTTCCTCTGAGCTGCTATCCACAATTTTTTCTGTTGACTGCATAAACTGATCCATTTACTCAGAAGATGCTTCAAACTGCTCCTCTGACTGGTTCTTCTGTCCTACGTTCTGTGAAAATGGCACATCTTCAAGTTCAACTTCTATCAAAGAGCTCTGAGAAAGAGCTGTAGATGTTTCCTGGGGCTCAGGTACCCCCTCGTCACCCTGGTCTTCCAATGAAGTAGTGTTGGGTGATAAATTTTCAGAGATTGATTCCTCAGAAAATTCAGCTATCACAGAGTTTGGAAAACCAGTGTCAGATCGTTGGTGGTGGAGTAGGATACCTAAAGATCTGTTTTTATTTCTAATTTATAGAATGTTTAACCATCTAGTCTGGAAAATCATATTTGATCAGTGTATTAGTATCCTATTGCTGCTATAACAAATTACTTAAATTCATGACAAAACAATTCAGATTCACTATCTTTACATTTTTGGAGGCCATAAATTCAGATTTGGACTCTCTGAGTGAAAATCAAGATGTCAGCAGGGCTGCATTCCTTCTAGAGACTATAGAGGAAAATCGATTTCCTACCTTTCCATCTTCTGGAGGTTATCTGTATTCCTAGATTTGTGGTCCCTTCCATCTTCAAAGCCAGCAAATGAATCTCTCTCAGCTCTGCTTCCAGCATCATTTTTTCTGGCTCTGATTCTCCTGCCTAGCTCCTTCACTTAAAAGGATCCTTTTGATTACATTGGGCCCATGAGATAATTTATGATAATCTCTCCATCTCAAGATCTTTAGCTTACTTATATCTGCTAAGTTCTTTTTGCTATGTAAGGTAACATATTCAAAGTTTCCAAGGATTAGGGCATGGACATCTTTGGGGGTTGGAGGGGCATTATTCTGCTTACCATGATGAGTATAATAGACATTTCAGGTGGGGGTATAGGTAGCTGCCTAAACTAGGTCCATTTCCTTTCGTGGAAGACTATCCTTCTATCTACAATGTTGGATTCCTGTTTTTATTTTTATTTTTTAAAGATTTTATTTATTTATTTGAGAGAGAGAATGAGAGAGAGAGAGCATGAGGGGGGGAGGGTCAGAGGGAGAAGCAGACTCCCTGCTGAGCAGGGAGCCTGATGTGGGACTCAATCCTGGGACTCCAGGATCATGACCTGAGCCAAAGGCAGTTGCTTAACCAACTGAGCCACCCAGGCACCCGTATTCCTGTTTTTCTTATTTCCTTGAGCTACCGGAGTCCAAATATTTCTCAAGCACACACACAACACACACACACACACACACACACACACACACACACACACACCATTACCATCACCACCATTACCATTTTAATACAAGGATGGTTACCTCATTAAGCTGACCCAATAATTTGTTCCTCCAGAAAATCTGGAGACTCAGGATTAAGAATGCTCATCAATGTCTTCTATGGCTTGAGCAAAAATATTGTAAGAAACCCAGGATGAGAAGGCCTTTTGGGGAAAATGTGTACTAATGAGAAAGGGAGTAATGCCACTTTACCTACAGAAAAAACAAAAATGAAGGTGATACAGAAAGAATGAAGGGGGGGAAATCGGAGGGGGAGAAGAACCATGAGAGACGATGGACTCTGAAAAACAAACTGAGGGTTCTAGAGGGGAGGGGGGTGGGAGGATGGGTTAGCCTGGTGATGGGTATTGAGGAGGGCACGTTCTGCATGGAGCACTGGGTGTTATGCACAAACAATGAATCATGGAACACTATATCTAAAACTAATGATGTAATGTATGGGGATTAACATAACAATAAAAAAATTTAAAAAAAAAAAGAAAGATGAATAGAGAAAGGGCCTCACCTGATCATTATGAAACACAAAAAGTAGACTTAGTTGTTCATGGCTTTCTCGTTCATATTTTCAGTTTCTGTGAAGCCTGCCTATACATCCTGTCCTTGAGTTTTATGTCAAATCAATGGAACCAGCTTTTGGGAACCAAATGTGTACATGTCTTCCCAACTCTGCATTTGGTGGCATCATGTTCATGGCTTGAAATCGACTATGGTGGGAGTATTTACACTATGGAATTAATAAAATGCTATGGATGTGGGATAGAGAGCTACTTGTGAACTATTTACCAGCACACAACTGGACATAATCTTAGGTCCTGTAGTCAGTTTCTTTCCTTTTGTATAAGTTAGTTGAATGAACTTCCGTACTTGCAATGAAAAGCACTTTTACCAGAATATGGATGATAAATTTAGGACATTTATTAACTCGAGCTGCTACATATTAAAAGACATACATACTTTCCTCTAGAAATTTTGAATTTTTATTCACTTTTTTAATGTAGTAAATTACCATATTTTGGGGAAGACAGGCAAAAGGACAACCAGGTGAAGTAGAAAAAAACAACAAATGCATTTCTTATTCATTAAGATTAGCAGTTAAGGGACACCTGAGTGGCACAGTCAGTTAAGCATCTGACTCTTGGTTTTAGCTCAGGTTGTGATCTCAGGGTTGTGAGACTGAGCCCTGCATTGGGATCTGCACTCAGTATGGAGTCTGCTTGAGACTCTCTCCCTCTCCCTCTGCCTCTCTCCCCTCCACCCCATGCATGTTCTCTCTCTCTCTTTCAAATAAATAAATAAATCTTTAAAAACATATTATCAATTAAGTTTATTCAGGAGTTTTGGAAGAGACTTCTAGGATGAGGTGCCTATTCAGCAGAACTTTGTATAATGGGTTGCATATTTACAAGTGTTACCACTCTGAGGGACTAATATAAACCTAAAGAATAGATGGAAAAAATTGCAGAGTGTAAGTGGCTGATTAAAAGAATTGTTCCTTGGTTGGCATGTTTTTACTTATTCAGAATAAATCAAGTTGTGGTTCTGAATTGCAAATATTAAAAATGAAAACCCATCCTCAGATATTTTCTACTCCAAATTACCATCTGACCCTTGTTTATAAACTTGTAAGTAAAAATGTTAAGTGGAGTGATGAATATGAGCTAGAAATGTGACATGACCCAGTCAAGATCAGTTGGAAATTTTAAATACCAGATCTGCTCATTAACACCATTGGCTCAGAAGTTTGTCTTCAATCTGTAATTTTATTTGTCATTTACTGTGGTTGATCAATAGCTCAGCAGTGATGACAGAGAATAATTGCTTAGTAATTATAAATTTTGTCTGGTAATATTGACTAATCACAGGACACTGTTTCTAAAAGTCAACTAAACATTTGGGAGGCTCATTTGGATATAGGAGTATTCATTTAGTTGCTCAGAAATGGATATTCTTATTAAGGAAGATGTGATTTTCTTTGTGTTTTCAATAAAAGTTACCCCAGTATGCACAGTGGTTTAAACATTAAATTTTAGAGTTTTAAAATGGGAAAAGGATTGATTTTCTAAATTATTTTGATGACATTTTAAGGAACAATTTATTTCTTTGAAACAGATGTTCTCCATTTCTATTTCAAGCCCTTTAAATGTTAAAAAAAAAAGTTGAAACCAAATTGCATGAAAATAAGTATCAGAGACATGCCCACAATGAACATACCAAAGATAAGCGAGTGATAACAATTAAGACATTTTCCATTTGGTGGCATCTACCCTTGTTAACAGTGATGTATTTAACTTGGTTAATTTTTTTTCACAAATCTCCATTTTATATTTATAACCACCTGTAGTGTTTATGACAATGTGAAATAATAATTAAAGTATTCCCTTGGAGCTATTGAGCATATGGCATGTTGAATCCTCTGTTGATTTCATTGTGACACTGGTTCTATTTTTTTATATGTTTTCTCAACATGGTTATTTTAAGTTTTGCTGAAGCTTCAGTGATGAGACAACCATTTAAAAGGAAAAAAAGAATTAGACTTCTTGTCTTTTTTTTTCTTCTTGTTTTTGTTGTTGTTGTTGTTGTTAGGGAAATGGGCTGTGTAGTTTCTTTGATGCATGCTTTGTCCAAACTTAAAATAAAAATAGGACAACTTGATGTATTTGAAATAATTAGGGTAAGATATCAATGTGTACTAAATACAGTTAAGCCTTAGAGTCAAGAGCCTTTCACGCTAATGTCTTTCAGTCCCCTTATTTCAGTTGACACACTGATTTTTAACAATCAGCCTCATACCTAGATACTGAATTTCCTGCCTACAAAAGAATGTTTTGATTCTAAATACCAGGATTTTATTTTTTAAGGGCAGGGTTATGTGGATTAAAAGCATCATATAAACACTAAGAGTATAAAATGTATCATATTTTTTAAACAACTGCCCATCAAAAAGAAACCTAGAAGATTTGTTTCAAAATCACAGTATGTTTCCAAGCAGTTATCTATGGTAAATCATTCACATCCTTTTCCTCAATGCTGAAAATTCTTATGAGATATCATTAGACTCTTACAACTTATAATGGAAAAATCAATGCAGTAAGAAAATTAAATTTTACTGATAGCCTTTAGGCAAAATGCAATGTTAAAATGCATTTTAGCTTCCCATGTGGTTCATAGGCAAAGGAAGAAATGGAATCTGGGTTAGCTGTCAGTGCAAAATATTTTTTTTTAGAAGCCGACAGGCCTGCCTGTGAACCGAACTCTTTCCTAATGCATTTGTTCCTTGATTACTTAATAATGTGAAAATAACCATCCTAATATGATCATTTGAAAGGTCAGAAGTCTGTTCTACTTAAAAAAAAAATAATAATTCCCTAGTCAATATAATGAGGAGATTTTCAATCTTCCCAGGAAGAGGAGTTAGCACAAAGAAAATGGATCCATCTCCTGAGTAATAGAGCAATGACATTTGGACCCCTAGGGAGAGAAAGAGTGGGGCACAGATACAAAAAAGATGGGGGAGAAGGACAAACTAAGGGAGAGACTTGGACTAGAAAAGAAAATTCATCAAGCTGCCACCTGCCTCTTGTGAAGATGTGACACGTAGACTACACTTGATGTGGTTTGTAGTCACTGTAAGTGACCACTTCCTTTGTTGGCAGACAGATATAGCAGACATGGATTGACACTCGTGCACTTTATTCATCCTGCATCTATAATAAAGTCATGCTTTATAAGAGTGATTTAAATGACAATGTTTTTGCTTAATCACCAAGGGAAATGTGCACAGTTAATTTCTAGATCATAAACAAAGACAGTAGTGCTTTATAACACCTTTTCTACTTTAGACCATGATTTAAAAATTCATTTATTGCCCTCATAAAATGCAATGACTAAGTATGAACACAGTTTTTTCCCATTTGACTTCTAGAAAAAAAATTATTTTTTTTGAAATTTGCATGTTATTTAATAATAAAGATTAATAATTTTTCCTAACTTTCATAGGCTTCAAAAGAATATGTTTATAGTTAATATTTGAAAATTGTTCTCAAAGAGCTTTAAATTCTTTTTTTTTTTTTTAAAGATTTTATTTATTTATTTGACAGAGACAGCGAGAGAGGGAACACAAGCAGGGGGAGTGGGAGAGGGAGAAGCAGGCTTTCTGCTGAGCAGGGAGCCCGATGCGGGGCTCGATCCCAGGACCCTGGGATCATGACCTGAGCCGAAGGCAGACGCTTAACAACTGAGCCACCCAGGTGCCCCTAGCTTTAAATTCTTAATAATGATGATTATTAATATTTGAAAGCACTTAGGTATTTTTATTGATGCCTACAATGTCAAATAATAGGTAAGAAAGCTATTTTATTTTTTGAAATAAAGATAGCCAGTGAATTTAGTAATCTAAAGGATATTGGTTGTCTTGCCTAGTATCACAATATTATAAATATTTTCCATAGTTTAAAAATAATTTTTGTGTCTTTCCTGATGATTTTTTGCTTTGTTGTTTTTCTAGCTCACACCGCACTTTTCTAAAGCTGCTTACTGTAAGATTTATTTTCAACAACTTGTAGAAAGTCCTCTTAAAACCTTATTGTAGAGAATCAAGTGAGAAAAAAATTAATTTAGGCAACAAATTATTTAAAAATAGGGGTAGAATCTAAGATATACATTTGAACCATGTAAAATTTATCTAAAGTATTATGCATTTTGATATAAATTAATACAGAAAGTATACTTTTTCAAACAGATCATGTAAGGATTCCTTTTCTCAATTTTGTGATAAAAACTTCCAGTGTTGCATTGCTTAAGCTATCTAAGGAGTATAATGAACTTTAGCTCATAAATTTATTGGAATCATAAACTTCTCATATCTTGGCCAAATCTTAGAAATAATAGAATTAATCTTGTTTTCATTGCATCTTCATTTTACTGATAAGGGAATAAAGGCAGAGATGATAGGTGGTTTCTCAATAGTCACAGATTTGGGATTCAACCCTTACTTGCTGCCTCACATTACAGTAATTATTTTAATATGCTGTGTTGCTTAATTTATTGAGGATGAATTAATATTTTGAAGTTTGGTGGTCCCTCTCCTACATTCCTGAAAATCTGGGCAGAAAACGCTATAATGCGAACTTGAAACTATTAGTTAAAAAAAATCAGAGGGGGAGACGAACCATGAGAGACTATGGACTCTGAGAAACAAACTGAGGGTTCTAGAGGAGAGGGGGGTGGGGGGATGGGTTAGCCTGGTGATGGGTATTAAAGAGGGCACGTTCTGCATGGAGCACTGGGTGTTATATGCAAACAATGAATCATGGAACACTACATCAAAAACTAATGATGTAATGTATGGTGATTAAAATAACAATAAAAAAAATTTAAAAAAATAATGATGTAATGTATGGTGACTAACATAACATAATAATAAAAAGAAATACTTGTTTAAACCAAAAGCAAAAAAAAAATGATGTAATGTATGGTGATTAACATAACATAATAAAATTTTTAAAAAAGTAAATTAAAAAATTGGATTGACCATGAAACTATAAAAGTCATAAAAGTGATAATAATTATAGGGAAAATAACCCAGCATACTTAAAATGATACACACTCTATCTATCTATCATCTATCATCTATCATCTATCTATCTACCTCTCTATCTATCTACCTATCATCTATCATCTTGAAGATTTTCTGGGCTCTTCATTCCCACCAATTTCAATGAGATATTTTATAAATTATTGAACTTGTTACAGATGTTTTACTCAGGACACCTCTTCCCATTTATTCCACTATCTAAATAACTACTTGAATTATATTGCTCACATTATTGACTTCATCATTCTGAATTCTTCTGTGGTAAACCCCATGCATGAGCCATGCCTGTCTAGCTTCATCATGCTTCACTGGTTTGGGTTTATTAGTACTTGTATTTTTTCAACCTTCTAATGGTTTCACTGAAAACAATTTCTGTTCTCTCACATATGCCTTACTTCTCTCTCTTAATTTTTAAATTTCCTCATTCTCTTAATTATTTATTATTCTTTATTTCTTATTCTCAACATATATTTGGGATAGAAGTAATCATTCTTATTCCCGACAAAAATGACTTGAAATACGTGCAATACGTGTATATCAGAAGCTAAATGTGGAAAATTACTGGATGTGCATACAGAAGTAAATTTGTTGAATTAAGGATTTTGAGTTAGGGAAACTTGCATTTGGAGCTGGATATATTTACTGAGGTTAAATAACATTCAATATCTGCGTGTGTGTTTTAATGGAGTAAAAACATAATGAAACATACAGATGTAGGGCAGCTCAGTCAGTTAAGCACAGGACTCTTGGTTTCCGCTCAGGTCTGATCTCAGGGCCATGAGATTGAGCTTCCTCCTATTGGGTTCTGGCTTCCCTGTCAGCGGGAAGTCTGCTTAAGATTCTCTCTTTCCCTCTTCCCACCCCCTGCTTTTGCTCGCTCATGTGCACTCTCTCTCTCTCTCTCTCAAATAAATAAATAAATCTTAAGAAAAAAAGAAATATACAGATATAAAGTAAGAACATTCCTTTTGGTAATACTAACATGTATTTCCATTTCCAGGATTTAGAATCCTGTACTCCTATTTTTGTGGCTTTTAAGCCTGTTGTATCAGGGGCTGCTAATACACTCAGAAGTCAGAATTTACTCACAGGCCAAATATCTGCAAATTCTGTTGGAGGTTGCATAAATTCTGTCACATTTCATTTGCAACTCAGTGGTCACTTTCTCACCCAAAATAAAAATTAGTTCTACATAATACCTTACCTGGAATGATCTCTTCATCCCTTTTTCAACTTAAGTCCTCTTAAAAAAAAAAAAAAAAAAAAAAAAAAAAAAAAAAAAAAAAGGACATCAGTAACTAGACCAGCATGTGAAAAAGGAAGAGGCAAGCTCTGTGAATGGACAGTAGTTCATTCTGGTTCTAGGGAGACACCAATTTTTATCAGTGAAAGGTGTTCAACGTCTTCCTATGTGGAGTCAGTATATTTTCTTGACTCTTAATAGAACATTGAGTACCTAGAATAATGTTCTATGGAAATTATTCTTAAAGTTTATTCTTACTCTGTGTTATAGCTGTATCACAGGCATGAACAACTTTTTTTTTTTTTTTTTTTTTTTTTAAAATTGGTAAGAATAGCTCTTCCCCCATCTAAATGCTGACAGCTTTATAGTTTGGACAGTTGGTGGAATGACTTTGGATTAGCTTCTTACATCATTGTTTTGGGTCTTGGGAACATCATGCTTTCTTCCAGCTTACTTCATAGGAACAAGTTTAAAGAGTTGATTAAATCATTTTCTTCACAGGGTGGTATTGAGACGATTTGTCTGGAAAAGAACTCCCTGTCAGTGAATTATTTCACTATACTGTACTTTGTGTTTTAAACAACTTTCCTTTTCCTCTAGGAACAATACTATTAGAGAAGAACCTATAAATCATGACCCCTGTGGACCTACAATAGTCCAATGACCTAGACATATCGGCCTGATAGTTATTTTAACTGTTTCACAGCTTTAAAAACACTCATTTCACTGTAGTTCCCCCATAAGGCCCTTGAGTTTAAAGAATTAATGATTCTCTGAAAATATTGTACTTTATAGCTACATGAGTTCTTAGATCATATCTACGGAGAAAATATGGTGTGTTTTATTTTATAAATTTTAGATGGCACTAAAAATGTAAAGTCCATTGTTTCCTGTCACCTTCTCACATAGGGTACTTCACTGGTAGGAAAGCGCAGTAATTGAAAGCTTTTTTTTTTTTTTTTTTTGAAAGCTTTTTATATGACTGGCTTTTCACATATGCAGTTTTAAGGTAGCATTGTAGGGTAGTGATTATGACCAACTAACGATGAATGGTTGGAGGCTCACATAAAACAATGAAATTCCAAGATCACTCATCCAGTAAGTGACAGAACCTGGATTTAAATCCAGATCTGTCACATTCCAAAATCTAGTTTTTCTACTCTATCACAAAAACCTCTGGAAATTAATGAAGCATTTATGATATCTGATGACAACACATAAAATAAAGGTAGCATCCTCTCAGATTATCATAAAGAAAATACCCAAGTGTCTTAAAAATATGAGTGTACTGAAGACAGGAATAATGTAAATGTCAGGAGACTGTAACATCAGTTTTTAATAACTGTGGCAAAGTCTCTATGATGTAAATCTCTCCAAGTTAAATTTTTATATCTATTGATAACCAAATATGATCTGTCAGTACATTCCTAAAAGAAAAATCAGATTTAAAGACCAGTGAATCATTAACATCACATATTTTTGCAGTATTATATGTTCTTAAAATAACAAAATATGCCGCATGTTATCTATAATGCCATAAATATTAACAAAATACTACACTATAATGCAGTAGTCATAAAATAGCAAAGCAGATGAATGAAAATGCCACAGCAACTGGCAGCATGACCTTCAAATATATTCTGCTGTGCATTTTTACAAGGTTCAGGTGGAGTTCTCTTTTCAACCATTCATTCCTCTCCCCTACATTGCTGTGGTCTAAGGTACATGTACATGGGGGGAAAAGGTAGCCATATAGAAAATAAATCTACCCTATTAACAAGTGGGCAAACCTCCAGGCATGCCCAAGAATATTGACCACATAGGAGATAATAAGCAAGTAGAGCACACGAAGCCTCAGCTCCAGGCTTTAAGACATGGTGACCTGTAACTTCCAGTACAATATAGCCAAGTGAATGTCCTGGATTTGTATCAATCAGATTTGCACATTTTTTGGCAAGGGTAGGAGTTTAATTGGCAGCTAGTCCTGGCTAGGAAAATGCTATAGAAAGCTGTCCAGGGAATGACATAATTTCCCTCCCCATTGTTCATATATGCATAGGTGGACGCACACATGGATTTTTTCTAGCATTTGATCTAATTCCATTTCAGATTTTTAATCTTGCATAAAGATTATTCTATTCTTCTTTTCATCACCTTCTTCATCTATCACTATTTTTCTTTTCAGTAACTTTTTATAGCAATTTAGTTGTAAACAATTATGTCACCTTCTCCTAGGATTAGAAGAGAGAGAGTGCATTGCTGAAATACCAAATCTCAGTTTAGCAATTTAAGTTCACTGTGATCATTTGTGACCTTTTAGGCTACTTTCTTAGGGTGACCACTAGATAATATCCTCTAGAATTCTTAATAAACTGAGACTGATAAAATATTCTTTCTTGAAAAGTAAAATATGATGGATATTTTTGCACATTCTAGTTTATCAAAACAGGGTGTGGGAACAAATACAAAACAAATGGCATAGGTCCAGTGGTTTGTGAAGGGGATAGATGGGTGACAGAGAGAGCTATGAATTCTTTCCTTGAGATTCTTCCTGAAAATCTAGAAATATGAATTAATAATTTGACTTAGCATCTTATACATTAAGATATATTATAGTGTAATATGAAAGAACTCTTTAATATATGTAGACGATTAGATTAATCCTAGTTTATTTTATAGATATATTGATCATGCTAACCTTGCACAGACTATTTTTATATGCTAAATGAAAGTTGTTTTAATTTTATACATATATTCAGTTTCCCCAGACATTATATGTCTTTTTAATTATCCATTTTTTTTTTTACCCATAGCATTTTTTTATACCTTTTAAAGTGTGTTCCATTGATTTTCTACCTTTAGAATGCCTATACATTTTCAAAAACTATTTCATAAATTAGTGAGTGAAGTGACTTGTGGCCAAATCTATTGTATATAGTTGTTGTTTTACATGGCATTAAAAAAAAAAATAGTCCATTGAGTACCTATGAGAAGAACAGTTGAATTCCCTTACACATTTAAAAAACTTTTTTTCTTTTGTTTAAAATACACTTATTTATAACTTAATATATATGGTACACAGTGCCAAAGGTTACAGGAAGGTATAAGAATTAGGGACTGCCATCATATCTAAAGGGGGATATAAGCCATAACAGAAGTATCTACCATGCAAGTTTGAATGTGATAAATGTTATAGCGGAGCTCTGAAGAAAAGATTATAGAAATTCTTAGGAGGGAGAATTATTTCAGCACTCTTTATTTTGTCTTCATTCATTCAGTAATACTTGTGAAATGACTATTGCATGCGAGGCACTATAAATGTAATGATGAAAAAGATATCATCTTCACCTTGAAAAATTTATAGTGTAGATAAGGTTGGTGTTATGTTGGAAATGCAGTAAGTGAACAAACAATTCTGGTATGGTGCTGAATGCCATGATAGCGACAGAAAACATCTATTCAAAGTAAGGCAATAGGGTATCACATGAATAACACTGATGCATCTATATCACATCAGATTGTCTACTATGTGGAAAATATTTCTTTTCCATCCATAAATTTGCCTCAGCTTATTACTTTTACACCTGATCTTAATTCATTTAAGATAAAACATTCCCAAAATATGATTTATCTACAAAATAGTTGTTACATGCCAAATAAAGAACAATTTCATGATTTTCTCACTTTGAAGAAAGAAATGTTTGTGATTGAACCTGACAGATCTAGAAAATTAAGAAAAAGTGGGATGTAGAGAGAATATTATAATGAATTACATAGCTATGGAAACAATAATTTATCAACCTAAATGCAAGATAAATTTGCAATATACTTAGATTACATCTAGTCAATGGAAGTAAGGGCTCTTTGTATATGCAGATATAAATACTCACAAATATACAGGATGAATTTTTAATAAATTAGATCAAACAACATGCCTGCAGATAGGGTAATAATCCAATAATTAAAGAACCAGAAAACCAAAACAACAACAACAACAATAAAAAACCCCAGAAAACCAGAGCATGGAATGGGAGAAAGTACAGATATCTTAACCAAGCATATGGTATAGTTGTTAAATTTAGTATCACTTTGGCATCAGCTTAGCCTTATGAAAACGGGAGCAGAGACTTATTCTTATTACAAAACAGAGAACATATCAATCAGTTCCAGTTGTTGAATGATGGAAACTGTTGCATTGATTTGTATTATGACAATTGAAATTCTGAACTGCATGCATATATAATCAGAAAGATGAATATTGAATATCAAAGATACACAGATTGAAATCTAGAGATTATGATATTTTGATTAATAGAAGTAAGGATTTTTAAAAAGCAGTGTGTATTTATTTATGTATGTCTGTACTTCCTGTACTATATATTAGTGATTTTTGCACTGTGTTCCATTCAATTCTTAGGTTGCAAAGAGAGAATATTAGAGACCACATCATGGGTATCAAGGAAAAGCAAAAGTGCAGGGGTGGAGGCACTCACCTCCAATACAATCAGATCTACTTCAGATTGTTTTACAAAAGAAACTCATACTGCAGGGAGGTACTTTGGAAACCATTTACAGAGAGCAAATCCTAGAATTACATTGGAAATCTTATCACATGAAAAATTGGAGCTCAATATTATGATTATTTTTAAGCAGGCTATATCATTTTCCTAAATAATACCAAAAAGGGAGAATTTGTATGATTATGAATATGCAATAGGTATTTATTTGAAAAAATATTAAAAGGCATTTTATTTGATTTTGTGACCAAAGTAAGATTTAGAAAAGTATGAATTCTCGTACCAATCATTCTAAAAATGGTTCTAGGCATATAAAATATAAAGATAATCTTTGCTCTTAAAGACACTCATAGTCCACTCAGAGAAAGATAATATGCAGACTATTGCAATATTGCTTAATAAATTTCAGGAAAGAAGAAGGCAAACATATGGGGCGAGGCATGTGACATGGAGATTGCTTAGGAAGGAAAGTGGGGATTTCACATTCTTTGTAGAGTAAATAAAATCTCTTAACTTGAATCTTAAATGTTAAGTGTGAGTTAGCCATATGAAAATGGAAAGGAACACTTAAAAAGTATACTTTTCTATATGTTTGTATAACAAGGAAAAATGTTAAAAAGAATGTATGCCAGAGCTAAGCAACTGAATATGCAAAAGCTCAGTTGTATAAAGAAGTCTTAAGAATGGTGAGTCTGTGGCACACTGGTTTGTTGCAGGGCGTATGTAAGTGAGGTAAAAGAGAAAGGCAGGGTACTGAGGTTTTACATGTTACCCTAAGAAGTTCTTTTTTTTTTAAATTTATACATTTCAATGATCCTTTTTATTTTATTTTTTTTGAGAGAGAGTGTGCACGTGTGAATGAGCAGGGGGTGGGGCAGGGGGAGAGGGAGAGAGAGAATCTTAAGCAGGCTCCACTTCCAGCAAGGAGCCCTAGGAATGGCTGAGATCATGACCTGAGCTGAAATCAAGAGTCAGACACTTAATGGACAGAGCCACCCAGGCATCCCTCAATAAAATAAATAAAAATTGCAGTACTCACCATACATGCACTTTCCTAAATTATTTGTTGGACTGTTTTTTGAATGTCTATCTCATTTAGCAGACCATAAGTTCCATGGGGACAGAATTGTGTCCAATTTACCATTCTCAAGACATTATGTGTGGTGTGTAATCATTGCTACAAAAATATTTGTTCAATTATATGAATAAATCTTAAAGACAATGAAGAACCAATGAGGGATTTTTATATATTTCAAGAATATATTAGAAGAGTGAAGTTGAGGGGCGCCTGGGTGGCTCAGTCATTAAGCGTCTGCCTTCGGCTCGGCTCATGGTCCCAGGATCCTGGGATCGAGCCCCACATCAGGCTCTCTGCTCAGTGGGAAGCCTGCTTCTCCCTCTCCCACTCCCCCTGCTTGTGTTCCCTCTCTCGCTGTCTCTCTCTGTCAAATAAATAAATAAAAATTTAAAAAAAAAAGAGTGAAGTTGAACATCAGGGAGACATATTAAACTTCTATTTCAGTAGTCTAAGATGTAAATAAATTCTAAGTTTCTGGCTTGGGCAATTAGGTAGATGATAAGGTCTTTTGGTGAAACAGGTCTTTAGATTAAAATTTGTGCCTACATTTGTGTGTAACATTTCTGTATATTCTAAATTTTAAAAATTCTATATTTAAAAAATATTGTTGAAGTATGATTGGCATACAATGTTATATTAGTTTCAGGTGTACAACATAAGTGATTAATCTTCTCTATATGTTATGCTCACCACAAGCATCGCTGCCATCTGTCACCATACAATTCTTTTATAATATCATTGACTATATTCCCTATGCCGTGCCTTTTATTCTGACAAATTATTCATTCCATACCTGGAAGTCTATCTCCTACTCCCCTTTGCCAATTTTCCCATCCCCTTACTTCCCTCCCTTCTGGCAACTGGTAGTTTGTTCTCTGCATTTAAACATCTAATTTTGCTTTGTGTTTATTTATTCTTTTTTTTTTCTTTTTTAGATTTTACATGTGAGTGAAATCCTACAGTATTTTTCTTTCTCAGTCTGATTTGTTTCACTTAGTATAACACTCTCTTGGTCCATCGATGTTGTTGCAAATGGCACAATCTCATGCTTTTTATGGCTGTGTAACATTTCATTGTGTGTGTGTGTGTGTGTTACATCTTCCATATTCATTTGTCTATTGATGGACACTTAGGTTACTTCCATATCTTGACTATTGTAAATAATGCTTAATAAACCTAGGGTTGCATATATCTTTTTAAAGTAGGTTTTACTTTCTTTGGGTAAATAGTAGTGGAACTAGTGGATCTAAATTTAATCTTTAGAAATCACATTTATTATATGTAGGCAATAATGACTGTAGGCAAGTGATAAATAATATATAGCCTATGGGAAACATAGGACATTCTCTACACAAAGTCCCTCATGTAATAGATGAGAAAATTGAGATCAGAAAGGGTTGAATTCAGCCAAACCCTCTCTGTTGTACTTCACCCCCTTGTATAGTCAACTGGTTATTTTTGGCAGAGAGGAGATGATATTAGGTGTTTTTTTTTTTTTTTAATTAAATCACATTTATATCTTTCTCATGACTGTAACGAAAAGTAAAACAAAGAATAATGCTATTTTGTATTTGTCGAGGTGTAATCATTGAAACAGAAACCACTCTCCATATTTCACATGAGGGAGTGGGGCAGTACAGTGAATTGGTCACAAAAGAATTTGGAAGGGTAGAATAGCAAATGGCAAATGGAGATGACAATAGCAAGTTTGTGAACAAAAAATAATATTGGTGAGCCCATAAGTCTGCACCTGCTTCTGTGATGTTGAAGATGCTATTGCAGTTAGTCTTGTATTCAACAAAGAAATTTCACCTCTCTCAAAGCTGGAACTATTGTAAAAGGGAATGTCTCAGGCTACCTGAGTCTCGATGAATCACCTCAGTCCAGCCAATCTTACGGCCATTGCCAGGAACGGCCATACTGCTGGTATAAGAAGCAGAATACTTTCCTCTTTTTTTTCCCTGCTTATTTCTTTCCAGCGCCTCCTATTGCCAACATTTGGAGGAAGTTTGCAATCATGGGAAGCTGGAAAATATAATTCACTGGAAAATGAGTTTCATCAGTTTAGTGCAGAGTTTTAAAGAGTAGTTATGGGTCTGGGAAACAACAGGTAAGTAACTAGCACAGATGATATTTCAAAATAGGTGGATTGCAGAGTATGTTTTCTCGTTAAAGGTAGTCTTATAGAAATTACTTTTGAAAGACATATTTCTTACAAATGCTGTAAGACCAATGTGATTTTTATAACTAAATAATCATGTTACTCTAGGAATTACATAATACATCCACTTCAATTAACAGCAAAATTTGTTCAAAAGAAAAACATCATGATTTTACAACTTTTCCAAGTGTAAAGCTAAAGTCTAAGCACCCCCACCTAAACTTAAAAGATAAAGGAATGAAAGAGAACAACCACAAATGGCAACAATAGCCTTTCAATAATACTTATAGTACTTGAACATAAATTTGAAATAGAATTTTTATATTAAATATATACTTTAAAAATGAATGTAATTCATTGATTAAGAATATTTTTGATGAAAAAATTCTAATTAAGCTAGAATTAGTTTAAATATGAAGGGAAAAATACTGGTTTGCATAGTCAAACCATAAGAAATATGTAGCCTTAGGACTCATGAGCATATATTTATGCCTGTGTCTTGTGTATATGTGTGGGTATTTCTTTCAGTCTCTGTTTCTCATCTCTTCTTATGTGTGCCTTCTATCTCTCTTTTTTTAATCTGGCTATTCACATGACCTTGGATCCATGATGAATGGCACATTGGAACTTGTTTTTTTTCATAACTGCAATATCAAGAGCAAAGGATTCTTTTCTCCCAGCTGGAGTTTAACAAATCCTAAGGAAGAGTTCTGATTGTCCCAGTTTCATGTGACCTACCTTAGAAACAATGTGATTTGAGAATGGGGAATACTGCACTTGTCTTAGCATGGTTCATTCTTTGCCTATTCTAGGAGGGAACAGTTTTCCATAAGTAGAGATTACACAGACACGGACCCTAGAGGACCTTTGAAGGATAGGAATTACCCTCAAATTAACTCTAGTCTGTATAATAGCCCCCCCTTTTATATGGCCCTCATGCTAAAAAGTTTTCTCAACACTTCCATGATTTTATAAAAACTTATTAATCTTACATTAGGTAAATATATTAAATATCATAGCTAAATATATATTGCTTTTCATCTTACAAATCATTTCATAAGACATGATACAAATCAAGTTTTCTAAGCAAAGCCCCACTATAAATCTATTGATGTGTTTTGGATCTCAGGGCTTAAAGGTAGCCCTGCATTATAGTGCAAGATTCCAACCCCCTGCAGAGTGCCCTTTGTACTGCTCTACCCATGTAGAAAACTTGAATCAGTGCAATAGTACTTGTTTGAATGGCACAATTAAAATGAGGGTCTTATATAAATTAAAGGAAAATACATTTAATGACACTTATATTAACATCCTGAAGTATATCATTCATTATTCAGGCATTTTTACTCAATATTATTCATATTCATACTCCTATGATGTCAATATAGTAAAAGAATTATTCAGGATTCCAAAATGTTTCTATTAAATGATTTAAATGTTGGGGCACCTGGGTGGCTCAGTCGTTAAGCGTCTGCCTTCGGCTCAGGTCATGATCCCAGGGTCCTGGGATCGAGTCCCACATCGGGCTCCCTGCTCGGCAGGAAGCCTTCTTCTCCCTCTTCCACTCCCCCTGCTTGTGTTCCTGCTCTCGCTATATCTCTCTCTGTCAAATAAATAAATAAAATCTTAAAAAAAAAAATAAATGATTTAAATGTTGACTCCTATGAATTTCAAGTGTATTCATAAATTAAAATACTTCACTGACTTTTGAGTGTTGTTATTACAGCTCTCTTCTTTCTTTAACAAAACAAACACATGAAACGCTTTCCCCAAAGAGCTTTTGTTGTTTCTAATTATGGACCACAACTACAGGCATTATAAAACAACAATGATGAAAATGACAACTAATAAACTTTCCACAATTTTTTTAAGTAAAAGGGAAATTAGATAATGTTGAATACTTCTGTTCAATTTTTGTTTGTACATATTTCCTCATAGACCTGATTACTTGCTGCATTTTTCTGAGGTTTTGAACAATCTCATATAGACACATTAAAAGTGATCCTAGATTATTTTAATTTAAGGTGGATGGAATAATCACTAAAAGATGTTGCAACTTGAATTCTGAGAAGCAGCTTCATAGTACACAGGCAGTAAAAACTCTGGCACAGTGAATTCTTTCCAAAAACAGACCATCCTCCATAGAGTTCCTCAATATGGATGAATGACCATATAGTGTAAAAGGATTCATAATGAGAGAAAACATTAAATAAAAAAGACACAACAACAAGAAAACAATTTGATTTTTTAAAAATGGGCCAAAGACTTTAACAGACAACTCACCAAAGATTTATAGATTGTAAATAGGCATGTAAAAAGATGCTCTACATTATTTGTCATCAGATAAGTGCAAATTAAAATGAGATACCACTACATACCTACTAGAATGGCAAACATCTGGAACACTGACAATACCAAATGATGGTGAGGGTGTGAGCTACAGGAACTCTGATTCATTGCTGGTGAGAATGCAAAATGGTTCAGCTTCTTTGGGAGACAGTTTTTAGGTTTCCTACAAAACTCAACATACTCTTACCATGAGATCTTGCCATCATGCACTTGGTATTTACTCAAAGGAGTTGAAAACTTTTGTCCATGCAAAAACGTGAACATAGATGTTTATAGCACCCTTATTCATAATTGCCAAAACTCGGAAACAATGAAGATGTCTTTCAGTAGGTGAATGTACAAATAAACTGTGGTACATTGAGAGAGTGCAATTTTATTTAAAAAATTAAAAAAAAAAAAGAAATGAGATGCCAAGCCATGGAAAGACATGGACTAACCTAAGATGCATATTGCTAAGTAATAGAAGCCAGTCTGAGAAGGCTATGTACTATATGATTACAATTATATGACATTCTGTTAAAGGCTGAAATAGGAAGACAACAAAAAAGATCAGTGAATGCCAGGGGTTTGGGGTAGGAGGAATGGATAGGTGGGGCAGAGAAGATTTTTAGGGCAGTGAAAATACTCCCTATGATATATGTCATCATACATTTGTCCAAACCCATTTAATGTACAACACCAATTGAACCTTTAGAAATCTGTGGACTTTGGGTGATTATAATGTGTCAAAGTAGGTTTATCCTTGGTTAAAAAAAGTACCATTCTGGTGAGTGATGCCGATAATAGTGGAGACTATGCATATGTAGGAACAGGGGGTTTAGGGGAAATCCCTGTACTTTCCTCTCAATTTTATTGCAAACCTAAAGCTGATCTAAAAAATTAAGTTTTAAAAAATAAAGAAGAGACAATAAAGTATGTGTGACTTCATTAATGTTATTAGTTCACATTTTTCAAGTATTTTTCTTTCCATTTAACCATAAATGTAAGTATAACCTTCACTATTCCTTCAAACAAAAATAAATAAAAAATAGTAGTAAAATAGAGGCATTCTGTGTCATCAGTTGACCTCTGAAATACTTAAAATATGGTTTTTGGTATGTCGGAGGCCTTTATCCTATGGGACCTGCTGTAATGTTTTATAAATGGAAGACATTTAAAGCTGCAATCCAGAGAATCAGCTGGAGAAGAGTTTATGGATTCTGTTATTTCATGGAGGAGAATACTGAGAGCAGAAAGTTGATTGCTTAAGGTCACAAAACAAAAAGTAAAACTATATTTTATTTTTTTTTCTGTTCCTCTATCCATTGCTTTCTGCACTGAATCACAGATTCAGGAGTCCTGGGATACATTCTTTTGTCTGCATTTAACTCAATCTATAGCATTGGGCACATATTCATTCAACAGATATTTATTGAATGACTGTTGTGTACTATGTAGTATTCTAGGAAATGGGGATATAAAGATGATGGGTGCAGATAATCATGTTCAGTATAAAGGAGGTGCAGTGGGAAGACAACACATATTCTCCAGTGTTTATAATTGAACTTAATTAGATAAACTAGATGGAATCTAAGGCTCTTCTGGTCAAAAGTGTTACTATATTTACTACTGTATCTCAAATGTATTACATTAGCGCTTCAGGATTTTGTTTGTTTGTTTGTTTCTAATTTATAAAACTACCCTAATAGTTAGGTGTTGCTATTGCCACTTTACATATGAGAAAGTCATTAATTTGCCAAAAATTGCCAGCAACCTAAAATAGAATACTTGAGTTCAACCTGGTAAGTCCGAAACCTAGACACTATAATATCAAGCTAATACTTGTTTTCATTTTTGTTTTTTTTTAAGCAAAGTGTACATATCCATGGAACTAGTAATTGGGAGAGATTTTAAAAGTCAACTTTATGCTTCCTAGGAAATACATTTAGGCTTTCTCTGAAAGCAGTCTTCCCTCATGCATGTGCACCACATGTACCAATATCACGCTCCTTCCACTAGGACAAGAATTCTCCAGGGCCGATGTCAGTGCTGCGCAATAGGACTTTCTGAAATGATGGACATATCCTATATTTGCACTGTTCAGTATGGTAGCTACTGGCCTCACATAGCTATTGAATATCTGAAGTATGGCTAGTGTGACAATGGAACTGAATGTTTAATTTTAGTTGATTTAAACTTAATTTAAATAGCTATGCGACTGTTGAATACTTGGAACTTGGCTGGTGATACCGAGGAACTGAATTTTAATTTTAGTTAAATTTGAACACTATATCAAAAACTAATGTTGTACTGTATGTTGGCTATTTGAGCATAATAAAAAAATAAATAAATAGCCACATTTGGTTAGTGGCTAGCAAAATGTCTAGTGGATATTGCAGGCCTGTACACATTTGAATGTGCATGAGTGGATTTCAAAAGACCAGTGGATCTCCTACAATTCAGTACTATAATATGTGTGCATGTGAAGTTTTCGTAAGGTAGGTTTTTCTACCACATCCTCAAGGGATTCATAGAAGTATTAAGAAACGTTCCTCTCCAAGAGGAGCATGGAAGCTCTTCTTGTTTTTTTTGTATTTTCTAACCCCTGTATTTAACCCACATTACGTTTGCTTTTACCCTGATGAAGTTGATTCTTAACTAAACTTTCTTCTGAGTCTATGGATATTGAAATCTCCCTGTCACAATATATAGAAAGGAAATGGGATTTTTAGTAATTTTGATGAAACATAATCAAATTCTTTTTATATACATACCTTTAAAGATATTATTCCAAAGAAGATGTGAAAATAAAGGGTTCTAATTCCAAAACCATGTTGTTTTGATGGTGGTTTCTAATGTTCTTAAGCAAATATTTTGTTCTGGATTTTAGTAAATGAAGGAATATGGTCTTTACAAATTTATCACCACCTTCCAAAATTCTCATTAAATGAGTCCATCCATCCATCCATTCTTCAAACTCTCGAAAAGGTTGTGCTGTGTGCTGGTCATTGTGTTCAGCACTAATGATACAAATATATCCAGGAGAAGTGGTTCCCTTTAGCAAGGACCTAGTAAGCAGGATGGTGGGTAGACAAACAAGTGACATAAATGATAACACATCATGGTAAATATTATAATAAAATACAAGTGAAGAGTGTTTGAATTCTTATTTAATATTAGGTACTGTGCCGAGTGATTATGGCATTTTCTTCTGTAATCTCCACAGCATGTCTTCTTGGCTTATTACTATTATTTTTTACATTTTATAGATGATAAAAATCAAGCCTGAGAATTGCTAAGTAACTGACCCTTGGCCACATAGCTGTAAGTAGATGCACCCACTATATTCTCAGGCTGGAGAGGGTGGATACAAAGGTCACGAAAGGTTGAGAGAAGACAGTGAAATGTATATAAAGGTACATTTTTATGATATCTCCTTGGAGGATTTGCTAAGCACCAGGGATTCAAGAAGAGTATCAAGACTCTTAAAGTCAGATTACTTTTACCTGGACTCTGAAAGTTTTATTATTTTTTCTTCTATCATCTACTCTAATTAATATCCCATCTAAATTGATTTATATCAAAGATGATTGAATTTTAATATAGTGTAGGATAAATGGTGATACTTCATTATATTATATTAAGCATATTAGCATAGTCTTAGGTTACTGTTTTAGAATGTTAGTGACTATTTTATCCTCTTCCTTTTGTGCACTGAATCTGAAAGAGATGAAAAGGGCACACCTTTAGCAGATTAGTCTTATCCAGTAGAGGATTGAATATCTTGAATATCAGGAGCAAGGACTGTGGTCAGATCCAACTACAGAATTTGCAGGGCCCAATGTGAAATGAAAATGCAGGGGACATTTGTTCAAATATTATTAAGAATTTCAACAAGGCCACAAAAGAGCACTATACCAAACACACGGCCTTCTCTGTGCAGGACCGTTCTCCGCGCAGGACCCTGTGCAAGTGTACAGGTCATGAGCTCATGAAAGCAGCCCTGATGTATTTCTGTAAAGCACTTATATGCTTCTCCAAATGTGGCATATATACACATGCTGCATAGTAAAGAAGTTTGAAGTACCCATATCTCAAACTTTATGCCCTTTCTTTGGCAATGACCTCCACAGCCCTTCCTGATGTAAGCTGCCTATGTGAGGTAACCCCAGATGTGACCTCAGGTGATAAATCCAGGGCTGAACAGCTAATCCAAGCTGAGCCAATCAGATTTCTCCCTTGAGGAACCAGGAATGTTTGAACCAGGAACACAGGAACATATTCAAAGTTTCTAAATCATGAAGCTGGAAGTTTGGGAGATCTGGGGATAATAAGAGCAGTACTCAAAGCTCTGTGGATAAAACTTTATGGGAAAGCTGGATCTAAAACATTATGTCAGCCATGGGTTGTGGAGCAGCAAAACCAGAGATAGCAATACGAGAAAGAGGGGTGGGGGAGAGGGGAACAGAGAACGAAAGAGAGATGGAGGAACGGGAGGGGAGGGAATATGCTGCATGGGGAATGAGTGTTCTTTCTCTGCTAAGTTTTGTAACAACACTATGTCAGTCAGGTTACCATTTTATTTTTTATATATACTTTTCAAGTATGGGATATCCTTTTTTTAAAAAAAAAAATATTTATTTAAGACAGAGTGAGAGAACACAAGCTAGCCTGAGGTGCAGAGGGAGTGGGAGAGGGAGAAGCAGGCTTCCCGTGGAACAGGGAGCAGGATGTGAGACTTGAACCCAGGACCCTGGGATCATGACCTGAGCCGAAGGCAGATGCTTAAAGACTGAGCCATCCAGGGGCTCCTGGGATATCCTTTTAAATGAGAGAAATGGAGGGTGATTAATGCTGATTACAATTTTCATGAACTTCTTTCAGCCCCATGTGTCTTCTGTTTCTCTAGTATGATCCTGTTACTACTTCTGCTAGTTTGGGTTGCCATTTCTTTCCGTCAAATAACCCTTGATAACGAAAGCTATGGTATGATTCCAATTGCTGTGAAGCTGAAGTAAAAGTAATCCAGCCTGTCTTTCATGAGTCATGACACTTTCTACTGTGAAAATTGTGACTGTATTACAATGTTAATATTATTACTCATTTGAAAGTAATGAAAAGGGGCGCCTGGGTGGCTCAGTTGGTTAAGTGACTGACTTCGGCTCAGGTCATGATCCTGGAGTCCCGGGACTGAGTCCCGCATCGGGCTCCCTGCTCAGCAGGGAGTCTGCTTCTCCCTCTGACCCTCCCCCCTCTCATGCTCTCTCTATCTCATTCTCTCTCTCAAATAAATAAATAAAATCTTTAAAAAAAATAAAAAAAAATAAAAATGAAAGTAATGAAAAAAATAAACCAGCACTCAAACTCCAGGTAATTGGTACAGCACAAGAGCTAAAACTGGGACGGAAGTTTCTGTTGCTATTATAACCATCCAGGAATATCACCTTCCAATACATCCTCAATTTCATAGGATATTCACTATTTTACAGGAATACTAACTGTACTTTTCCATTTCCTGTATATTATTTTTTCAACATTTCCTTTTTTTTTTAAGATTTTATTTATTTATTTGACAGAGAGAGAGATAGCAAGAGCAGGAACACAAGCAAGGGGAGTGGGAGAGGGAGAAGCAGGCTTCTCGCTGAGCAGGGAGCCCAATGCGGGGCTCGATCCCAGGAGCCTGGGATCATGACCTGAGCCGAAGGCAGACGCTTAACAACTGAGCCACCCAGGCGCCCCTACTTTATCAACATTTCTAACCAAAATAGCCACTTTTCACTTTTGTTGACTATATTTAATGGTAAATTGCTTGTTCTGTTGCTTCAAATTAGTTGACCTATTTTGACTATTTTTATATCAATCCATCTTGCTATAGTACAATTCTAAAACATAACTAACTTACACTTTTGTTTTAACCATTTATCTGCCCACATATGTTGCCAAAATGTGGTTTATGTGACAGTTGTTTCTATGAGCTTTTAAAATTTCTATGAAATTTTAAATTAGAAGAAAATTTAGGGAAATGCATTAATTTGACAGTGAAAATATCCTTCTTTTTTCCTTAAATGGACTATATTAAATGGTCTAATGAGATCTGTAATTCATGTTGAATATTTTTAGTAATCAGAAATCATGAAGAATTTTTAAGAAAAGAGACAATAGATTTTTGTGTTTGTGGAGCATATTGAAATTCTATTTTTCCAAAGAGCTGGTATGATTCAAGGGCATTGTTAAAGTCAATAAGCACTAATGAAGAATTAGTCAGAACTTGTTAATTTTTGGGCCTTTCATAATTAGAAAGTATCATTACATGAAACAAATTATATTTTTCTTATCATTTTAAATGGGCATGTAAGTAATATATGTTCCCTGTAGAAATATAGAATGTGCATAAAATTATACAGGGTGATGGAAAAAAATACACCTTCTTTATAATATTCACTTTTGTAACCAGTTTTAGTATATTTCCTTACATGTGTTTTTCTAAACATTTTCCACTCTATCAAGATCACATTTCATATAGAATTTTGAATTCTGTTTAATTTTTACCTAACATTTTGGCTGGTCATTTTATAAACATTAAGTAATTTGCTTAGTGATTTTCCTAATGTTTGACATTTAGCTCAGTCTTAATTTTTTCTACCAAAAAATACTCTTTGGTAACTGTCTTCAGTTGCAAATATTGTTTCAGGTTTCAGATACATTTTTAGGAAAGGCTCTCAGAAGTATAAAAAACAGTTACAAAGTCTATTTATATTTTCAAGATTATTTTGTAGTTACCAAATGTTGGATTCCAAAAGTTTATTAACTAACATGATTCCCACCAATAACGCTATGTCATTGTTGTTTCACTAGCAAAATTTTTTCTCTTTTCTCCATACACTTTGCTCTTTTTCTACCTCGCTGCCTATGTCCACTTTATCTCATTTTATAATTTGATGTTTTCTTAGTATTCATACTTCTTCACAATGTCTTTTTTTTTAATTTTTATTGTTATGGTAATCACCATACCTTACATCATTAGTTTTTGATGTAGTGTTCCATGATTCATTGTTTGTGCATAACACCCAGTGCTCCATGCAGAGCATGCCTTTTTAATACCCATCACCAGGCTAACCCATCTTCCCACCCCCTCCCCTCTAGACCTTCAGTTTGTTTTTCAGAGTCCATCGTCTCTCATGGTTTGTCTCCCCCTCTGATTACCCCCCCTTCATTCTTCCCCTCCTGCTATCTTCTTCTTCTTTCTTTTTTTTTAACCTATATTGCATTATTTGTTTCAGAGGTACAGATCTGAGATTCAACAGTCTTGCACAATTCACAGCACTCACCATAGCACATACCCTCCCCAATGTCTATCACCCAGTCACCCCATCCCTCTCACCACCCCCCAACTCCAACCACCCTCAGTTTGTTTCCTGAGATTAAGAATTCCTCATATCAGTGAGGTCATATGATACATGTCTTTCTCTGATTGACTTATCTCACTCAGCATCACACTCTCCAGTTCCATCCACGTTGTTGCAAATGGCAAGATCTCATTCCTTTTGATGGCTTCGTAATATTCCATTGTATATATATACCACTTCTTCTTTATCCATTCATCTGTTGATGGACATCTTGGCTCTTTCCATAGTTTGGCTATTGTGGACCTTGCTGCTATAAACATCAGGGTGCACGCATCCCTACATTTGTATCTTTGGGGTAAATACCCAGTAGTGCAATTGCTGGATCGTATGGTAGCTCTGTTTTCAACTTTTTGAAAAACCTCCATACTGTTTTCCAGAGTGGCTGCACCAGCTTGCATTCCCACCAACAGTGTAGGAGGGTTCCCATTTCTCCACGTCCCTGCCAACATCTGTCGTTTCCTGACTTGTTAATTTCAGCCATTCTGACTGGTGTGAGGTGGTATCTCATTGAGGTTTTTTTTTTTTTTTTTTTTTTTTTTTTTAAGATTTTATTTATTTATTTGACAGAGAGAGAGAGGCACAGCGAGAGAGGGAACACAAGCAGGGGGAGTGGGAGAGGGAGAAGCAGGCTTCTGCCGAGCAGGGAGCCCGATGTGGGGCTCGATCTCAGGACGCTGAGATCATGACCTGAGCCGAAGGCAGACACTTAACGACTGAGCCACTCAGGTGCCCCTCTCATTGAGGTTTTGATTTGGATTTCCCTGATGCCGAGCGATATTGAACACTTTTTCATATGTCTGTTGGCCATTTCGATGTCTTCTTTGGAAAAATGTCTGTTCATGTCTTCTGCCCATTTCTTGATTGGATCATTTGTTCTTTGGGTGTTGAGTTTGATAAGTTCTTTATAGATTTTGGATACTGGTCCTTTATCTGATATGTCATTTGCAAATATCTTCTCCCATTCTGTCAGTTGTCTTTTGGTTTTGTGGACTGTTTCTTTTGCTTTGCAAAAGCTTTTTTATCTTGATGAAGTCCCAATAGTTCATTTTTACCCTTGCTTCCCTTGCCTTTGGCAATGTTTCTAGGAAGAAGTTGCTGCGGCTGAGGTCGAAGAGGTTGCTGCCTGTGTTCTCCTTTAGGATATTGATGGACTCCTGTCTCACATTGAGGTCTTTCAACCATTTGGAGTCTATTTTTGTGTGTGGTGTAAGGAAATGGTCCAGTTTCATTCTTCTGCATGTGGCTGTCCAATTTTCCCAACACCATTTGTTGAAGAGACTGTCTTTTTTCCATTGGACATTCTTCCCTGCTTTGTCAAAGATTAGTTGACCATAGAGTTGAGGGTCCATTTCTGGTCTCTCTATTCTGTTCCATTGACCTATGTGTCTGTTTTTGTGCCAGTACCATACTGTCTTGATGATGACAGCTTTGTAATAGAGCTGGAAGTCTGGAATTGTGAGGCTGCCAGCTTTGCCACAATATCTTTTTAGTGAAGGAAAGTTATAGGTCTCTGTTTTCTTATATCCACATTTATCTTAATGCTTGAGTTTATGTTTCTAGCATTTATCTATAAAACTTTATTTCAAATGCCTTAGATTATCTGAATATTACAAATATTTGATCTCATTTGTTATCAATAAAAATATTTTTTATATTAAGAAAATAATACTTTTTAAAGGCCAGTAATTGTAATAATAGGTATTCTTTCCTTTTGCAAGAGACTAGATTACTCTAATCTTATTTGATTGGATGTATTTTTTGTGAAAGGGATGCTAAGGCTGCAAAACCCAAATTCCTCCAGTTAGCTTGGCTTTCAGCCCAGAACTGCAAAGGAATACCCCCAATCAAGTTTAAAACACCTGGCTAGCTGCTATTGTATAATAGGTAACCTTTCCCTGTCTACTGATACAATTCATAGTAGGATAAACCATTCCTGATTTACATGGTAAAATGTTTAACCGATTTTATTTTCTATATATCACTGACAAGTTTGTCTTTTTTATCCCCCTCTGGAAACACTACAAAACCTTATTTTGACAATATGTTTGGCTTGGTTTTACCAATGTAAAATTGGACAGATTATTATGACTTGAAATCAGTAGTCTTTGGACATTTAAGTTTGCAAGTGGAAAAGTTTTTTTGCTGTAGCTTAAAGGGTTTTTGATTGACCTTTTATAAAGACTATTGTTGAACCAGACAAAGAAGTCATATCACTTTCATAATTTAGGCCAATTGGAATGGGTGGTAATTTAATAACCACTTTAACACATTCTTTTATAAATGGTAAATGCTGTGGTCTTTAGAAATGAATAAACTTGTTAATAGCAACTGTCAAGTAATATATTATCCTGGGAAAATGGAGTCCTCAAATACTGGATGCTATTATGAATATAGAGGGTGAAGGCAGAAACCATGGATAATACTCAATGATCAGAAAATTGAACTGCACTATTGCATCAACAAGGAAAGAGAGTAAAACATTACTCTAAACTTCTTAAATATATATATATATATATATATATATATATATATATATATATATTCTTTTTATTCCCTTGTGAAACTGCTTAAGTATATTTTACAGACACACAAAGATGAAAAAAGTGTTAAGTTTAAGAAGTTTATAATTGGAAATGATCCTGGAAATTATATATAGTTTCAGTCATCTTTTTTTTTTTTTTTTTTTCCTGATGAAGAAACTAAAAGTCCATAAGATTATCAAATGACTTCTCCAGAGAAGATATATTGGAGAAAAAATAATATCTTGAGAAAAGAGCCAGTTTAAGTGAGGAAGCATAATGCCATTTCAGGGTTAGGCTTAGTAGAGTTCAAAGGCATATGGAGAGGGTTCAGCCAGATACTTGATCATCATAGCTCTTAGTCAGTTATATTTGGGATGGGAATTTTCATGGGACTAGAAGATTAAGAAACTGAACCCTTTGACTGCTATAGTATGGAAGTGAGATAGGCAAGCCATGACGAATAGATGTTTCCCACACTACCTATCCAGGTAATAATAAAGAGTGTATTAAGAGAACACTATTGGTAGGAAGAAAATAACAGCAGTCTCCTAGGAATTTGAGAATAATTACCCAAATGTAAAAGATATTACCCTTCATCCTAGCAGTTTCACTTCTATAAATCTAATCAACACGTATACCTGTATAAGTGAGCAAAAACCTATATTAACAGCATTCACTGACCAATTTGTGTAGCTGCAATGTTAAACACACTATAAACATTCATTGATAGAAGAAGTAGTTAGGTAATTATTATATATATTCTCAGACCTCAGACCATTTAAACAAAATGGGTTGAATTTATACAGGCCAGTATTGAAAGAGTCCTAAAATATATTGACAGGTAAAGAAAGTGGAACTCAGCTACATATGATATAATCTTCTTTGTGTTTTAAAAAGGAAGTGTGCATGTGAATGTCTATTCTTATAGGTATTTGGAGAAAATCTCTGGAAAAATGTGTAAGTAAGGTGGAGATGTTTCTTTTTGGGATGCAGAGCAGGGATGGAAAGATTGTTATTACAAGTCATTTTATGCTGTTTGAATTTGTTAATGTACATGTGTTACCTTTTTAATTAAAAAGATAAAGATAGTTAAAATAATCTTACAGTCTACAATGTGGGCCATCTCAGCATAATCACAGAAATTTCAGCATCACTCAGGTTTTGTTTTTTTGTTTGTTTGGGTTTTTTGTTTTGTTTTGTTTTAATTCCTGACAGGGTCCTTGACACATTTATAAATGATGTTCCACCTGCAAATATTACATTTCTAAGTACTGTCTTCTGCCTTGCTAGGGACTGTTATGCCTTCCACTATATTCTGGACTTCCTGGGCAGGATGGATAGGAATGTGACAGCTCCTGGATATACTTCTGTGATTATCTGAATAAAGGGATTGCTAGAGATCACTATGCTGAGCTCAGGACACGGTCATTAGGAGGCACAGATGCTGCCTGAGCCCAATTTTTGTGTCCCATTTTGAACTTAATTAAATCTACTATAGGACAAATAATTATCACAAATTCTGTCATCAAGGATGACTATAGCAAACAACATAAAGTCCCAGAAACTGGATGGCATCCATTGGGATAATCACAAGATCCAATCCAGGACAAGGGTGGGTTTCTTTTTTCTCCATATAGAAAAGGTAGGAATGCCTTATTCTGTGGCTAGTGTGAACCTGTGTTATTGTCACCTTGCTTCTCCAGTGTGAGAGTCTCTTTCCCTACATGGGAAAGTGTAATTGTCACTTCTCTCTCTCTTTTCAGTAGAGGGCTGAAAGAAGAAATATATCTCCTACCATAAATCTGTAGTGGCCCTCTTCCATTCAGATGTGTTATTTTTGCCAGAAGAATGGAATTTGGAGAGGGGAAAGGTGGATTGAGTAATATAGATTTGTTAGTGGTAGAAATTTAAATGTAGTGCATTATGGAATTCTTGGATGGGTAGAGACAAGAGGAAGAAGTTGTAAAACTTGACAGACACAGAGGAGTCAAGAGGCTATTAAACATGATCCAGTGGGAAAAAAGGTAAAGGAAGAATGAGGCAATCAATGTCAAAATAATAGGTCTGGGTCAGTAGGATAATAGAGTTTAAGGTTTCAAAATTCAAGCAGTTTTTGTTGATGGTAAAGTTGAGAGTATGGGGACCAAAATAAATTTTCAAAGAGTGATATGAGAAGTCACTGATATTTAGGGAATTTAGAAATGTTTGGACTGGGATATTGAAATACCCCAAGTTCATAATAGGGAAGAAAAGACTTGGTTTCATTTACCAGGACAATGTAAGGAAGTGACCTATTAGTCAGTAGAAAACAGAAGAAAAAGGGTTAGGTTAAGCATAATACTGGCTGAAGATTTTAGTATGGAATGGCCTATATGCACCAATTTGGAGTTACACACATGATACCACCACCTCACAGGACCATTCACAGTGTGAAAGCAAGGATGAAACTCTTGCAATTACAGCAAAGTTGGTACTCGGGAAAAGCCAGTCATGAATGTAAGCAAGATGATATAGGATTAATCTTTGAAGAAGCAAAATATAAAGGTGACATTTGTATAAAGATTCCAGAGGATGGAGAAGCTTGATGGAACTGGCATGTTATTGGAAGCATGAATGTAAGGGCACCTGGGTGATTGAGTCAGTTAAACATCCAACTCTTGGTTTCAGCTCAGGTCATGGTCTCATGAGTCATGATCTCATGGGTCTTGAGATTGAACCTTGTGTCAGGCTCCACACTCAGCAAGGAGTCTGCATGAAGATTCTCTCCCTCTGCTCTTCCCCCCACTCTCTTTCTCTCCCTCTCTCTAAAATAAATAAACCTTTAAAAAAACGAATGTAAAGTACAGACTTAAGATTGAGAGGATTATGTAGAAAGAGAATAATTGAAGGAGTAATCAAAGATTGTGGAGATGAAAAGCAGCTTGTTTCCAATCTAAGGATTCTGAATCTAAGTCAATAAAGTCATTTTTGAATAGTTCTTCTTCTAGGGCTAAGTTGTTACTTTTTCATCTTGGCTTAGATGAAATGTGAAATGTTCTGAAAGCAATAATGAGAAGCAAGGAAAATGAATCATAGTTATAAATGTGTAATTTTAATTATAGAGGTGTATCAAAGTCTGTGCTATCAGAAGAGTTATTTTTGTTGTTTTTTTTAATGAGAGAAATGTTTAGATAACAGTTGGAGAATGACAATACCAATGTGAATAAGGCTATAAAAATTAGACAAAATGGGCAAAGACGTTGAATAATCTCTAGAGGTGGAGAAGAAACTCATGTTTGACCACTTGTGGCAGATGCATTACCACTTTGCTTAATCAGTTTTACAATAGCTGTGGTGGACAGTTCTGTGTGCATATAGCCAGCATCCTACCTGAAACACACAGCATAATATACATCTCCTTCTTTGCCTCAGGCTTTCTCCAAGTTACAGTCTCTCAGCCCACAAATGTGTGTGTATGTGCGAGTGAGGGTGGAAGTTAATGCTCCCAAAGACCATCTTCAACCAGTGGGGGAAAAGGGTCTATAAATAATTTCACCAGGCTCCCTTTCTTTAAGTCTGACCATTCTGGGGTAGGCTCTATAAGACTCCTCAGAGGGTCTTCACAAATCCCCAAAGAGATTGATTTCCAGTTGCCCAGATCAGCAACCAGCTCAATGAGGCACACTTTATTGGCTTTCAGCTTCCCTACTTTTATACGTCTGCTTGCTATCATTAACACAAAAATTACCTAACTGCACTCAAATCCTCATGTCAGGCTCTCATTTAAGAAATCCAAATTAAGATGGTACTTTATTTTCTCAGGAAACAGCTTAGCAAATGGGAATTTGTGGATAATGAAGAATGTTTGGAATAGAAAACTCTAGTGAATGTTCTAGGGAAATTGATTAGCAGTGGGTTATAGTGAGAAGCAACTTTGTATTTGCATTTATAATTAGACAATCCCTTGAATCAGTTTTCTTTTCATGTATGATGTGCTTTGATTTCATTGTTCTGGATTGTTACCTGTGGAATCCCACGTATCCATCCTCATCAATCCGTCCAGAGGGATGAAATTCTTGGAAACACCTAAGGCACTAGGATTAAAGGGAAGATGAGGGTAGGTGACTTGATAAAGAGGAGAGAAGAGTTTTGAAGAATAACAGTGAGTTAAAGAGGGAGCAGGAGACTATTATATGAGCCATTATCTCTTCTTTGTCCCTTTATCCTTATATTTCTATAAGTTAAATTATTCTTCTTTTAAAACAAAAACAAAAACAAAACTAGTCTGTTGTTTTCTCTTAGTGGAAAACTCCCAAGAGTTATCAAATATTTTCTATGAAGAACACAGAGAACATAAAGGTAAAGATGGCCCTACCTAGATCTAAGGATTTACACTCTCTTTAAGGCAGAGAGATAATTCTCTGTAATGGGCATAAACTGATGAACAGGAAAATGGCCCCCAGAGGGCTAAATCTACCTCATGATCTCCGGCTAATTCTGTCTATAATTCTTCATCAGATTTTGTTATCTGGCCTCATGCTCCAAGGTGCACCTAATCTCTGCTGGAATCAGTTGTGTCACCTTCTTCTTCATCTCCTTCATCTTTTGGGGAAAGAGGGAGTGAGAGTGAAGCCAATGATTAATTTGGACTAAACACAGATTAAAATCTCTTCCCATTTTCCCAACTCTCCCCTTCCCCCCTTTCCCTTCAGCTAAAATCTAAGACTTCATGAGAGTCAGTTCCTGAACTAGAGCCTACCCAGACATTAGAGGTTAGTTCCTTATGTGGAGGCCCACAAGAGTTACCTGACACAACAATGCATATGTTCAACTACTATTACAAAATCCTTTCACTAATAAGTGTACGTGGTTTAGAATTGGGAACTCCAGGAGAGGGACAGTGTTATGTGCTGTACAGTACTGCTACTCTGTAATTCTGAGTGCTATATAGAGCATATATTGATAAGACCAAATGGCTGTATATTGATTTAATTAATAATTTTTTTATCTTTCTAAATGGAACAAAGACCATGACATTTAAATTTGCCGTTATTGTGTCATATGCAGAGATACTCGTGGGAAGTGTTCAGAAGCAGGCACATGCAAATTTTTCCTCTTATTTTCCTGTGTGATTTATTGGTTATGTGTTCATACTTGGTTGCTACCCAAAATTTAATGCACATTAACAGTGTCCTAAAGATCATTTGCATTACTCCAGTGACATATTGTGCTTCTCTCCCCCGTGGAGACTCTATAATTATGCTGAAACCTTTTGTCTGTGACATTGGCAGTTCTCCTGGAGTGCACATATCTCCCAGCATCCTAAAGATGTTGCTCAAAGTTAATCTAGTGGCAAAGGATGCCTCGTTTTATTCACATTTTGGGAATCACTAGTGAGAATCTCAGTGCCACCACTTTTATCTTTGTCTTCTGAATTTGCACAAGTTATTCAAATCCTCTGTGTGATGCCTGAAGCCAGGGACACCACATGGTCAGTGGCTTATGATGAGACTCTAAGCTGTATTTTTAGGTCTTTCAGATGTTTCACTTTTCATGGCTTTCACAGAACAGCTGAGCCCTCATTGGTGGTGCCTGAGCCCCATGGGTTCCCATTTTCAAGTACTTAAGCTCCTATAGTGAATGATACCATAGATGAAAATACATCAGTAGGCCTGATAGATGAAGTAGAAAATGTACATTTCTCCATTTAATAGCTGTGTGGCAGAGAGTATCTACTTCTGTGTATGATTTATAACCAAGGTCTCCTTACTCTTAGGAGGAGAGAAAGCAACAACTTCTGTATAGAGAATAAAAGTCTTTAAATTTAAAAGGGGACCCCATTTTATATATGTGCTTGAGCTTCATTTTACGTATTACTTCAGTCAACTAATTGTATGAGTTTCTGTCACCTCCCGGGCTTGTGCTTAACATTACACATGGTTAAATACTCTAATTTAAATTTTGTTTCACTTCTTTTTACAAGCTTTGCAAATGTTGGAGTTCATTGTCTGAGAGCTGTGAGAAGGCTAATAAAATATCTTGCCATCTACAGCTGCTGCTATGGCTCTCTTTCCTCTCCCTCAATATCCCTTCAGATTAATCTGAATTACCATGGTTGTAAATATATCTTTATTCCATGATTGATTATAATCTTGGAGAAATCCATTACTAAAACTAACATGTAACTGCATCTGTATTAAAACACTATCAGGGCGCCTGGGTGGCTCAGTTGGTTAAGTGACTGCCTTCGGCTCAGGTCATGATCCTGGAGTCCCTGGATCGAGTCCCGCATTGGGCTCCCTGCTCGGCAGGGAGTCTGCTTCGTCCTCTGACCCTATCCCCTCTCATGTGCTCTCTCTCATTCTCTCTCTCTCAAATAAATAAAATCTTTAAAAAAAAAAACACTATCACAACGCAATAGCATATTGTTTCTCATATAGTACTAAAGGATATAAAATATATTGCCACTCTTCATCTCTTGATAAAAAAATAAAACAATCTGTTATTATTCCTCCAGCTATGACCTTGCCTCTTCTTCCTCTTCTATATTTTTAAATTTTCCAAGTGTTGATAAATCCACAAATGTTGGTTAATATAATTATTTGAAGAAAAGTCTTGATGTTACAAAATACTGCTTATTTGAACATATACTAGAAAGAGACATGCGTCATAAATATGTTATGAGTATATGCATTTCTCATTTGCAGTAAATGTGTCAGGTAAGAGGGAATGAGTTATTTTTTAGCTTACTACTCAAAGTTGCTTTAAAGAAAAGTTGGTATTATACAATACTATAGCATCTGAAAAGATACTAGAAGTGTTGTGTGTTTTTCTGGGAGGCCCCAGAACATGATAGTATCTTTATGTCTCTATTCTAGCCCAGAGTCTCGTGCTAAAATTTTTGCATTTCTGGAAATGGGATTTTGCATCATATCCAGAGGTGATTAAAAAAAAATTGGTAACAACCATTAATCAAAACTACATGTTATAAATCAATCAAGCCTAATACCAATTTGTGAAGCCATAAATGAGAAAGTGTTTCCAGGGGAAATGACATAATTTACTATCAACCCCATCCTCAACTCTTCTACTGACACTGATGTATGTTATAAACTGATTTGAAATAAGAAAGTTGATTTTTTTAGACTATATTTGAGAAAGCTTCATATTACCTGTAGGAATATTATATTGAAATTTTGGTGAGGCTCAATGAAATCTAAAGCAGGTGATCTGCCTAATGGCAGTTTACCCTGTCTCTCGGATGATTCAGAAACTCTTACCTGAAGAGTGATAAACTCACCTGGCCAAATTTTGCTTCTAGATCTGAGGTTAACAGCCTTAAGTTAGGTATTTGTAATGGGGGAATTTATCTTTCTCTATCTTGCAATATTGTCCCCTGAAGCTTTTGTACAGTGTACAAAACATTAAGTTATCTGCATATACCTCTTGCATACCATATTTAAGAGTGTTCCTAGAATCCTTCCTTAGGGCTCAGTTTAATATATTTATTGGCTACCTATTATATCTCATTCGCTGGGTTTCATCAACAAGGAAGCAATGTTTGATATAAAAGAATCAGAGATGCATGTAATTCTTCCTAAATTTTGATACGGAGAATTGTGACAGATAGTATCAGTTGCACAATATCCATTCTTCCCTTATTTTTAACTAACAAATACCAGTTTGTTCTAGGTATCAATGTTCCCAATTAAAAAATGTATTTCTCAGACCTCTTTGTAGTAAGGATGTTCATGTGACTCAGGTCTGGTCAGTGAGCAACAAACTACAATTTTCTGAAATTTCTGAGAAAGTTTTGTTACTTCCTTGTCATTTCCTTCTCTCTTTTGCACAAGAAAGTGATATGACAGCTAAAGATACCCCTTTCATCATGCAAACATGAGGAAAAAATTAAGAGGATTCAAATATACAAGTTTTAGTATATGTGAACCACTGATCCAAAACTAAGATTACCTCTTTCCAGAATTTTTGTTACATTGAAAAATAAATATGTGCACATATAATTTGCTTATATGTCTGTGTTTTCATTTACTCATGGACCAAACTATCCCCTGATTTAGAAACATTGGTCCTAAGAGCTATTTGTAGTTATTATCATAATAAAGCAAATTGTGATAGTGTCTGTTGCTACATCAGAGTTGATCAAAATATGATCAAAAGATTAAAAAATATTTTTTTTGTCTGCATGACTTTGTAGATATTCTAGTATGCTAAGATGCATTTTTATTTTTTAAGAGGGGACTGTAGGATAGTATTTCAAACTAATTTGTTTGGGGAATCCATTTCCAAAGAGTTTCTGCTATGACTAGTGTCCCATGGATTAATGGTACTAATGTAGAGAAACTCACATATAAGCATAAATTAAATATAATAGAGGAAATGAAGAAATAAATGCAAGTAATTCTATTGTCAAGCAGTGAAAGACAACTTTGGTCAGGTTGGAGTTCAGAAAGACTTTTTGGGAAAGGTGACTGCTAAACAGAGTTATTTTTCATTTATTTTGATACATTCAGTGATCTATTTACACTAATTTGTGCAAATCCCTCTTGGTCCGTATGTATTTTATAACTTATTTTTGAATAATTTGCCAATTAAAAGTTGTATCCCTTGAAGGGAATAGCAATTGTATCTGTATCAAAATAAATAAATAAACCAGAGATTAAAATATGTTTTAGTTTTATAAGCTCTGTGCTATAACCTGAATTAATTGGCCTTAAACCAGATTTTATTAAGCCTATATGTATAGTGTAAATAGCCCTTTGCAGAATCATGCTAAAAATATCTAAAAGAAATGACCATGAAGGCTTGAAAACTGTAATCAAGTAATAGACTCCATACTTTTCATCTGCTACAAGCAGGCAGGGGGAGAAATCCCTCTCCCCACCCTTCATCCATCAATCGGGCTTGTCAGAGTGAAGTCCTTGAGTTTTTCCTGACATTCAGCACCTGGTCAGGTCCATACTCAGGCTGTGCATGAGGAGGGAATCTATGGAACCCACACTGCTGTGGGAGATCCCTCTGCCTAATTGTCCTAGAATTCTGTCCATATTTAAAATAAGACAGTAAACTATGCCCCCACTGCAGTTCAGTTTCTTAGCATTTCTCCTTTTTTACTTGTCCAAAATTTAAAGTTTATAAAAGGTAAAGAAAAGAGAGATGCAGCCATTTCCTAAACCAGAAAAAAAAAAAAAAAAATCATATTATTTGGTTTGTTTATATGTTTTGTTTCCTAGGTAGATACAGGACAGAATTTGAGTTCTGAAATATGATTATATATCTGAAGAACAGTTTCCTACATTTTTACTTTTATAAAGTAATATACAAAAAATTAAAAAAAAATATTTTGTGTTTGAAAGGTAGGAAGTTTAGATTTTGCTTTTACTTCCTGTATCCAAACTGCGTTAGGGTCAGTTGGAAGGAAACATGCTTTTCAAAAGGCAGAGGTTGTCAGACTACACCTCTGGTATTGATGAATCTTTTAAAACGGTTGTTGGACCTGATGAGTATTCATTCAGATGCGGAAAGTGGTTCTAGTCCTAGAATTTTACTACTGGTTGCTATTTAGCAAATGATGACTGATAATTCCCTTTATATCAGATGTGGTACAAATCACTAAAAACATATTGCTTTAGTCTATGATTTAGAAATATTTAAGTCACATCATCATTTAGAAATTATTTTTAAGTAGATGATAGAAGAAAAAAGCAAAAATGAAAAGGCATTTGTTTATGACAGTATACTGGTAAGCTCTTATATCATTTTTGTTTCTGTTTAGGTAGTACTTTTTGTTTTCTCATTTATACAAATCTTTTCTAAAAGAGTAACATTTTAGACCATTTTATGACACTCTATCCTTGTCACAATTTGATCTTCAGCATCGTATTTCCAGGGACAACATATATAATAATATTTTAAAGATAAGTTTATGATATGCTAAAGACATGTTTATCTTCGTTTCATCTTATATACATATAAAGATAAATAAATATGTAGAAAAAGCATACTTATAAAGTGGGAGAAATAATTATAGTTCCTTATAAAGAATAATTTTATTTGATTGCTTTTTATTTGATTGATGCCCTAACGTGGGGCTTGAACTCACAACCCTGAGATCAAGAGTTGCGTGCTCTACCAGCTGAGCCAGCCAGACACCCCTTGATTGCTTTCTAAAGTTGTTAAGACTATGATGAAATGTCCTTAGAGAAAGTAGTTTGAAAAATGTAATTGAAATAATGGTCAGATCTTGAGTCATGCATTCACAGGACAGAACTTTCTTTATGATTGATACCCTCCCTCCACCTTTCCTCAGACCCCATTTTGGCTCTTTCCTACAGGTGATTCTCCCACATGTTAGAGGCTGGACATACCTCTGAGCTGTAGTTCAAAGGCTACCGAATATTTCTGTTGAGATGTTACACTGTAGTTATACAACCATCATTTATGCTAACAGAGCAGGATTGTTTGGCAGTAATGTATTAGCAGCTCTTGGCCCCAGAACCAGCCTTTCCCATGTCCTGGAAAGTTATTTTGCTAAAACTTAGAACTCAGCATAGTTCTGATCTCCTTTTTTGTAAGAATCTAGCACATCTTGTGCTTAAGCATAATTCCTTAAGATAACATAATATCTGAACTTATTTTCCTATATAATGCACATAGATGAGGAACATATGTGTGGTCATTGGAAATATTACTTTTAACTTCTCAAACTTTTAGAGTTAAGGAAATCAGGATTCTCTGGTCTTTTCTCACACACAGAATCTGTGACCAAATTTTTCAACTCTGGAAAGTACTTTAATCAACTAAAAAGTTTGGTAGTTTGATTAGATGGTCATCAAGGGTCCTTCCCAAGTCCAATTCTATAAATAAATTACATACTAGTACATCTTTAGACACATTGCCTAAATGTGATGATAGACAAACTGATTTTTAATTTTAGATCTTTCACTTTACTATGTAAAACTGAAAGTGTATGACAATCATGTTATAATATTTCACTATAAAATACATGTTACAAAAGCAAATAATACATATATCTCTGACAAAAGATGAATAAAAAATGCTTGTACATTGAAGTCATCTTAATTAATTGACTCTAATAATAAGGCAACATTTCCAGGTATTTAAATAGTAAAATTGTGATATTAGCATGTTGCAAAAATTTACATATAACTATATGAAGTATTAAAGAACTTAGTTGAGAATGAAAAAGTTTTAGTATAGAGTACCCTGGCATTAACTAAAATATTTTAGGCTTATGTTGTTACTTTTCTTTAAATCCTTACATAGCAATTAAAGCCAAGCAATGACTGGATAGTAAGTAAAAGACCATATTTCAAATCCTTTCAGTGAACTAATAAAAAATTTATGCTGTTTTATAATACAGTATTAGCTGATGCAGAATTACCCAGGATTGGCAGGAGGAGGCTATTCTTAGTACAAAGCAGCTGTGTTTATTAAGTAAAATTTGTCATTACAACTACAAGTAAAATTTGACCAAATTTATATCAGAAGTATTTTTTATTACCCTTTCAAAATGAGAAGGACTTACAAAATGCTCCAATATAAGACTTCTCATTTAAGAAATAATTGGTCATTAATTCTCAATTGGTATGTTTAAAGAAAATGTTGGAACATATTAGAAAAAAAAGCTAAACAACATAATAATCATGTCAATTAATATAACTTCAGTTTGATCTACACAGGGGAAAATATAAAATAAAATAATCAAAGTTGTAAACTGTCTTACATTTTTATTGGTATATTTTGATTACTTACATTTTATCCATTTGGAAGGGTCTTCAGTTATATGTGATAGACTATTTATGACAAATATTTCCTTATATGATTATATTTTATAGAAGCTAAATGACCATAGAATCCCCTGATTAAGGTATTAGACATAGTATTGTCTTTTTTATCAGTGATGACGTATGTATTCGTACAGGATTTTAGTCATCAAGACAGTAAATAACTATGAAGAATTACTGAGATATCAATTTAAAGTTTAGCAATGGTATTTTAAACTATTGGTTTATTGACACAGTCCATTATTTATATATTATATGAAAATATCTAAAAAGAATCAGAAGAAATACTTATCACATAGACCCATGATTTTAGTACTTTAACAATCAACATTCATTAAAATGTATTTGCTTTAAGAATTTGATACATGTAGGGGCACCTGGGTGGCTCAGTTGGTTAAGCATCTACTTTCGGCTCAGGTCATTCTCTCAGGGTCCTGGGATCAAGCCTCTCCTCAGGCTCCCTGCTCAGCGGGGAGTCCGGGTCTCCTTATGCCCCTCCCCACTGCTCATGCTCTCACATGCTCTCTCTCTCGCTCTCTCTCTCAAATAAATAAATCGTAAAAAAAAAAAAAAAGAATTTGATACATGTAATCCTTTTAATCCTTTAGGATTAAATGAGATAATATACATAAAAATCTTTTGTGACCATGTAATACTGAAAATTGCTAACAATTTAAAAATGAGTTATATCAATTGGATATGATTTTTTTTTTATGGAAATGACAGGAACTGACTTCTTATCTTTGGGTTGGCCTATTCTTTCATAACTGATAGTTTAGAATGATGTTATAATTTTCTTCTCATATCAGCATTTGAAGAATAAATATATTTCCCAACTCTTAAAAGGTGTTATCTATGGGAATAAAATATAATTAGGTCTTCTTCCATGACATAAATAATACAAGTAAAGGAAGAATATGTAAAATACTCTCTCTCCCATCCTTGGGTCAGTGTGTAGTGCACATTAATGTTTAATGGTTTCTTTTTTTACTTAGTTCCATTTTATTGCTCATGAAATGAGTGAGTGATTGCAGGAACCAGAGCCAGGCAGGCTTTCCCATACACTTCTGCCAGCGCACTGACCTGCAACACCCTGGTATTTAATTCCTTGTCTTCTGCTAAGTGGAGCCTGCCAGCCATTTTAAATTGTGCCAAACTGCATAGTGGTTTTGTGTTGTGAAAAACATCCATTAAGTTATAGTTTGAGTCTACACACCACTTCATATTACTTGTAAACAAAGCCAGCTCTCTCAACCTCAGCCTTGAGAACAGTATACTTAAAAAAAATTTTTTTAGCAGATATGTATAGCAGCTTAACCAAGTATATGTAGAACATCCTATAAAATTTAACATTCAGGGGTTAATTTTATTTTATTTTCTTACTATAATGCAACTGAATTAAGTCTATGAATATCTTTTGCCTCATGACAAGTCCGGAGCATGAGGAGGTTGGAGGTAGGGACTTGGTCATACTAGACATTAGTCCTTTGCCTCCATACCCTCCAAAACCCACAAAGCCTTGCAACAAAGAACTCTCCCCAGACAAAACAAAACAAAACAAAAACAAACAAAAAACTACTCTGGACATTATTAAAAGCACCACCCCTGTCCTCATTCTATTTTCCTTGAACATTGATATTTTCTTTCTACATCAAAAGAATTAAGAAAATTAGGGGCGCCTGGGTGGCTCAGTCGTTAAGCATCTGCCTTCGGCTCAGGTCATGATCCCAGGGTCGTGGGATCGAGCCCCACATCGGGCTCTCTGCTCCGCAGGAAGCCTGCTTCTCCCTCTCCCACTCCCCCTGCTTGTGCTCCCTCTCTCACTGTGTCTCTCTCTGTCAAATAAATAAAATCTTTAAAAAAAAAAAAAAAAGAATTAAGAAAATTAAATAGGTGAATTCTCATTTAGTTAAAAGGCACTGTATGTATATTTAGGACAAAGCCATTCAAATTTATCCATAAACAAAACACCGCAAAGAGTAGAAAAATTATGTTGTTAAAGAATTTAGGACCAGCCACAGAAGCTATTGGCCAGATAATATTCCAGAGTTGTTTCTGAGGCATAAAAATAGTAATCTAACCCTTTGTAAACTATTAATCAAGGTAAAAATATAAAATGAATATTTACTAATGGATGAAAAGAATCAAGAAAAAATGGTCCATTTGTAGGAATATTAATAAAAATTCTAAAACTAGAACTTATTAAAGTATTCATAGGAAAAGGGATAATAAAAGATAACTTAGCATTTCCCCCCTTCTTCATACAAGATTCAGACTAATGGCAGGTGTTTTTGCAGGCATGTTAAAAGTAATTGAGTGGAAAAAAAAAAAAAAAAACTAATTGAGTGGTTAACAGATTTGGGAGTGATAACCCAGAAATACTGACTTTACATTGAGAACAGTTTAAAAGAATAATATATTAGTTTCACTTAGTTTGCTAAGTATGTGTGATCCTGAAGATTTCCAGAGAGGGAGAAAAGTTAATTGTTGCTTAATTGACATACAATGATGAAGGCCATTGTTGAGGAAACTCCACAGAGGCGAGAGAAACTTTTCATGAAAAATTTGGTTGAATGTCAACACTGACGACGCCACACACTCTCCAAAACCATTATGAATCACATAATGAAGCTTTTTGGAAAAAGTAGGGCAGGCTCCAAAGCAGGTCTGAAAATGGCTTGAGAGAGTGGGGTGGGGTGACTGCCATAGGATTTTATTGTGGTTAGAGGGTGGAACCAAGATAAGGGGGGCTATGTTCATATAGGCCAGAGCTTTTGCACAATTCTAACTTCAAAATGGCACCAAAGAAGGAAACACCCAAGCTTTCTTATCAGCTTAGACATATGAGGGGCAGAAGGGAAAGGAATGGTGGGATTTGAAACTGTGTCATATTTGAGCTACAAGCATTTACTTTATTACAAAGGAAAACAGTGATAAATTCAAATGGTGGTTTCCCTTGAAAGGATTGTCCCTCATTCCACTTTTAGAAATATGTGCAAGATCAGGATAGAGAGGAAGGTAAGTTTCCAGTGCTCAGAAGTAGTTGCATTAATGTAGAAGAGAATGACACTTTTGATCTGGGGAACAGCCAACACCAAAACCTCACTCCATGGAGAATTGCCTGCAGGCATAAGCTGGTGCCCCAGGGGATGACTAGTGTGATGCCTTTGGTGGAGCTCGGGGAAATGCAAATGATGGGAATGATGATGGTAATAAATGACTTCTGTTTTCTGAGCACTTATCGGGTACCAAACACTGTGCTAAACATCCTAGGAATAATATTTCATCTTATTCCCAAAATTAACTGATGAGGTAACCCCTTTTTACAGATGAGCAAATTAAGATTCAGCGAGTGACAGCAAGCCAGTGAATCAAAGAGTCAAGATTTGAACTTGGTGTATGTCTTAGATTCTGGGCTCTTAGTTACTTCAAAAACAGTTATATAGTTTCTGCTTATTTTGCATAGCTGACATTTGAAAGCATACATCTCTTATTACTGTCTCAGGAAACTCTTATGAAGATTTATTATTTTCTTCTATGTTTATATTGTAATTTCACTGAAAGAAAGGAGATAGGAAATGATACTTCTTTGTTGTTTTTTTTTTTTAAAGATTTTATTTATTTATTTTGATAGAGACAGCAAGAGAGGGAACACAAGGGGTGGGGGGGCTGGGAAAGGGAGAAGCAGGCTTCCCGTGGAGCAGGGAGCCCGATGTGGGACTCGATCCCAGGACCCTGGGATCATGACCTGAGCCGAAGGCAGACGCTTAATGACTGAACCACCCAGGCGCCCCTGATACTTCTTTGTTACTAGGAAATATGGAACTATTGCAGATCTTTTAAAAATGGCCATAATTGGGGTGTGTATGACTTGCCATTTCTATTCTGAATCACAGCCTGCTTGTGTCACTACCATTAAAAAATAAAATTCAACTGGATAAATTTGAAGATCTAATTGGCTTTATTCAACAATTCATGAATTACAAGTAGAAGGAGCTTGAAAGAACTGTATAAAATGGAAGACTTTTATATGTAGAAAAGGGGCAAGAAAAAGGAATAGTGTATTGTTTTAGGCAAGGTCTCCTATCTTTGGGACAATGTGGGGGTCTTTCCCGAAGATTACATCACCAGTAGCACTGGGTAATACCAGATTGACAGGTTAAAGGTCATATTCCTGGAAGAAACTGAAACTGTAGTTAGTTAGGTATTAAGTCTTGGTTTGTGGATATGGGGCTCAGCACAAGTGACTTCATTTGGACCTGCTGTTTCTTTTTTTTTTTTTAACACTATCTTATTCTAAAGCTTTCAATGATTTATCACTACCAGTAGAGTTAAGCATTAATTTTTATCTCTCTAAATTCACATAATATTTCTATTTTCAAAAAAGAAATTATCAATTTATTAAATACTATTTTATTGGAAATTTTGTATTAAAAAACTTAAACTTCTGAGAAAATGAAGTAGAGGAAGCTCATTTAATATTGTCTACTGGAGTGTACATAAAAATTCAAAATATTAATTATTACTTAGTAAATATTTAGTTTTAAGATCCATATCCTCAAAACATAATTAAAATATGTTAAGCATTTAAAGAAAAATCATATCTGAAATATTGTATGTGATTTAGATTAGAATCTAAAAGATGAATGGGATTAATAACAGAAACCTATTATTAAATATGCACTATATATGGAGCACTTCACAAAACACAGGAAAGGCCAGAGGGGAAAGTTATAGTCCCTGTCTAGAAGAATTTATAATCTATTCAAGAAATCAATCATATAAAACTGGCATGGGAATAATCACAAAGGAATTATATAAAATAAAGTTTATATTTTCAAATATGGTAAAGTTGTGTTCAGAGAGGGATGGATTAACCAAGGAAAGCATCCTGAAAATAATTTTGATCCAAACCTGTGAATGGTCACAGATGCCTAGAGAATAAAAAGGAGAGTAGAAAAATATGAACAGCATCGCTTGAAATAAACAGAAAGTATTTGTCTCTCAGCATCTGGCTCTTAAAGAAACCAGTCCTCTTCTTTCCCTTGTGATCAAGATAGGCTTTTCTCACTTCCTTGTCCACAATAATAGGTTCATGATTAAGGATAGGCCAATCAGGTCATTTCATTTATCTGACCACAGTGATTGGTTAAAGATGGGCACTAAGATTCAAACTGGGTCAATCAGAAGTTTGAGATCATACAAGTAAGTTTAAAAGCCTAAACTCAAAATAAATTTAGGATACTATAATGAGAAATATAAATGTAGATATAATCATAAACTCACTGAAGGAATTGTTCACTGAAGCAGAAAACAGAGATACTTTAACTAAATGTTGGAGGAAAAAGATGTAAAGAAAACATAAAAGGTTAATGGATAGGAGAAAGAACGGATGAGTTGACAGCCCAAGAGATAACAATTAGAAAAATAGAGAAATGAAATAGAGACTAAAGGTTATTAGAGTTTCATTTTTGATAATTTTTAGTTTAGATTAATATATGATTTTTATATAGCCATTTATTTTCCAGCCAAATATGAGTTATATATTTGATGTCATATTATAAAAATAAATACAACAGTAAAAACTAGCAGAAAAACAAGTTCAAGAGCAAAAATAGGAAACAAACAGAAGGTGATGTTGAAATCCTTAACAAAATTTGGAATTAGAGCTGACATTAACAAATCAGTGTGTGAAGAAGGCTGAGTTGTGAGAGATATCATGTCAGCTTAAGAATAAACTGTTTTTAACCTCTTAGATTTTAAAAAAGTATCTTTCACAAAAAAATGTGTTGTTTAAACCACATGACCTAACAGTAAATATAATCTGATAGATTTTTTTTCATGCATCTTTATTTGGTGACAATAGTCTTCTTTTCTTCTTTAGAATTCTTTCTCTCTAAAAAGGAACCGATGTTGTCCATCTGACAGAAGGCTATTCCAGGGCTAGAAGAGAAATGCCCAACTCAATTATGAGATAGTTTAAGATACCCAAAAACAAAAGAAGCTTTGAAGTCTTCATTTGAAATACTTTACTGCTTTATTATGTTGTTGCTGGTTTAGGTGAAACTCTAATAGCTGAAAATAAAGGATTGTCCCTTACTAATTAGATTTAAAAGAAAATTAGTTGAATCATGAAATAGGGCATGTTTGGATGGTAACATTCAAACCTCAGATAGAAGAGGGGAGGCTTTGAGGTATTAACTCCACATCTAAAGAGACAGCTGTCATTTTGCTTACATTTTCTATTCTCTGCCATGTACCCTGAGCCCATATTTATGCAAGCAATGCATTCTGCTTTGAGCAGGAAAAAACTGTGTTTACCCAGTGTGGAGTGTACATTCTTTACATCAGCAATGGACAGCTCCAACAAAGCGTAGCTAGAAAGCACATTGATTGAGCTTTCCAACTCCACTTGTAGTGCTTTTTTATCAGATGCTGTTTGAGTGATCAGATCAAAATGATAGTAGGAGAGGGAAGTTTCTTAAGTTTTGTTTTTTTAATTATTGTTCTCAAATTGCACATGCATATGAAAATAATAAAGGTACACATTAGTTTAGCTTTTGATTTAAGATAAGTTACATACCCATGAGTAAGAGACAACAGTTACAAAACATAGAAAATCCTGAATGGACAAGGAGGAAAGGGAAAAGGCAGGGAAGAGAAGACACCAATTAAATTCTGTGACTTGCAGGAGAATTTCCCTGAATGCTGCAACTTTTTAAATGTTCAGTATCTGTACAGCAGATGATGTTGCACCTGCATTTTTGTGTCTTCCTATCTCAGTACTTCAATAATTCCCTTATCTGTATGTATAACAGTAATAGGAGGGGTTTGCTAAAGACACGTATTGCCCGGACTCACCCCTATAGAATTCTGATTATATGGATTAGGGTTTGGCCCAGGAATCTTGATTTTAATCTAGCACCACAACCTGCCCACTCAGAAGTTATTCTGTTGTAGAATTCCTTACACTGTCTGAGAATCTCTGTTGTATTCTCACACTGTTATTATTCCCAGAAATCCTTGTATTTGATTTTTGAAGCCAAAAACCAACTGGTTGAATGCTAAGACAAACACACCAGTGTGAAACTTATGTCTCTTTTCTCACTGTGTGACAATACAGGCCATAAAAAAGTGAAAGGGTATCTTGGGACAGATTACACCATATGCTTAGATTCACCTACAACATGGAGAGTTGCTGACATTATGCTGGTTATCAGTTTTCAACATGCATTGTGTAGTATCCTTAAGACTGAGAGGAGCTACTGTTTTCTCTTACACTGAAATTTTCTATGTAATGAAGAAAATCAAGTATGTTATTTTTATTTAATCATTACCATCCATGGCATCCCTATAAATACTCCTGTGGTGTTAGTAGTAACTTAAAAAATAAAGCAAGGCTATAAAAATCTTTCCTATGGTGATGTAACCATTCCATTTTATAGAAAACAAGGCACATATTTCTGTGTCCATTAACAAAGTATATCCTTGTTAGGTATTTTTTTCTTTTTTAAAGAATTTGGCATACAGCAAGCACACCAGATTTCAAATAAATGGCATTGAAATAGCTCATAACACTAAGTAGATGTAAATTTTCTAATGAATTAGCCCCAAGTCATAAAATATTTAGTTTGTTTAAGGGAGAAAATACGTGGTTAAAAAAGATTTCCTATGGTGAAATTTGGGAATCATCACGATCAAGCAAACAGAAACAAAATAGCATTTGGATTTTTTTCTTCCATTTTTTTACTTGAGGGCCTGACTGAAATCCAGCATTCAGCATTAAAGCAGCAATCTGCTGCAGAGTGGATGAATTTGTGATAAATGGTCCCTTGAGGTTTATAAAACATATTCTCCATAAAACAAGCCACAATATGTTTCTTCACATTAGTCAGTTCCTGACATTCAGGCTGCTGGAGTTCCAGTCCAGTGTTGGTACCTGCCATCCCCAAGCTGTAAACAACTCTTTGTTTATTGCAGCAAAGCTCATACATACATTTCAAGGTTTTACAGCGATAAAAGGCTGACTGCTTACATAAACTGAAGTGGGCTGCAATGTTGTTATTTTGTTTATTGCTCTTTTACTGCAGTGGCCGAATAGTCCCTTTGAGACCAGACACCGGTTTTCTGCCATTTGCACAGTCGATGTCAAAAAAACTTGTGTCAACTGAATCACTGTGGGAAATATCTATAATGAGAGGACTAATTACACGAAATCTTGCCTCCCAAAACTGAATGGGAAATGAAGGTGATTAATAACAAATTAAAAGTAATCTGCCATTTTTTTGTTCTTAGAAGATAGTAGCATTTGCCTTAGGGACCTTGAGGGTTGTAAATCATTTCTGTCTAACTAGCAAGGGTTGGTTAAACATAACTTTTGTCCTTTTATGTTAAGGTTTTGTGTTTCCACTTCTGAAATTCAAATCTCAATGTCTCTGGACAATTTATTAACCACATATTTATTAGGTTTATAGGCTATAAATATCTACCCAGAAAGCTCATATCAAATCACTTATTTTTGTCTTTATGTTGTCTGAATCAGCAAGTCCGAAAACAAAACCGTAACTTCAAACAAAAAGTAAAATTTGGTCACACAACGTTATATTCATGTAAAAGAAAATCATGAAAGTTCATGAGTGGAGGTAATCTGTTTCCTTCCAGACAAAATCATTACATTTTAATTTGAAATGATGGAGGGATTTCTCTAATAAAAGTCTCTAATAAAAGTCTATGCTGTATTTTAAATGTTGAACTCTAGAGGGTGGCTCCATGGCGTGATTTTGACATCTTTTTGGAACTCTGATATTAAAATTTAAGATATGTACCTCAATAAGGAAAGAGTATTTCCTTCTTTGATTCTCATCACAATACAGAGCTGACGTAAGCCTTGAACACTTTGATGATAATAAGGGTTAACTTTATGCTCAACATCGCTCGGCATCAGGGAAATCCAAATCAAAACCTCAATGAGATATCACCTCACACCAGTCAGAATGGCTAAAATTAACAAGTCAGGATATGACAGACGTTGGCGGGGATGCGGAGAAAGGAGAACCCTCCTACATTATTGGTGGGAATGCAACTGGTGCAGCCACTCTGGAAAACAGTATGGAAGTTCTTCAAAAAGTTGAAAATAGAGCTACCATATGATCCAGCAATTGCACTACTGGGTATTTACCCCAAAGATACAAATGTAGGGATCCGAAGGGGTACGTGCACCCCGATGTTTATAGCAGCAATGTCCACAATATCCAAACTGTGGAAAGAGCCAAGATGTCCATCGACAGGTGAATGGATAAAGAAGATGTGGTATCTATATACAATGGAATATTATGCAGCCATCAAAAAGAATGAAATCTTGCCATTTGCAACGATGTGGATGGAACTGGAGGGTATTATGCTGAGTGAAATAAGTCAATTAGAGAAAGACATATATCATATGACCTCACTGATATGAGGAATTCTTAATCTCAGGAAACAAACTGAGGGTTGCCCGAGTGGTGGGGGTGGGAGGGATGGGGCGGCTGGGTGATAGACATTGGGGAGGGTATGTTCTATGGTGAGCACTGTGAAGTGTGTAAGACTGTTGAATCACAGATCTGTACCTCTAAAGCAAATAAAACATTATATATTAAAAAAAAAGAAGAAGATAGCAGGAGGGGAAGAATGGGGGGCGGAATCGGAGGGGGAGATGAACCATGAGAGACTATGGACTCTGAAAAACAAACTGAGGGTTCTAGAGGGGAGGGGGGTGGGGGGATGGATTAGCCTGGTGATGGGAATTAAAGAGGGCACGTTCTACATGGAACACTGGCTGTTATATGCAAACAATGAATCATGGAACACTACATCAAAAACTAATGATGTAATGTATGGTGATTAACATAACATAATAAATAAATAAACAAATCTTTAAAAAAATAAGGGTTAACTTTAATAAAATATGTAGTAAAAGAATTTGAGGTTATAAACTTTGAACAGAATTGGTTTTGAATGAAAATAAATTGCACTTTATATTTAGAAGTGAGAACAAAATATATTTCATATTTATTATTAAAATGTTCACTTAGAAAAATATTTAAGCACAAACAACTTCTAATTGAGCAATTTTAATGAAAAAAGGCTTTCTACTGAAAAAACATGAAATTATTTTGTTATGTAATCTAAAATGCTTATAAGACAGTGTTTTCAAGATAAGAGAGGAAATTAGTGTTCAGTTGAAATTATGTTTAAAATATGGCTTTGAAAACATAGATAATAATGCAAATATTTTTATTTTATGTTGAATCCATACAAACCTGTCAATTCAAAGAAAAAGCTTTTAATCTCCCAATATTTACATATTGCATGCATGGTAAGGCAGCTGGACAGATTAGTGTGCATCATTTTTTGATCTATGTAATATGATTTATAAGTATATGATATGAACTTTATGCATACCTTAATCTTTACACATTACTGGTTTAAAAAAAACAGAACAGAATGTCCTACATATCAAAGTAGACTGTTTCAATACAATGGAATTAAGTCAAAAAAGTGAGACATAGGGCAACAGTTATGTATATACCTACTCCATGGCAATGAATTCTACCCCAAAAGCATTTTCTCATCTACAAATACAGACACAATATGAGGATATTTTTCATGTCAGCACATAATGAGTTGCTTAATATATAAATGATATATGGATGGATGGGTGAATATTTGAAAATTTATATAAGGAGCCATAAATCCACAGGAGCAGATTAAATAAATCCAGTGCCTATGAGATTTTTAGTTATGAAGCATTACCTTTTTTCTGAGAGTTCTCATAAATAGTAAAAAAGAAAAATATATGTATTATATAATTGTCTTTGTCTGAAGGAATAAAACATGTTATTTAAGAGAGACTTTTTCTGGTACATAATTTTTAAAGAAATATGTATTAGTCTTTAATACAAGAGATTTTACATCACAAAGTGAATTTCGAAAGAGGTCTTAAGAAAGGTGCACAAACATGGGGAGTACTTTTTAAATCAACTGTTAAACAATTAAATGGCATGTAATGCAATTTGTCCCATTATTAGTAATATTACCTGTGATCATTTGGTTAAGGTAGCATCTGTGAGATTTCTCCACTGTGAAATTCCATTTTCCACTTTATAATTAGTATAGTTAGTTCTGCTATAATATTTCTTTTGAAAACACAAATTTGTTCTTATGCAATTGATACATCAGAGAACTAATTGAGCATAAAAATTGTATGTTTGTTTATGTGTGATTTTGTCCTGGAAAAACACTAGGTGAACACAGAAAACAAGACCCAATTGGACCAGGCCTTGTAGGAATATTCAAAATACACACATGCACACCCCTCAAACATCTGCCTACTACCTCAGTTGGCTATGTGAGGCATGAGACAAACCTATCCACATTTGATGTTACAACTTCCTACCCAATTTCAGATAAACTTTCTTCCATCACTTCACAATAACTTACAAGCTGCAGTTCATCCAACATCAATAATTAGAAACAAATTTCAAGTCTTTCTCAGCGTAAAGTGCCATATTTATTATAATACTATGTATATCTTAACCACTTAATATGCTACCATTTTTGTTAGGTTCCTATCTCTTCTTTTTTTTTATTTGTGATTGATGATATCTTTATATTTTCCCATAAATCCTATGGTTTTTATTTTACAATTTTGCATGGCATGGTGACTTTTTTATATATATATTTTTTTATTATGTTATGTTAATCACCATACATTACATCATTAGTTTTTGATGTAGTGTTCCATGATTCATTGTTTGCATATAACACCCAGTACTCCATTCAATACGTGCCCTCTTTAATACCCATCACCAGGCTAACCGATCCTGCCCCCCCCCCCCCAGCATGGTGACTTTTAAGAGCACATTCCATAATAATAGAACCAGTTATTGTAATCTTTTGTAGATGCTTTAAGGCTATGTAAAAATCCTATTTTCTATCAAGATTTCACCATTGATTTTAGCATCCATTGATGGATTATTGCCTGGTAATATTAAGGCGATTTTCTTCTTTTCTTTTGTGTTTTCTTCTCTTTTCTTTTTTTAAATTTTAATTATAATATAGATAACATACAGTGTTATTTTAGTTTCAGGTATACAATACAGTGATTCATCAATTCCATACATCACCCAGTGCTCATCACAAGTGTGCTCCTTAATCCTCATCACCTGTTTACCTACCCCTCACCCCCACCCTGGTAACCATCAGATTGTTCCCTATAGTTAAGAGTCTGTTTCTTGGCTTGTCTCTCTCTCTCTCTTATTTTTTTCCCTTTGTTCATTTGTTTTGTTTCTTAAATTCCACATATGAGTGAAATCATATGGTGTTTGTTTTTCTCTGACTGACTTATTTCACTTAGCGTAATACACTCTAGTTCTATCCACATCCTTGCAAATGGCAAGACTTCATTCTTTTTTATGGCTGAGTAATACTCTTCTCCCATTCAGAAGATTGTCTTCTTGTTTTGTTGATTTTTTCCTTTGCTGTGTGTGAATCATTTTTTAAATCAATGCATCATAATCCACTAAAGGGATAATTTATTTTGATAATTCAATTTTTCAAATTAGTTGAGTAGAAGTTCCTTCAATCTTGCTCCCTTTTGCCACATTCCCATCATTTCTTGAGCTTTCTTACTGTTTCACACAGCTTGGTATTCCATGTTCATTGTATGCTTCGCCTGAGCCAGTCCTGTAATCAGTCATTTCCTTTTATGGTTCCTTTTAGTTAACAACGATATTTAGAAGCCAAGACCTGTTATGTGTACTATTTGTTACAAGGGGCTCTAGAACATTCTGAAGGACACTTGTCCTGGAAAATTTACTTTTTGAAACACAAAAATGAGTTTGTAGCAAAAATACATTTCATGTGAATGGGATTTAAAATTTTTGCCTTTCTTAGTTTTGCATAAGTAATAATCATTTTGACATTTTTCCCTATGGAAAGGACAATAGGGAATAATTAATCCTATTTGCACAAGGTAAAGTTTCATTACCTTTAAATAATGGACTTAGAATAAAACCAATTCTGTAACTCATGGATGTGTAGAATGATTTTGGGAAATTGGGGCCACAAGAAAAAAGAATTTCATCACAGATTTTATTTAAGCTGTGTTATCTATTTTTCTAAATATTCTTGATCATTAGCGAAAACTGACAAAAATCAACTTTCAGTGTTATTATAATGGTTGAGTTTGTGCAGAGAAAAGGGAATACATCAGCCAAAAGAAATCAAGAAGGTAAACTTTGTCTTCTGTTCTCATTATTGTGAAAACAAATGCATTTTAAAGTGTGGACAATTAAACAACAACAAAAAAAATTGGACTAGAGGCTTCACTAAATGTAAACAATCAAATATTTCAGGATCATCTATGGCTTTTAATTTAAAGGAAAAAAAACTCCCAACATTTTCTTCACCCTCTCCTTTCCCCATATATGCACACAAAATTAGCCCTATTCACACAAACATGTAGAGATATAAATTTCCTTTAATGACATTTAATCTATCTTAAAAATTTGAACAACAAATGTTAAAGTTTAATTATGAAAGTATAGTTTGATGTTCTTGAAATATTATGAGGAGCAAGTAATTATTATAAAATAGTTGAAGACAGTTACTATGAGTTCTCAGTTGCCTTCAGGAGAAGTCACAATTATACATGCAAAATATATGCCAAGATTATTTAATTCCTGAATTATGGGATAAATTGTATGTCAACTTATTTTTATGTACATGCCAATTAGGTGACCAAGATAATTGATTTAAACTTCTATTTATATAGCATTGTCAATATGTGCTGACCACTGAGGTAGGCTCTGAGGTAACAAAATATATAAATTTTGTATTTTATATTTTGTATATGTTTTAGGAGAATATATACCTATTTTATATATATATATATATATATATATATGTATATATACATATATATACACACATATATATATTTATATTATTCCTTTTTATCAGTATGCTGACATTGTGCTGGCAACAGATATTACAATATACTGTAGTAAGTTTTATAATAGAGACAGCCCCACATTCATAATAGTAGCCAGCAATATAACATTGATTATATCAGGTCCTGTTTAAGGCACTTATATGTCTGATATCAGTTGATCCTCTTACTTGATGACTCTAGGAGGTAGGTTGACTGATATGTAAACTGGGACCCAGAAAGTTGGAATAATTTATGATGGATACACAGCAAGTGAATTGTAGAACTGGGAATCGGACCCAGAAAGTCTGGCTGCACAGTTCATGTTCTCTCTATGGCCTTAAGATGAGAAAAGAAAAAATAAAAAAAAATTAACAAACACTTTTGTTAGGCAGGGTGGGGGATGGGGTGTTTAAAGTAAGATTCACTGCACAGATTTGCATCAGATACCTGTCCTCATGGAACTTTCATTCTGTGCATATATGTTGTAGGGGGTGATCTGTAGGAACTCTGGTCAATATCTGAGGAGAAGGATGTTGAATAAACTGGAATTTGGGGTCATAATTAGTTTTAAGTTTTCTTTATCTTTCACCTAATTATTATGGATAATATATAATAAAAGCAAGATAACTATAATCAATGTTAAGTCACTCAGGAACCACATAATTCTCTGTCTTGTAATGCTGTAAATATCAAATATCCAAATATTATCTTGAACCAGGCAGAATGAATCATATGCATAAGTAATTATTGTTAAATTACTATACCCTGATATAATGGATCTACATTTAATACGAACTTTACAAAGCAAATCATTGTAGTTGGTGTTAATAAAATTGTCAGTGTGAATCTTCTTATACTGATTATATTTATAGGTCCTTAAACTTGTGATTGAATTTTAGGGAAAATTCTCAAAGTAACCTCCTTTTGTTCCATTTTCCAATGGCTTAAATATCTACTGCATCTATCTTTTAAGATTATTATAAATTTATTAATCCTGATGCTTGGTTAACTATATGACAATATCAAGCCATTTATGGCTTTTCTTTGCAGTTATGTCTTCCTCTGGTCCACCTGATGCATATGGAATTAGCTTATGCTCCCATACTTAATTTGTTTATTAATAGATATATTATCTTCGTAGAATAGTTTATATGTTTTGAAAATAGTCTTGCCAGGTGTGTCACTATTTATTGTTACCTCATCTCTTTTCTCTCAGCTGTTTGGGATTCTGTTCTTTTGCTATCAGTAGCAAAATACTTTTGCATTCAGTATTTTATGTGGTTTGAAAAATATAGTTAGAATGCTGAGGAATTAAGTATATTTTGGATTTATATGCTGCCTTTGTTATGTTGAAATTAGAGATCTATTAAAACTAATACCTCTTCTTTCTGACCGTATCCTTTGAGTAAAAGACTGCTACCCTGGAAATAGAAGCATTTGCCTGTAGAGAAGAAATTTAGGCTATAAATTCTAGTATTCTAATCTATCTGATCATGTGCCCACCAAGGATACACTAACCTTGCTTATTTTACTGTATCATAATTTGTCTTTCTATTTTACCTCTATATTTTACTTCATCTGTAGTTATAAGATTTAAAAATAGTAACAGGAAAACTTTTTAATGCAAAAAGGAAAGGAAAGTAGCTAATATTATACTGTGAATTTAATTGAAAATTGCTTGTTAGTAGTCATCCATTAATTGGATTCTTATTTCTCAAAATGACACTACAGGTTACTAGGGCATGGAAAAATACCTTTATAAAAAATTATGAAGTTTTTTTTTTAACAGGAAAATAAGTGACTGCCTCAAAATATATTGAACTCAAATGCAAAAGAGACCATGTGCCCTCAAAAGTAACAAAGCTGTTCAAAAAATATATTCCTTCAAATGATTTTGGACAAAATCAGATATTGACTACATGGAGGATCTGGGTTGTTAATAAATGATGTTTCCTTTAAAATGTTTTGATTTGACATATTACGGTATTAGGAAATATTCATTTTTTTATTTTTTTAAGTTATAGATGGATAGATAGACGGTAGACATATGTGTGTGTATTCTTCACATGCAATTTCCTAAATTTAAATAAAAATAATAACTGATTTTATTATACTCTGAACTACACATCAGACCATAAGCATTCAGGTTCACAGCATGAATTAAGATAAATATTATTATTGGTGTCATTTTGTAGGTGAGGAAAAAATAGCTTATTGATAAAGCCCTTATCTGTGTTCAGAGAAGTAGTAAGAGGAATAGCCAGGTCTCAAACCCACTTCTCCAGGCTCCCAAATCCAGGAAGTTAATCCACAACTTCCCAGAATTTAGGAACCAAGTTAACTGCAATTATATCTTAAACCTCAGTTGTGATATTCTTAATATTTTTAATAAGACCATTAGAAATGTATTTAGTGGTAAGAGTAGTATTTCTAATAATACTTTCCATTTAATTCACAGAAGATGGAGGTAATTAATAAGCATAGAAAAAGAATACTCATAGTATGACAATTAATAGTGACCATTAATTGAAAAAGTTGTTCAGTATTGCATCAAAATGTTCACCACATTATTTTCATAAATAAATACATTATTCACTTATATTTAAGTTTGATAAGGGCAATGCTTCTTGCCTGTTTTGTTCATTAATATGTGCCAGATTCCTAGAAGAGGTTATGCTGCAGAGTAAGCATTCAGTCATATTTCTGAATAAATGAATAATTTGTCTTTCCACATATGAGGACATTTTTTTGTAAGTTTTTACTTACCTCCAGCATACATGTGTGTAACAATTTTGTTATATAAACAATATATAAGATAAATGAATGAATTTGAAACCAGTAGAAATCTACTTTAAGTGAAATCAGAATTTGTACTTTATAATTGGCATCCACAGAAAAAGTTCACGGCAGAACCAATTTAGAGTGGATGTTGTTAAATGAGTATTTATGTCATCTAAATAAGATATCGCTCCAAAATACTGCAAGCATCATTCCAGATCTCCCACATTTTGTACTGCCTCCAAACAAATATAAATGTGGTGGGTATGGGTGTGACACCTGCTCCCAAGTTCCTAGTAGCGACAAAACAAACAAAAAACTAGATCCTGGGTATATTTTTGTCTGTTTGTTAAAACAAACTAGATCCCAAAATAGGAAAGAAAGAAAAATTTACATATATATATATATACAAAAATAAAATAAAATACAATGAAAGACCTAAAATAAAACATATATATGATATATATGTAAGAATAAAAATTTAAAAAAAGAATTAAAAATAATTGAAAAATAAGAAAATAGCTGAAAAAAATACTGGAGGACTAAAGAATAACACACACACACACACACACACACACACACACACACACAATGCTATATATTCTTTTCCCCCAAGAGCCAAATCTTTGCAGTTCTCTATGATCAGTAAACTTGGTGCTAGCCAGTTGTTCCTGCTGGTCTTCTGGGGGAGGCGCCTGTTGTGTTGCTTCTCAGGTGCCCTTGCCCTTGTGGAAATGTGCCTCCCTTGCCAGGGGCTGGACTCCTTGTAAGCAGCTCAGGATTCCACTATGTGGCGCTGTTTTGCTCCCTGAAGGCTTTTTTTTTTTTTTTTTAAGGCTCTTTTAAAAATATTTTTATTGTTATGTTAATCACAATACATTACATCATTAGTTTTTGATGTAGTGTTCCATGATTCATTGTTTGCATATAACACCCAGTGCTCCATGCAGAACATGCCCTCTTTAATACCCATCACCAGGCTAACCCATCCCCCCACCACCCTCCCCTCTAGAACCCTCAGTTTGTTTCTCAGAGCCCATAGTCTCTCATGGTTCGTCTCCCCCTCTGATTTCCCCCCCTTCATTCTTCCCTGACGGCTTTTATCACTGATGTTTGGGATGCAAATGGCGGTGCCCCACTCTCTAGCACCAGAGCTGAAGGTTCGTGCCCCCCACTCTTTAGTAAGCCCTCACAGAAAAGCAGTCACTCTTGTCTCCCTGGTTTCCATCTGAACTCTGTGTTTACCCATCCTGTGACTGAGCGTTTTTATCTCAGGCATACAACTGAGTTTCAAGCCTACAGATTTTACAGAGTCCTGTGGTGTGGACCGGCGCTCTTCCCCCTGGGGGGGAAGGAAGGGGGTGTCAGGCCAGTTTCTGTCTTTTGCTGGACACCTGCCAGGAGAGCAGTTGCATGACTGTGCAGCAGTTCACAGTTTATGGCAACCCAGAGCAGAAAGCCAGCGCCTAGACTCGCTGTTTTCAGCCGGCTTCCCCACTCTGAAGCCTGGGAACTCTGCTGCACTCAGATACCCCCATTCTTCTTGTGACCCTGGGGATCCTAAGACCATGCTGTCCCACCTGGGATTCCACCCTGCTTTGTCACCTGAGCACCTTTAAGCCAGGGATGTGCCCCACTGCAGCAGATTTCTAAAAGTTCCAATTTTGTGCTCTGCTGCTTATAATACTTTGAGGGAGCCTCCTTAAGCAGACTCCCTCTCCTCTGTTGTATCCACTAATATATCACCCGGATTCAAGTCTCTGCACCTCCTACCTTCCAAAATGTGGTTGCTTTTCTATTTGTAGAATTGCAGCATTTCTTTTCTCAGATCTCTGATTGATTTCTCAGGTATTCAGAACAATTTGACAACTACTTAGTGGAAGTTCAGAGACCAGATGAACTTTGGGTCCCCTACTTCTCCACCATCTTAACTCCTCCCCCACTCTTTTTATTTCTATTTGTTGTACAGAGAAGTGTACTTGAAACATATTGGGAGTTATAAAGTATTTTTTTTCTTATAATTCTTTCCACTTGTTTATATTAAAGGGTTAAAGTCTATCTTGCTTGCAGGAGGATAAATGCCTTCATTATGATTGCAGAACATGCCTGAGAAAAGACTGAAGTGGGAACAGTAGGAGAGTGACTGAGCTAGAAGTGTTGCCTGGGACAGCTGATTTGTCATTGATACCTAATATATCGAGGCAAGCAGGAACTACGCATGCCTTCAGGAGAATCTGGGCTGGCCACAAAATTGTTGATGAAATGGGTCTCTGTGTACACTGATATGCAGTGGTAAATCATAGTAATTATTATGTAATTCCTTAGACAATTTTGTTAGTTCAGGTATACTGTCTTTTGAACTAAAATGCCATAAGATGTACTTTTAAAATGTTACTGTATATTTCTTAAATGTTGTATGTGTAATACCTACGACTCTGATTGTATTTTGAAAGCACAGAATGATTTTGTTGAAGCATGTTCATTAGACTGCATTAATTATACATGCAACAACCATGAAACAGGTGTTTGGCTGTAAGAGGGGTATTTAATCAAAAAAAAATTGATCCTAAACTAGTATTTCATATTCTATCCTTATTTATGGGCTCCCTCACAGAATAAAAATTATAGTTAATTAATAAAAATTGTGGCTAAACACTTATATCCTCTTTTGGTAAATACTCTGTTTAGAGGAAGGCTGGTATATTTATAGTATAAAACAATATTTGTATTTACATATTCTTTAAAAAATTCAATTTTTAAATTTTGTTCAATTTCACTGTGCTCAAAATACTCCAAGTTGAGGATTCTTACACTGAAAAACCTAAAAATTGTCTGAAATAGTCCTGAACATATAGATATAGCTAATAAATCTCAACTAAAATGTATGATTGTCCAGGTTGAGTTTGCATTTCTTAATTGGTTACATGTTTGTGCCCTCACACTTACAAGATTCTCTCACTAAATCAATCCCTTCTTATAGGATTTGGAGTCACCTTTCTTACTATATTACCTTTAACAGGCACAGATTTCAAACATTCTGGAATAGGGAAGTAATCAGGTATTTTATTTCTCCAGAAAGTTCAAGTGTTTGCAAATTACATCAGGTGGTGACAGGTTAAAATAAAGAAAACAAAAAAACAAAACAAAAAAAAAAACAAAAATAAAAAAATAATAAAGAAAACAGCTTTTCTCAGCCTTTAATGTAACAGGCCCTCTTATAATCTTTGCATAAATTTAGAATTACCATATCTAAGCTCAGCTGAGGAGGATCTTGTGAATGTCCAGAGCCGCATAGCTGATGGCTGTGTATTCAGAGTCCCACATTTTACTGCCCAGAGATTTTGCAGATGTTGGCCCTAACAGTGATTCACAAAGAATAATTGCTTCTGGGACCCCTTAGTGTTTGAGTTCCAAAATGGCCCTCTTCCTCTAATGCTCACAGCTCATGGAGGAACAATAGGAGAAGCTGCCATTGTAGTAAGTCAGGAAGAGTGTCTTTAGCTAGTTCAGCCGTGTATCAGCTGAACCTTACCTTTACATCTGATCTTTCTTCTAAATATTATATCATGAGCACATGAGCACACACACACACCACTGCTCTACAAGTACATATAATATATTCATGGATCAAAACATGAAAATATATGCAAACACTTAGCCCACTAAGCTTCAAGAGCTGGAGTTGGCTTTACTTATATCCTTTTAAAATTTTGCCAAGCACTTTGTTGGGCATATATTAGTTAAGTGCTAGATACTTGAAACAATTGGTTTTATTTAATTATGTTATTTTGTAACAAGTTTTGATCTTCAGATTTTTGTAATCTTGGTAATAGTGCACATAGACTTACCAGAATGTCTAGAGCAGGCTATTTCCCCCCAAAGAGAATTCACAGGTCATTCGATTTTGTGGGGTTGTTTTTCTTGTGGAGGAAATAAGAGAGGAGTTCTTCTAATAACTTTTTCTGCTGAATAGAATGACCTAGATTTGTTGTATACTGGCAAAGCTGCTAGAGGATATTTTTACATTGCCATTTGTCCTCAAGAGTTATCTAACTGATTTCACCATATGAAATCCCTTTCAAGTCCGTCTTCTGACAACGTGGATATGCTATTCGATTTGTAGTATCAGAAAACTGGGAGGCAAGAGGTAAGAGCTGAAAATAGGAGATAAGAGTTCATATTTCTTCTGACCATTAAAAAAAAATCTACCCAGAAAAGGAAATTTAGCAAGATCTCTTCTTATCACACTCATTATTTTGTAGGAACTATTTTAATTATCATAAAATACCTTTTTTTAAAAAATCTTGAATTACCATGACAGTCTCCAGTTTGAAAATAGACAAAACAATGTGAATGATGTAAACATAAATTATAACCTTGACCCAGCTGCATACAATTGCCTTCTAATTTCTTGATGAAATGAAACATCTTTATTTCACACTCAATTTCCAGTAGACTGACTGTCATATGTGATGCTTAATTTGTCCCTGCTTGTACCTAATTAATGGATATGATAAGTGTATTCACCAAGTTTTGCAAGTGAGCTGTACAATATGTCAAACTCCTCAGCTTCCCTGGTAAACCATTCTTCGTGATTTGTGTATCTGGTAGTTAGTTGAAAGATAATCTTTTTTAAAACATAAAACTCTTACTCTAATTTTTTTCTCTATTAATATCAAATGCAAATTTTAGACAAGCAGTACATAGTTATTCAATTCAGTGTTATAGTGTTCTGTTAACTAGAATAAAGTAATGGATTTCAGTTTGAGGCTCGTGAATCCACTCACTTGTCTGAATTTCTCTCACCTCACTGACTGGTTATGGAATTTTACCTGTGTGTTTTAATAGTAGAGGCCTCAATAAATTCCCTATCTCTAAAACTCTGTACTTTAGAACACGTTGATCTCCTTCACCACAGAGAAAAGTAAAACTATTCATTCTTTTGACCTATATAGCATCTCTAAACATATATATTATTAAATCCAATATGTAAACACTTAGGAACAGAGAAATACATTCATGAAGGAAGACTTGGACAACAAAGACTCGGACCTCTGTCTCTCTACATTGTACCCTCACCAACAACTATAATATCATCATACATAAAAGAGGGATCGTACATAAACACATAGGTAGATAGCTACAGCTATGACTATAACTATTGATATTAATATCTGTGTATATATTACACAGAATAGTAATGCTGTCCTGACAATTACTTCACACAGAATATTTTGTTTTATTTTATTGATTTGAAAATTAGTGAGAATAAAAGCAAGAGTGAAAGAAATTAAAGTGGGCCTAAAATAAATCATGCTAAAGGCATAAAGACATTTTTAAAACATTGTTCATGAGACCATAGCACCGGCATTGTATTTTTCCCTGTTCTTCTAGCTAGCAATAATCCATATCACCAAATACCTTACTTTTTTATGGTAATAAAAGATCAAGTAGCACATAGTTTTTGTTGTTGTTGTTTTATGAACCACAGGAGCTTTATCATTTGATTTTAACTAGTATGCTTTTTGTATTTATATTATATTAATTAATTTATTTATTTTTTAGAGAGGGAGAGAGAACACGCAAGTGTTGCAGGGGAGTGGCGGAGGGAAAGGGAGAGAGAGAATTTTAAGCAGGCTCCACACCTAGTGGAGAGCCTGACTTGGGGGCTTGATCTCATGACCCTGAGATCATGACCTGAGTCAAAATCAAGAGGTGGATGCTTAGCTGACTGAGCCACCCAGGTGCCCCTATCATTTGATTTTAAAAGACGATGGGGCATAAAGAAATCACGTTTTTTCTTCCTCTCAAAATTCGTGGAAATTGGTATCTGAGAAGACATTATCATTAACAGCAAGTATCTATTGAGATTCTACTTTCTATTGTGTTTTGGTGCTGAGTTACAAAGTGGTACAAGACTAATGACTTTTATCTGGAAAGGTAAAAGTTTAGGTTGGAAAGCTCTGTTCTGTCCTTGTTTGGTAATCTTTGAGTGATTTTACTACATTGTTTTCTGTGTGCTAATAATGTCCTAGTCTCTAAAGTTCAAAAGAAAATAAATCACTTGGTTATCTAATATAATCAAATAGATTTTTGAATTTTTTTTGAATTCCAGAAACCATGAAAGATAAAAAAGTGACTATTTCAAAAATTTATTTTAATAATATATGAAATATTAATTTCCTAAGAGAAAATCAAATTACCTTTTTATTCATAAAATATTTCTTATTTTTAATATAGTTATATATATAACTATGTTGTGATATATGTATATATAATGAAATGTTCACAGATTATGAATGTTAAAAACCACTAATATATCATGTTTTAGAAACAAATAATATGTTATATGTTAATTAAAATAAATAAATAAAGTTAAGTAAACATTAAAAAAAAGAAATCTTGGGCGCCTGGGTGGCTCAGTTGGTTAAGCGACTGCCTTAGGCTTGGGTCATGATCCTGGAGTCCTGGGATCGAGTCCCGCATCAGGCTCCCTGCTCAGCGGGGGGTCTGCTTCTCCCTCTGACCCTCTTCCCTCTCGTGCTCTCTGTCTCTCATTCTCTCTCTCTCAAATAAATAAATAAAATCTTTAAAAAAAAAAAGAAATCTTGCCATTTGCTACAACATTGATGGACCAAGATGCTGAGTGAAATAATTCAGAGAAAGACAAATACTACGTGATTTCACTTACATGTGGAATGTAAACAAACAAACAAAACAAAACAGACTCATAAATACAGACAACAAACTAGTGGTTGCTGGGTGGCAGGGATGGGGAAGGCAGGTGGGGAGATGGACGAAATATGTGAAGGGGATTAACAGGCACAAACTTCCAGTTATAAAATAAATAAGTCACAGGGATATAAAGTACAGCATAGGGAATATAGTCAATAATATTGTAATAACTTTGTATGATGACAAATAGTAACTAGAGTCATCGTGGTGATCACTTTTTAATATATATATGAATGTCTAATCCCTATGTTGTACACTTGAAACTAATATAATATTATATGTCAACCATATTCCAAATTTATAAATAAAAATTTTTGTTTAATAAAAAAATAACCTGATGTTCTAGACATAATTGTAGTTCTTGAAATTGTGATTTTACTCCCCAGAGAAGAGCTTCTCAAAAAAAAGGAAAAAGAAAAAGGGGGCTGGAATGAGCATAGAATTGTCTATTCTTGTACAAACATATATAAAATATATGTATATGTAGTTTTATTGAGTGATTTCATAAATATATATTTTCTAAGTTATGCACTGACCTTACTCATTTGTTTTACACATACAATTTATCAGAAACATAGACTGACTTTGTTAGAAGGTAAAAATTGACATGAAACCTAATACTGTACTTATCTATAGTGCTTACAACCTAGGTGACCGTAACATTGTCTATCATTGACATTTGATTCTCTGTGCCCTCTTTGAAATAGGTTTATTACCACAGTTCTGCAGTGTTTAGAACTCTGAAAACATCACGGCTTATCTTGGTATCCTTGTTCATGTTTTCTGTCAGGAAGACTAGTTCTTGCTGAGTTAATCATCCCCAAATATCGGTAATATAACACAAAATTTTGAAATTTCCTTTGTGCACTGTGTCCAATGCAGGTAGTTAAGGAGGTTGCAATCATTTACCATGCCACAGTGAGATAGAGACATGACAAATCATACACTGACTCCCAAAGTGTTCACTAGGAAGTGACAAATGTCACTTTCCCTCACGTTACATTAACCAAGTCAAATCACTTGGACAGACCTAACTTCAGAGCAATTGAAAACTATAATCCTGCCATGTGCCCAGAAGAAGAAAGCTGAATTGCTTCGATAAACAGCTATTACAGCTAACTTATCCACCTATCCCCTATAGATTGCACTCTTGGAAACCCCATTCTGCGATACCTCTTCTTTGATGATCCCTCCTAGCTTAGTTTTCTTCTCTCCCTTCAAAATATTTCAACTGTGTTCTTGAAACTCCATTCCTTAGTAAACAATCTTAACTTCATCCCAAATTCTTCTACTTCCTTGTTAGCTAAAATCTGCATCTCTAACAAGAAAACTTCTTGTCCTGAAGCCCTCATGGCTATTCACAGCTGTTTTTCCCATAATGACAATTGGAAATACATTTGTTATCATCATTATGTAACTTACAAACAATAGTTTTATTAAGATTAAAGGCTTTATTAAAACAAACACATAGGGGTTCCTGGGTGGCTCAGATGGTTAAGCGTCTGGCTTCAGCTCAGGTCATGACCTTGGGGTCCTGGAATTGAGCCCCATATCAGGCTCCCTGCTCAGCTAGGAGTCTGCTTCTCCCTCTCCCTCTGCTCCCCACTCATGCTTGCTCTTTCTCTCTTTTGAATAAATAACATCTTTTTAAAAAAACACATAAACTTACAAAATCAAACCAAAAATAATAACATTGACAAAACAACAATAACCATACAACAACCAAAAGTCAACTCTACACATTTGAGTGTTTTGTCACTTTCTATCCTTTACTAATGTCAACTGATGATCTTCTATCACCTGGGTCAGACTTTTTCCCCAACTATTTTTTTTTAAGATTGTATTTATTTATTTTTTTAAGATTGTATTTATTATCAGTTCATGAGATCATGAACTGAGATGAAACTAAGAGTCTTTTGCTCAACCGCATGAGCCACCCAGGCACTCCATCCCAACTATTTGTACACTAGCTTGACTTTAGTAGCCCTGATGTACATCTGTTTTCTCCCAAAATTTTGGTTCCCTCATCTCCTCAACTTGTATTCTCTCTATTCTAGAGCATTTTAACTCTCCTGATAGTACCCTGAAATGATTTGTCTTTCTTTTCTTGTACCATACGGAAAATTTTAACCCCAGTGCAGTATGGAGATTTGCCTTCTCTACTCATACTTTAGGACTCTAAATACTTGTTTCCAATCCTTCATTCTTCCTTACTGTATCTACCAATCCTTTTGTGTGATCTTCATCAGCTATCTTGCATTTTCACCCATTAGTTATTTCAAGCCTTACTAAGTCCTCAGGCCCCTACCCCACCAACTTTCCCTCTCATCACATTACCCTACTTTCTCTTCAAAAATAAAATGGAGACCAGACTCATTATTACAAATGAAGGTACTTCTGTATTCATCTTGGCTTCCTGCCCTCTGTTAAAGTAGAAATTAAATGGAAGTCATTAATCTAAGGTTAATTCTTACAGATGTAACTGTGGATTATATAAGCATTTTGTCCCTAGCATCTTCAAACCTTTCTTCAGGCCCTTTTTTTTTTTAAATTTTTTTATTGTTATGTTAATCCCCATACATTACATCATTAGTTTTAGATATAGTGTTCCATGATTCATTGTTTGTGCATAACACCCAGTGCTCCATGCAGAACGTGCCCTCCTCAATACCCATCACCAGGCTAACCCATCCTCCCA
>NW_022589770.1:9969434-9975593 GCF_004348235.1 Phoca vitulina
CTATGTGTCTGTTTTTGTGCCAGTACCATACTGTCTTGATGATGACAGCTTTGTAGTAGAGCTGGAAGTCTGGAATTGTGATGCCGCCAGCTTTGCTTTTCTTTTTCAACATTCCTCTGGCTATGCGGGGTCTTTTCTGGTTCCATACAAATTTTAGGATTATTTGTTCCATTTCTTTGAAGAAAGTGGATGGTATTTTGATGGGGATTGCATTGAATGTGTAGATTGCTCTAGGTAGGATTGACATCTTCACAATATTTGTTCTTCCAATCCATGAGCATGGAACGTTTTTCCATTTCTTTGTGTCTTCCTCAATTTCTTTCATGAGTATTTTATAGTTTTCTGAGTATAGATCCTTTGCCTCTTTGGTTAGATTTATTCCTAGGTATCTTATGCTTTTGGGTGCAATTGTAAATGGGATCGACTCCTTAATTTCTCTTTCTTCTGACTTGTTGTTGGTGTATAGGAATGCCACTGACTTCTGTGCATTGATTTTATATCCTGCCACTTGACTGAATTCCTGTATGAGTTCTAGCAGTTTTGGGGTGGAGTCTTTGGGATTTTCCACATAAAGTATCATATCATCTGCAAAGAGTGAGAGTTTGACTTCTTCTTTGCCAATTTGGATGCCTTTGATTTCTTTTTGTTGTCTGATTGCTGTGGCTAGGACTTCCAATACTATGTTGAATAGCAGTGGTGATAGTGGACATCCCTGCCGCGTTCCTGACCTTAGGGGGAAAGCTCTCAGTTTTTCCCCATTGAGAATGATATTCGCTGTGGGTTTTTCATAGATGGCTTTTATGATATTGAGGTATGTACCCTCTATCCCTATACTCTGAAGAGTTTTGATCAAGAAAGGATGCTGTACTTTGTCAAATGCTTTTTCTGCATCTATTGAGAGGATCATGTGATTCTTGTTTTTTCTTTTGTTAATGTATTGTATCACGTTGATTGATTTGCGGATGTTGAACCAACCTTGCAGCCCAGGGATAAATCCGACTTGGTCGTGGTGAATCATCCTTTTAATGTACTGTTGGATCCTATTGGCTAGTATTTTGGTGAGAATTTTTGCATCCATGTTCATCAGGGATATTGGTCTGTAATTCTCCTTTTTGATGGGTCTTTGTCTGGTTTTGGGATCAAGGTAATGCTGGCCTCATAAAATGAGTTTGGAAGTTTTCCTTCCATTTCTATTTTTTGGAACAGTTTCAGAAGAATAGGTATTAATTCTTCTTGAAATGTTTGGTAGAATTCCCCTGGGAAGCCATCTGGCCCTGGGCTTTTGTGTTTTGGGAGATTTTTGATGACTGCTTCTATTTCCTTAGTGGTTATAGGTCTGTTCAGGTGTTCTATTTCTTCCTGGTTCAGTTTTGGTAGTTGATACATCTCTAGGAATGCATCCATTACTTCCAGGTTATCTAATTTGCTGGCATAGAGTTGCTCATAATATGTTCTTATAATTGTTTGTATTTTTTTGGTGTTGGTTGTGATTTCTCCTCTTTCATTCATGATTTTGTTGATTTGGGTCATTTCTCTTTTCTTTTTGATAAGTCTGGCCAGGGGCTTATCAATCTTGTTAATTCTTTCAAAGAACCAGCTCCTAGTTTCGTTGATCTGTTCTACTGTTCTTTTGGTTTCTATTTCATTGATTTCTGCTCTGATCTTTATTATTTCTCTTCTCCTGCTGGGTTTAGGCTTTATTTGCTGTTCTTTCTCCAGCTCCTTTAGATGTAGGGTTAGGTTGTGTACTTGAGACCTTTCTTGTTTCTTGAGAAAGGCTTGTATTGCTATATACTTTCCTCTTAGGACTGCCTTTGCTGTATCCCAAAGATTTTGAATAGTTGTGTTTTCATTTTCATTGGTTTCCATGAATTTTTTTTAATTCTTCTTTAATTTCCTGGTTGACCCATTCATTCTTCAGTAGGATGCTCTTTAGCCTCCATGTATTTGAGTTCTTTCCGACTTTCCTCTTGTGATTGAGTTCTAGTTTCAAAGCATTGTGGTCTGAAAATATGCAGGGGATGATCCCAATCTTCTGGTACTGGTTGAGACCTGATTTATGACCTAGGATGTGATCTATTCTGGAGAATGTTCCATGGGCACTAGAGAAGAATGTGTATTCCGTTGCTTTGGGATGGAATGTTCTGAATATGTCTCTGAAGTCCATTTGGTCCAGTGTGTCATTTAAAGTCTTTATTTCCTTGTTGATCTTTTGCTTAGACAATCTGTCCATTTCAGTGAGGGGGGTGTTAAAGTCCCCCACTATTATTGTATTGTTGTCAATGTGTTTCTTTGCTTTTGTTATTAATTGCCTTATATAATTGACTGCTCCCATGTTAGGGGCATAGATATTTACAATTGTTAGATCTTCTTGTTGGATAGACCCTTTAAGTATGATATAGTGTCCTTCCTCATCTCTTATTACAGTCTTTGGTTTAAAATCTAATTTTTCTGATAAAAGGATTGCCACCCCAGCTTTCTTTTGGTGTATATTAGCATGGTAAATGCTTTTCCACCCCCTCACTTTCAATCTGGGGGTGTCTTTGGGTCTAAAATGAGTCTCTTGCAGACAGCATATCGATGGGTCTTGTTTTTTAATCCAATCTGTTAGCCTGTGTCTTTTGATTGGGGCATTTAGCCCATTTACATTCAGGGTAACTATTGAAAGATAGGAATTTAGTGCCATTGTATTGTCTTCAGGCCCTTTTATTAGCAATTTACCCATGGGAAAAAGCCTTTAATCTACAAAATGCTATTTTTCTCAGCACTGTGCCTTTTGTGAACTATCATTGCTTCTCTTTCCTTCATTTCAGTTTCTTAGAATCATCTGTTCTCGTTCTCTAATTTCTGACTTTTCATTACTTACTGTATTCATGTAACCCATCTTTCTGCAATCCTTCAATTTTACCGGTATTTTTTTCATGGTAGGCAAAATCCTTTTTTTTTTTTTCCCCTAAATCTAATAGCCTTGATTGTTCACTACTCCTTATTACCATGCCATCCATTGTTTGCTCTGGCAACATCTTCCCTGGTAGTCTTCCCATGTCTCTGACTCTACTTCCTGGTTTTTCCTTCATGAAATATGCTTTCTCTACCTATTGTTAAATTTGTTCAGCTCCAGAGTTGTATTTCATAACTTCTATTCTTCCTCCACGTTCAGGATAGTTATGTAAATGTCCAGGCTACTCTTGTCCCTTCACATATCAATATACCAATTTATTTTAAGTGTACATTTCATATTCTAACCTGTCTTATGAAATCCAAATTTATTCAAAAGTTTTCCAGGAATTTCCACTTAAATCTTCTAGCATCTCCTTTGACTAACATAAATAAAAATGAACACACTCTTTTCTTCCAAAATATTTCTCATGGCTCCCCTCTTTTGTTGAATGAAACCATCATCCTCCAAGCTTGAGTCCGTGATTCTTTTTCATCTTATAAATTCAACTAGTATCAGATATATTAAAATTGTTAATATCTCATGTATTCAGTTCACTTCCCTTCTTCCTCAGAGCCACTAGCTCAATTCAGGACTTTATAATTTCCATGTAGGTTTTCATATTTGCTTTGTGTTGGTCTTTCTTCCCTGACTCATCCCCCCTCTTTACAAGTTGTTCTCCACACTGCTGCTAAAATTGCCTTTGTAAAAAACAAATCTAATTAACAGCATCCTATGTGTAAAATCCTTGAGCATCCAGAGCTTCACAATAAAGTTCCAATTTTTAGCACAAGATAAAAGTCCTTTGTGATTCTGATTTCTGCTGCACTCTTCAACATCAGCTTTTACAACGTTTCCTTTGAAATTAATGTTTCATTCATACAAACTTGCTTTTTATTTTTAAGCAGTGAAACCCTTTCTCAGCATTCTTCTATTATGTATTATAACTATTACCTGAGATTCATTTCCCATTGCTCCTTCACTCCTGTTCTATCAACATTGAGCTAATCCTTGTTCACTCTTTAGGAAGCCTGCCCAGATATTTCTATTTGGGTTAGTTATCATTCCTCTTTGCTCTACTGACTTTCCCTTTGAACTTTGTAATTATCCACTTGTAAGCTTTTAGAGGATATGGACAGTGTCTAATTCATGTTTATATCCCTGGCACCTAGCACAGTGTTTACTGGTACACAATAATCACTGCTAGTTGCTGTTGAACAAAAAGTTAGGGAACTTAGTCCTTTTAATCTAATGTGTTTTCTCTTTTTCAAGAATAGAAGTTTTAGGAACTATTTTCTTTGTAGAAGGTTTTATATTTAGCCATGTTAACAAGATATAAACACAGAAAATCAGAAAGCGTATTATTAAAGAGCCTATATAAAAAGCCCAACAGCTAGACAATATTTTCTTAAATAGGTAAATTATTCTAAAATGACAGAGTGCATGAACTTTCTCAAAAGAAAAAGGCTTAATGTAAAAGGTAGGAAACAAGGGAGAGACAAAATTCATTAGTCACTGATGCTTTTTCCTCTGTTTTATCGCTACATTGGTTTATGCACGTAACTTCCCTGAACATTTGTTAATTTATTAAATTCTCTGGCCCTACATTCCCCTTTCAATGGTAAACTTTATCCAGTATACTAGCATAAAACTTTGGCCATCCTGGACATTTACAAAGATGAGTTAAGACTCTAAAAAAATGTTGAACTCCCCAGGAGAGTCCATTAAAGAAACTCTCTGTTCATCAAAATAGCCAAACCCTTTTGATGTTTGCTACCAATAAAAATCAGGCACACATTGCAGTAGGGTGCAGACATGGAAAAACCAGTGCCTGCTCAAGATCTGTTAGGGGAGAGAGTCTCTTAAATAGAACACCATGGTTTACTAATGTATAACTCGTGTTTTACTGTTGTATCCATACTGCTTAACATGGTGCTCCACACATTCTATGCCCTCAATCAATTTTTGTATTTTAGTGGAAAAACATAAAAATAGAAACTGGTAAGTGCTAGAGATTTGTATAATGTACTGAAGGACTGTAATTCAAGATCAGTTCATTCTTTCTAGGGGGATATAGAAGAATTAAGAAAAGCTATGGCATAAGGAATTTTAATATGTTCACTTCTCTGTGGAATCTGGAATTTTAAAAAAAATATGCTCCCCTTCCAACTCTCTCTCTCTTTCCATGTATCTAAAAATCAAATTCCTTACCACACAATAAATTACTTTCATTTCAAAAACTGTATTTTAGAAATTTATTATAAAGCTTTGTCATATAAAATGAGCAAGTACTAACTATATGGATTATTATTTTTAATAAGCAAAATAAAAGTAGAGTAGAAAAATAGCATTAACTGTATTCTTTCTAAGCATTCTTTCTAACTGTATTCTGTTTTAGCATTCGTTTTATTTATAGAAGAGCAAACAAAAGATAAATGAGTAAATTCCTGGAGGTTACAAAGCTACTAACTGTGGAGCCTGGATTCATAAATAAGTTCGACTAACTCCAAAGCCCATACCCTGGGTTTCATACTGGAATTTAAGCCTACAAGTCCTTGAGTGTGACTGTGTCAGTGAATTCTCAGGTCACTTAAATGAGCACAGGGTCAGCTGTCTGCAGTTTGAGTACTTGTGGCCAGCCTTTAAATTCTGGCAGATTTTTCAACAAATGGTTCTGGAAGAGTTAGATGTTAATATGTCAAGAAACCAAAATAAAACTCAATGTGCACATTGTACCATATACCAAAATTACCTCAAAATGTATCATAGACCTGATTTCTAGAAGAAAATAGGAAAAAATCAGGATGACCTTAGATTAGGCAAATAATTTTATATTTGACACCAAAAGCACATTCCTAGTAGGACACCTACCACATCCCATACTAGGAAATATGGTAAAGTGGACCTTATTAAAATTTAAAATTCTGCTTTGTGAAAGAGACTATTAATGAAAAGATTAACCATGATATGGGTGAAAGTATTTGCAAATCATATTTCTTACATAGGACTTGTCTCCTGAGTATATAAAGATCTCTCAATACTCAACAATAAGAGAGCAAATTACCCTCTAAAAATGGGCAAAAGATTAAACAAATACCTGTACCTCTGAAACAAATAATACATTATATGTTAAAAAAGAAGAAGAAGAAGAAGAAGAAGAAGAAAGAAGAAGAGGAAGAAGAAGAAGAAGAAGAAGAAGAAGAAGAAGAAGAAGAAGAAGA
>NW_022589770.1:9975603-10208102 GCF_004348235.1 Phoca vitulina
GAAGAAGAAGAAGAAGAAGAAGAAGAAGAAGAAGAAGAAGAAGAAGATAGCAGGAGGGGAAGAATGAAGGGGGGGAAATCGGGAGAGATGCACCATGAGAGACGATGGACTCTGAAAACAAACTGAGGGTTCTAGAGGGGTGGGGGGTGGGGGGATGGGTTAGCCTGGTGATGGGTATTAAAGAGGGCACGTTCTGCATGGAGCACTGGGTGTTATACGCAAACAACGAATCATGGAACACTACATCAAAAACTAATGATGTATGGTGATTAACATAACATAATAATAAAAAAAAAGATATATGGAGAACAAATAAGCATATGAAAAGATGCTCAACAAAATTAATCATGTAAAAGCAAATCAAATCAATAATGAAATACCACTACATATTTATTAAAGTGTCTACAATTAAAAACAAACAAAGAGATACGGCAACAGCAAAGGCTGGTTAAGGATACAGAGATCCTGGAATTCTCCTATGTTGCTGGTAGAAATGCACTTTGTGCATTTGGAAGACAGCTTGGCTGTTTCTTATAAATCTAAAGATATACCTACCGCATGACCCAACATCTCCACTCTTAGGTGTTTACTTAAGAGAAGTATAAACTCACATTCAATCAATATAACCTGTCCATGAATGTTTATGGCAACTTACTCCATAGTTGCCTGAAAGTGTAAAGAACCCACATATACTTCTCACCATGGAATAGGTAAATAAATCTGTGGTACATGTAAACAATGGAATTCTCTGCAACAATAAAATGGACAGACTATTGATTTATATAAATACATTTTTGCTAAGTGAAAGAAGCAAAATATTGAGGGCTACAAATTGCATACTTCCATTCATGTGACACTCTTAAAAAAACAAAACTATGGGAAGGAAAACAGATCAGTAGTTGCTAGTAGCTGGGGGAGAGGTTGTTCATAAAGGTGTACACAGAGAACCTTCTGTAGATGTGAAACTCTTCTATATGGAACAGTAGTGGTGGACTCTATTCATTTGTCAAACCCATATAACTGCACACCACAAAAAGCCAAATTTGTATATGTAAATTAAAATAAATAAATCATTAAAACAAAATAAATAAATCAAGAATATGGGGGAAAGATGGAATCCAGACTGTGACAGATGACTCTGACTATATCACAAATGAATCATACAACCACACTGAATGGGAAGAAAGGAGCTGACCTAAGTAACTTTAAAAGTGGTGTTTGACTGAATATTCCAAGGCTAAATATATTAAAAAAATAAAAAACAGTACACAAAAACTATACTGTAGTTGATAAATTTGTTTCTCAAAGTGGTGTAGGTTGGAAATTGTGAAACTAGTTCACATGTATATTAGAGGTGAACAAATTAATAGATATATTGCAGATAATGAGAACTGGTATTCTCTCTGTTGGGTAAAGAAACTACAAATAAGGAAATGGGAATGCTAGAAAAAACTGTCATGCTGAATTAGTAGTGGAGGTATTAAAATGGATCTATATTTTAAAAATTTACGTACAGATATGCATGTGTATCCATGACTTGGTATACATACATCTATTTCCTAGTTCTATATAACAAGAGATGCTAGAAGCACACACCTAGCACCCAGATCTTGGATTCTAAAAACTATCTTTCATTAAAAAAAAAAAAAAAAATCAGGGCTCCTTGGAAGTCTGGTTATATCTAGGGGTAAAGCAGAGGAAATGCAAGATAAGCCAGATTGGAGAAAATGCAAAATGAGTCTGGAGAACCTTGTGATTCCAGAAAGTAGAGCAGTGGAAAAAATATGTATTTATATCATATATTGTATATTCTATATTTATAATATATATGTATATGTCAATATATATGATGCATGCATATCAAAAGGACACAGGAGCCAACATGAAAGAGCAATTAATGACTAAATTTGGAACAACTTGATCAGTAAAATAAATAACCACATAATTGGATTATAATCCAAAAAATAAATATATCCAAAATTATGTAAGCAAATATATAGATAAATGTGAAAGCCACAACTCTTCCTTACAGAACTCCAGTTCATAACTGTAGAATGAATGAGGAAAATAGAAAATCACTGTTTTGATGCCGTATTAGAAATTATTACAGGAAAAATCCTCTCATGGATTCTAAGATGAGTGGGTGAAAATTCACATGGAAACTGATTTACATAGTCTTACATTCTTTTCCCTAAATATTTCATAATTACAAAAGAAAAAGTAGTAAGTCTGCAGCGGACAATCCTAACAAAGACCACTTTGGGGATCAGAGTTAATTTTATCAGAACTCATATCAGCATTATACACAATGTACTTCATTATGTGCAATGTCATGCACCGAGAAGGGCACCTTACCTTAGTGGACTCCTTCCCAGTAATTTCAGTCTAATCATGAGGAAATATCACACATACCCAAATTAAGGTACATTCTCAAAATTTATTGACCAGTGCTCTTTAATAGAGTCATGGTCATGAAAGACAATGATAGATTGAGTAAATGTCACTGATTGGAGACATCTCTGTCAAATAAATACAATGTAGTATCCTGGACTGGATCCTATAACAACAGTAACAACAAGAAAATGCAGTACATTCGTGGAAAAACCGGTGAAATCCGAATAAGTTTTCTACTTTCGCTAATAGTATTGTATCAAGGTTATTTTCTTAGTTTTGATAAATGTGCTGTAGTTATATAAGGTGTTCATGGGGAAGTCAGCAGGAGGTTGTAGAAGTCTTTGTACTATTTTTGCAACTCTGTTATAAAGCTAAAATTATCTTAAAGATTAAAAAAAATCTCAAAACTTTAAAGTACCCACTCCTCCTTGCCCTTCCTCCCTCCTGGATTCATTGAGAATCTTCACATTCTTCTGTGAATTGTTTATGAAACAAATGTTGCTACTAGCAATCAATTACTTCTGTACTGTGTATTTGTCTTTTAATGGTACCCACTTGTCATGTAGCTCAGTTAAAATAGTATTTGTTTAATAACATGGGAGTATAACTGGGTAGAATCTGCAGCTATCCTTTTTTGCAACTCTCTGTTCTATTAGAGAAAGATGCAGCTTCAGAGAATGCTTGCTTCAAGGCTTGGCATGCCTGGTGATGCCTAGAAAGTGTAAATTTTATAGCAACCCAGGGCTTCCTAACACACTCTGTTCTTGCTTTCTGAAGGTATATCTTTCAGTTGTTTCTTGATTACCCAGTGGTGGCAGGTGGGAGCTTCGCAGCTGCTTGATTCAGTGGCTGATACGTCTATTCTTTGAGAACACAATTGGCAGCTTGGCAGTCAGCGTTCTTAAATGATCAGTGGAGCTCAAACAAGATCCCTTGTTTTATGCAGCTCTTTCGTGAAGACTGCAATATGTGTGCCAGCTGAGAAAAATACCATACATAATGAGTCCTAAACTTTAAATCTAGTGAAGTCTAATTGCCTTTCTTTGGAATAGTGTTGCCACTGACTACAACAGCACTTTTGTGGTACCTTACATAAGCTGAATGGATTCGAATTAGACTATCTTAATCACATTGAGAAACCAGAGTGGAGGACATTTATATCCTTTTAGAAGACATATTACCTGCTGATGTGTATGTAGCGCCAACTTTGTAGCATATACACCAGTGTTAAAATTCAGCTTTTATAGGCACTCAGCAGCACCCCTGCTTTTGCCCCTTTTAACACTAAGAGCAAGACTCGTGTCCAACTCCTGACACAACAGCAAGAGAATATTTTCTTTTGAGGTCAAAAGAGGATATGAGGGAGGCAATAAAATAAAATGCAAAAAGACATGTATTAGGAATAAGAACACAGGATTTAGTACATAGTTCCTAATACTTAGCCTTCTATCTGTGGGGAAGTCATCTTAATGTTCTCAATTTCAATTTCTTTCCTTATAAAATACTAATAATAGGAACTGTCCTCTTTACATCATAGGGTTGTGACATTAATGACTTCGGAAGAGCTGCTATGTACAATGCAAAATTCCAAATGTATTTAAGTGGATAGTGCTGTAGTTTTGTTTTGAATTGATATGGCTATGGCTTCTAAGTTCTCATCTTGGTAATTTTACCAACAATTCCTAAGTAAAAGTTTCTGAGGCAGTAATACCAAGTGGCAATTAAATAAAATTACTCTCATTTATTACTGAAATTAAATTTATGCAGAAGTCTACTGAATAGAAGAAACCTAAGTTTTATATCATTTAGAGCTGGATTTTCTCTAGATTTTTTTTTTAATAAAAAGGCTAGAGAGTCAATTTGAATATTAAACTTCACACTGGCATGCAGTGAGACTCATTTTGGGACTATATACGTAGCAAGGAGAGAATTCAACTTATACATCATCCTTGTTTTAGCAAGTCTCTTTCTTTGGCTACAGATTTAAAAAGCATCATTTCTATGAGACTTTCCTTGTGTATCTTTTCTAAAATTACAATCATTTTTGTCACCCCTGACATGTATTTTTCCCTTCCTGGCTTTATTTTCCTCCTCAGCACCTATAATTATTTCACTTACTATATGTTGTATTCATTTATATTCTTTAATATCTGTTGTCCTACTAAAGTGTAAGTTCCAGGAGGTAAGATAGTTTTGTCTGTCTTCTTTATGATTATATCTTCAGCATCCACAATGGTGCCTCACATAGTAGCCTCTCAAAATATTTATTCAATAAATGATAAAATTAAAAAAAAAGATATTTATATCTGTTTTTCTCTCTCCATTTTTCTCCCCTAACTAAACATGTCAAATATCATTGGGTACTACAGGAATCTTAATTTTTAAAAAAATAACCAAATTTGAATTTACATTTTTGGTCTCATTTAATGTTTTTAATAAACAGTATTAATATATTTATTACCATTGAGGGGCACCTGGGTGGCTCAGTCGGTTAAACGGCCGACTCTTGATTTCTGGTCAGGTCATGATCTCAGGATAGTGAGATTGAGCCCCACATTGGGTTCCACACTCAGCGCAGAGTCTACTTGAGATTCTCTTTCTCCCTCTCCCTCTCCCCATGCTCACACTCTTTCTAAATAAATAAATAATAAATAAATAATAAATACAATCCTATATATATATATGTATAGATATATATACATAACCTTTGAAAATGCATTCACTTTGAGTATTACATTAATTTGCCCAGTTATAAATCTTTAATCTTAATTTTATAAATTATTGCTACACATGGATTAGCCAGTAATAGTGATGGTCACAATGAAGTGATCTGGATTTATCCATTTAATTCATTAAGCTTTCCAACCTTCCTAGGAAGAAAGGCTTCTTGGTACTATTCCTGTGTTCCAGTGAGCTCTACATACACTTTTCAGCCCCCAAATAAGCCATTCTTTTAATTCTGTGTATCATCACACATTAGTCAGACCAAAATGGGAGTATTGGTCACAGTTGTGGTTACCACAGTTTAAAGGGAAATTTAACATTTTGAAGAAAAACAGAGATTGTCAGTTATTAAGTTTTTCAAAGCAAAACAAATACATAATATATTCCAAAAAAACCGATGCATGCCTAATGTAATGGTAAGAATACATATACTGAATCTTTGACCATCTGCTATATACATTTTAGAAGGAATGCTATGTATGTTTTAGAAAGAATGTTTTAGAGGAAGTGTTAACTATATTACCTATAAATACCCTTCTAACTCTAAGATTCTATGATTTTATTGCTCTGTTATGTTCTCTAAAATACACTCAAGTGGATCTTTTACAAATAAAATGCATTCTTGGCTAGATGACTACAACCAACAGTGTAAGATACATATCCTTTAAGTCTGAAATGATTTCAAGAATGGATATTTTGATTATAAGAACATTCCATTGCTAATTAAAAAAAATACCTGCATATATTGTAATATTCATGTTTGTGTGGTATGTGTATGGTATGTACATGCATTTTATTTATTTTGGGCCTGCTATAGATAGTGGAATAATTGAATTTGAGAGATAGGCTCTTTCTTCTAGATTGTTTCACTGACTTTGTAAAAAAAAAAAAAAAAAAGTGATGATGGGACCTTTGAGAACATCAAATAGTTGGATGAAAATCATGCTTTACTGAGTTAACTTTTGTTACTTTTCTGTGTACTGAAGATTAGATATTACAAAACCTTAAATTTGTAAATGGCTAAATTAATTATAATCAAATAATTATGCAGTGCTTGAGTTTTATATATATTTCTTCATTATTTATGTATACTGCTTAAATCTGCACTTTCAAATATATATTTTCTTATCATTTCCTATCATACTTTGATTATTTGCATAGTTACATATTTTTTATACAGTATTCATTCTGTTTGATTTTCTAGTAATTGGATGAATTTTTTCTTTGTTTCAGTTTTAAAATGGATTTCACCTAATTTGATAATATTTATTTGAAGATAACTCTCCTTGGTAATTTGAGTTCCAATATGAGATGGTGATTTTTTTTCTAGGTTGTGATTAATTTTATAACTGCATACTGATTATTCATCAAAATTAAGCACTAGTCCCCTCTCACTGGTTCCTCTATAGTAATGGTCCTTACTTAACTCTGCACATCAGAATCTACTGAAGAACTTTAGAAACAGTGATCTCAAAGCCCAGTGTTGCAAAAATTAAATCATGATTCTCATGACACAAAGGTCATTTTTTGCTTTTAACACTCCAGTGATTCCAATGTGCTTCCAGGACTGACAAGTATTAGTCTTCATCCTCTGTGATGACTTTGTCAACAATGTTATTAGGGGACATTTCACTACAAAAGTTCCAACCTGAAAGATGTCCAATAATTAAATTCCCAGTCCATTCATATATCCTGATGTATGTTTTTTCCTAATCAGTATTAGGAAAACACCAACATCTCATCTTATTAGGGTGGAGAATAAATAATATATTCTCAAAGATAGCTTTGTTTTTCCTTAAAGTTCTCCGGATTGTTTTCTTACTGTAATTTCGGGTGCATGTAACCCTTTGAATCAGTATTTTTGTATCCTTTGGGCAAATATCTAGTAGTGCAATTGCTGAATCATAGGGTAGTTCTTTTTTTAACTTTCTGAGAAGCCTCCATACTGTTTTTCAGATTGGCTGCACCAGTTTGCTTTCCCATCAACAGCGTAAGAGTGTTCCCCATTTAATCTGCATCCTCAACAACATCTATTGTTTCCTGTATTGTTAATTTTAGTCATTCTGACTAGTGTGAGGTGATCTCATTGTAGGTTTTTTTAAAGATTTTTTTTTATTTATTTGAGAAGGAAGGGTGAGAGAGAGCACACGTGAGTGAGGGGGGAGGGGTAGAGAGAGAGATCGAGAATCAGGCTCCCACGAGCAGGAAGCCCGACGCGGGGCTTGATCCCAGGACCTCGGAAGCCAAAGGCAGACACTTAACTTATTGAGCGACCCAGGTGCCCCTCTCGTTAGAGATTTGATTTGTATTTTCCTGATGATGAGTGATAGATCAGACCTTCTTAAGATGAAAATTCTGATTGTCCATGAATCCTCCAGAACTGTAAATTTGTATGCATTTTTATATGTATTTTTTTCCTAGGGAAAGGAACTATACATTTTATTAGGTTCTCAGTGACATCTGTGACCTTCAAAGGAGTGAACAGTGTTGGGGCTACATGATCTTTGAATGCATTGCATTCTAGAAAGTTAGTTTTCTAGTTCCCAGAATGCTTGCAAGGATCAAATGAGAAAATGTGTCTGAAAGGATGTATGAACTATAAATACTAAACAAATATGTCATGAAAATCATAATTTCATATGGAGAAATCAATTATAAGAAATGTGTATACTTGGTGATTTAAAATAGAAAAACATTCTAGTCTTGGGGGATAAAAAGATTGTGGTATTAAAAAGGGTGGATTTGCTTAAGGAAGACTGGAAGAAGATGGGTGTCATGAACAGTATTTTAAAGCTAATGACGAGACTATTCATTTGTCCCCAAGAAGCTCTCCTGCTAAAAATAGGTTGCAGAATTTTAAAACTAACAGTTTATTTTCAAAGATATACTTACAACCTGTTAGATGGCTATTTTTTAAAAAGGCCACCCTTTTCATGTAAGAGAAAATAATACAAAATGTTCTTTAGTAATGGAAAAAAAAGACACGGTAAGTAAAGTAGAACACAGTGATCTTAAATAAAGGAATGAGAAGCCTTCAAGCATATTTGAAAATTAGACCTCAAATTGAATTTATAACTGGGTTTATATTGCACCTTTAATCACAGTAGCTGATGCATGAACTTAGAACAAAATTTATTTCTATTTAGCAATTATAGAGCAGTCATATAGGATTTGGTCAATTGTATGCATTTTAAAAATGATTTTCAAAAATTTTATTCATCATCCCAGACAACAGCCCCATAAAAAAATAATAATCTAGACATTTTTCTGAGAAACATGGAAAATGTACCTCCTAACTTGGCGACTATGTTTGATAGTAACAGATTTTTAAAAGATTTTGTGCAGATCCAAAGATAAGTGGAAACAGGTTGAGTATATAATCTATGGTTATCCCTAGTGATCATAAGTTAGTGAGTTTAATTGGGAATGTTTCATTATAAAACCTCAAGCTTCATTTGTATAATGAAGTGTAAAACTGGTAACAACTGGGTAGACTCATGAGCTTCATTAAAATGCCTTGAGTTGATCTGAATATTCTTTCATAATAGTTTTTAATATTAATTGAGTTATGTAGTTGACCTGCCTTTTGTTGGGGGAAAGAAGGTCATAGAAGATTTTTTTTTTTTTTATGTTATTGTTGTGGACATTCTATTTTAATTGTTGTGTCTAAGATAAGACTATTGTTTCCTCCCACATTTTCCCTGTGTCTCAAGTTATAAAATATCTATAATAGTCAAAGTATTTAAAATTTTGGTTCATTAAGGCACCTGGGTGGCTCAGCCGGTTAAGCATCTGCCTTTGGCTCAGATCATAATCCCAGGGTCCTGAGATTGAGGCCTGAATCAGGCTCCCTGCTCAGCAGGGAGTCTGCTTCTCCTTCTCCCTCTGCCTCTCCCTGCCTCGTGCTCTCTCTCTCTCTCGGTCTCAAATAAATTTAAAAAATAAAATGAAATAAAATTTTGGTTCATTCAAAAATACATATGCTTAAAAAGTAATCTTTCTTTTTTTTCTGTTTATGAATTGGAAAAGAATTTGAAATAAAAGAAAAAAGGTGATATGACCTATTTGACCCAAGTGTAGGGAAACCTTCCCTGATGTTGTAGAACAAATTGGTATTAAGCAAATGATAGGATTATTATTAAGACCTATATGGCTAATGGCTGATTTTTTTGGAGTGAAGATATCATTACTGTGTTTCATATTGCTTATTATCAATTGTATTTGTATTTGAAAATTTTCTCATATGCCTTGCTTTATTTAGTTCACCCGCTAAAAATCATGAGGAAGTAATAGCTTTATCTTTGTGTATTGAGCCTCTTTTCTATTAAAGGCTAAACATTAGAATCTGAGGTGTCATGTTAGGTACCCAAGAAAATCATGTCTTGCTTACTCATTACAAACAGTATGCCTAAAGGGATTTAAACCAAATCCATAGAACAGCTAAATGTTAATTGTAATATTGCTCTGCAGCTCATTTGGTTCAAATGGATTATAAATTATGCATGAAGCAAGCAACATACTAGCAATATTTCTGTTAACTGAGGTCATGACCCTTCTTTTAGCTAATCTTTTAATGTGAAGTTAATAATAAAAAGTCCAGTTATTAACTAACAGAGTAGGTAAGCAACCCAGTGCGTGTACATAATGATTCCCACTACACATTTTTAAAAACATTTTCTACTATAAATACTGTTTTTTTAATGGCCAGTTATAGGAATGTGGATATTTTTATAAAGCAGTAAATGTCAACTTTAGGATAAACAGAAAATAATATAATAAAGGAAATTATTATTTTTTGGCACACATCTTTCTATCTTTTCTCCCCTAAGTATATATTTCATAGCTGATATATATACATGCGTATTCATATTCTTCTCTTTTTCCCTAAACATGATAATTTTATATCCTCAACAATGAAATTTTTAAAAGTTTGAAAGTAATTCAGTATATCCACTATTACATTCATCATAAAAATAAGATGAATAATATTAGCACTATAAAATATTAATGAATATTCTGCAAACCAACTTTAATCATACAGTTCTAAAATACCCAAATAAAAAATATACTACATTTATATTTGTCCAAAAAAATGGGTGACTAAACTCATTCATTATTCATTAAACTAAGATTTTTTGAACACATACTGTGTGTCAGCCAAAGTATCAAAAGCTGTGAGTACAATGTTAAAATAAATAGGTTTGGCCCTTGATTGTTTAGTATATATTTATACTAAATATACAGAAAATAATACAGATATTTAAGTTAGTAATGCTTCACATCCTAAGTATTCTTAATGCTAAAACAAATAGATTGAATAAATTTGTTGCTAAATAATGGTAACACATTTTTCTTTCCTGATTTATTCTCTAAAGCAAGGGTCATCTATCTTTGGGTAATGTCTCAAAAATGCAACAGATTGTAAATAGTGTACTGCATATTAATAAAATTTTATCTCTCTGCACCTGAATATATTTTTGTCTTAACTGGAGGTTTTTGATCACAGTTTAAAATGCTCTTAGTAAAATTCAAAGATAAAATGCCCTAAATTTCATTCATTAAATTTGTTTTTTTTTTGTATCATAACTGTCACTAAAATTAAACTATGATTCCAAGAAAAACAATGGAAATCATGAATTTGTTTCTCAATATTAGAGTATTAATATAGCATACTAAGGACACTTACTCTAGATTAATAATATAATAATTTTAAATATTTTAATAAATATTAATCAAAACTTTGTTAGAAAATAGATCTTATTGATATAACCAAATATACACAATACTAAAATAAAAACTAGATAAGATAAAAACTCAGCTAGCCAATGTCTTCTTCCTATATGGAATCAAAAACAAATAAAAAAAAAAAAACAAACAGTTAACTATTTTTCTATTCAAGGAATTTACCTGACTAAATATTCTGGGTTTTTTAAATTTAATTAATTAAATTATTTTAGAGAGAGAGCAGAGGGTAGGGGCAGAGGGAGAGGGAAAGAGAGAACCTCCAGCAGACTCCCTGCTGAGCGCCGAGTGAGAAGCCCAACAAGGGGCTTGATCCCACAACCCCAAGATCACGACCTGAGCCGAAATCAAAAGTTGGACGCTTAACTAACTGAACCACCAAAGCGCCCCCAAAATATTCAGGTTTTAAATAGACCCAGCTTCTGCCTGACATTAAATACCATGTGAAATAATTTTTCACATTTTAAAATGTTTTCCATTTTAAATACTCCATAATAGAAATCAAGTTATTTTTTGACATTGATTATTTACTTGTACATTTATATCTTATAGAATTTCTTGCAATCTTTTTATTTCTGTTTGGGGATTACATATATTTCTAAGAATGTTTGGATTTTTTATCCATATTGAAATTTTACCTCAATTATATAACTATCTGCACTTAAATGAGATAATAAATACAAAGCACTTACAATAGTGCCTGGTCCATAGTCAATACTGTTAGAATTATCAGACATGACTATTAAAAAGGATAATTCTGGGCACACCCAACTGCTAGAGGAGAATACGAAAAGTTAGATAGGAATTCCTTTTAGGCAAGAAATTCTCTTATCACCATATACCTGACATCTGGAAGCCCACCATCCTCCCTCAACAAAAGAACAATTTTGAAATCAGTGTTGAAGTGGATTTTTTTCATAAACTTGCATCTAACTGGATGATTTCTGATTTGGCTTTGCAGAAGAGAGACATTTCATTGGTACCATGCCCCAGTGCCCAGTGTTAATTCTAAGACACTCTTGCTGGGTCCTTGTGACTCTTCTTCATTTCTCTTGCTTAACAACTCTTTGTGATTGTACAACATTAAGAAACTGGATATAAATGTAAAAGAAACTTCCTTCCTTCTGAAGTATTATAAATTATTTTTCTTCTGAAAATTTATTCTAGTCTTTAAAAATACTTTATTATTTCATCATGTCACATTAAAAAGGTTACTATGAAGAGATAATTTTAGTCTAATTTTCTTAAGAAAAAAAGGCAGACAAGAATAAGGCAAAAACAATGTTAATGTACATATTTCTCATATACATAAAATGTAGTTCACATTTCATCAGTTATTTGTATTGAAGCAAAACAAAAAGGCACTGGCATTATTTTCTTTTTTTAAGGCAGACTTTTGGTTATTATGCAGGTATGAATTCCAATAATATTTGACAACCAAATATGCAAACTAACAATATGTCAAATGTGTCTACTAGAATTTTTACAATGATCCATTATGTGCTATAATTTAAGTAACCTAGATTCTTTTAGAAATGAAATTATATAAAAAATTACTATTCTAATGTAAATTATCTGAAACTGACATTAATTTGGTTTGATTAAAATATTGTAGAAAACTTCAGATTAATTTGTAAGATTTTTTAATTAAATGATGTCTTATATTTGTATTATAATTTGAAAATATTTCAAAGTTTTACACCTGTGTTTATGACAATGTGTTAGAGTGGAAAAATTCCTGAATTGGGAGAAAAGACTTGGAATCTGCCTTTAAGTACATCTGGAAAACAAAACAAAAATCTAATGATGCTGGAAGTTCAGCTCTCCTAATCAACTCATTGTAGCCTCTTTGAAACTCAATTTTCCTAGAAGTTAAATGGGAATACTAGCATCTAACCATGCTCTAATAGAATGATATAAGGTAAATTCTATTAAATACTTAAAATACATTAAAAATTTAAACTATGCACGTATAAGTTATCTGATCATGTTAATAGTAATTAGAATAAAGTATTCTTGTTATGGTCTTATATAGCATTTATCAGAATAAAAGCACATATTTTTTCTTTTAAAATAAGTGCATGTAATCACAGAATTTGATTATATGTTCATGGTAAGTGTTTTGATTAGAAAAAAGAGAATGAATTAAACTTTACCCTAATTTACTTTTTAACTATCTTTAGGGGATACTGCTTATAAAAATGTAAGAAGAATGTATAATCTGGGCTTAAATTGAACTGATTATGCAAATATATTGAAAATGAGTTGGAGGTATAAATCACAGATGTCGACTTGATGGAAAGTTTGTTAGGAGCAAAATCTACTGCTCCCAAATCCCAAAGTGTTAATTACAAGAAAGCATCTGGTATACAAATTTATGCTAAGCTAAGAAACATACAGATTAATGATGAGTACAGTATGTCAGATAGATATGGGACCATCTACTTTTACTTGCCGAATGATTTAAGCCATGGTTGTTGCATTGGCGTACATCACTGAAACTGATTGTGATTATTAAGTACAATTAATACTACTACAGTTAAGAGAGGTGTATTTGTGTGTATGTTGCACACTTTACAAATATGCATAAAGAGTTGAGAGTCTGGGAGAAAAAGGTTATTGCATGTGAATCATTATACTCTGGGAAAAAAGAAAAAAACATTTTTAAATTTAAAATAAAATACCAATGTAAGGATAGGAGGAATTTAGAAAAATAATATAAGAATAGGGGAGCTTGAAGTCATGTAATATTAGCCAAGCACATTCCTCATCAACTGATCAAATATTACTAAAAGAAGCCTTATGAATGTTGTGCTGTCTTCCTCAGGAGTACTACTTCCCCTCTGAAAGTAAAATTTGATGTCTTTTTATAGGGCCTAAAATTTTTTGTTCCTCTATTTATAGATCATCTATGTGGATATGTCATTACTCACCTGACTCTTCATAATTTTAGCCATATTGATGGCTTCTTGAGTTGGTCATGTAGACTTACAATAAAAAAGACATAGGATCTGTACCCAAAAATTTCCACTTTCCATTACTTCCTAATTATTCATAAATTGGTTGAGCGTCTGCCTTTGGTTCAGGTCATGATCCCGGGGTCCTGGGATCGAATCCCATGTCGGGCTCCCTGCTCAGCTGGGAGCCTGCTTCTCCCTCTGCCTCCCCCCCCCCACCCCGGCTTGTGCTCTCTCTGGCTCTCGCTCTCTCTCTTTCTGTAAATAAATAAAAATCTTTAAAAAAAGTGACTTTATAAAATACTGCAGAGTTCATGTCTTCAGAGATCTAATTCTTATGTCTTCATTGATATAAAAATGCAAAATAATTAGAAACGTGCATTCCTCAATAAAAAAAGGAGACATGATCTATTAATTTTATGAAATCAAAGCTAATTGTGATTATATGATGTAACCCCATTGCAAACATGAATCTTGTCAATATATCACTTTTGAGAATTATTCGTGACTACTCATTTTTATGCACCCCTTTATCAATTATTTATTAAACACAATATATGCTGGGTATGCTTATAACTGTTGGGTATGTAAAAGTGAACAAGACAATAAAGCTCCTTGCATTCAGGAAGCTTACAATCTAGTGAAGATATCAAAAGAGTAAAATTTTTTAAAGTCAGCAAATATAATGCTAATGGTAAGCTCTACACCCAGTATTAAATAGGGAAATGTGTGAGTGATACTAGGTATGGCATTCTACTTACAATCTACTTCTTCCAGAATTTGCACAGTATGATAAGTTGTGAAGTTTTAATAATTGAAAAACAGACATTAAAAAAAAATATGCTAAAAGACAGATGATGCATAAACAGAGTTTCCCGGGAGATCAAACAATGCACAAGAATGTCTCTGCCTGAACTATATGAACACGAAATGTTATAAAATAACAGGGCTTAGTTACGTAGGGTTTTTTGCACCAACAAAAACTAGTGTCAGACATAATTTAAAGACAAGAAGTAAACCATAATCTGTATAAGCAGATCATAGAGAAAAATTGAAATGTAAATTGGGGTCACTGTAGAATGATTTGAATCCCATTAAAAAATTCTGTAGGTAGATTAATCCAGTGATTTTATGCCAGATTGATTTGAGATGGAAAGGAAGGAGGTGTCTATATATGCAGGGAGCTCATTGAAATATTAATTAATAATTTGAGCACAATATAATAATAGCCTACATTAGGATGATGGCAGAGATTGTTTTTATGAAAAAATTTTAATAAACATGAGATTTTTCCTATTTTATTGTAGATTAATGCATATTGGTTGTCAAATATTTAAATAATCATTAATATAAAATAAAATGTATAAATGTCATCACACACAATTTTTACAATTTTATCTAAAGGGTATCCATAATTTCCAAATATTCAGTTTTCTTATTCACCATTTAGATTGCTCTGCAGAGGAGGAGACTGTTGTAATATATGTATATATGCACACACACACACACACACCCACATACCGTAGTGGACTGGTCACATAAACAATTAGGTCCCCTTTAAATTTACATCCCTACTTAGCACTAACATCTATCGTGTCACATAGATCACATCCATATATATTCATATATATTTGATTAGATAAGAATATCTGAAATATATAGAAATGTGTAAGAAATAATCTAGAACACGCAAAATTGCATATTTTGAGATAGTTAATAGTGGCAATGTAGGAACTGTTAATAAAATGATACTGTGAAGTGAAGTTAATCATATTGACATAGGAGAACTGTTTTTTTCATACTAAAGCCATTCACAATTAAGATCCGGCAGAGTTAAGTTAGCATTTCATGAAGAAAAAAAATGACAGAAAGATGGAATGACCTGTGCTAAAAATGGAATAATTTGAATATCAAATGTGTTTTTAAAAAGCCCTTGGGAACACAAAGAATCTTTAGAATATTTTTTGCAAAAATTGAATATGTTGTGAAAATCAAATATAATAATTTAAAGTGTGCCATCATACATGTTTATTTAAAAAATTGTGGCAAAAATCAGCACTTCATGTATGAGAGGTCGTGGGGTTGTCTTTATTGCAATAAAATCCTGTTACCTATTGGATAAACAAATTTCTTTTTTTTTTTTCTAAAGACCCTTTTAACATTTTTATGGTGTTACCTTATTTTCTTCTTTTTTTTTTCTAAAGATTTTATTTATTTATTTGAGAGAGAGAATGAGATAGAGCATAAGAGAGGGGAGGTTCAGAGGGAGAAGCAGACTCCCTGCTGAGCAGGGAGCCCGATGCGGGACTCAATCCTGGGACTCCAGGATCATGACCTGAGCCGAAGGCAGTCACTTAACCAACTGAGCCACACAGGCGCCCGTCTTATTTTCTTTCTAATTCAAGTAATTACAATTATTCAATTTTTGCTTGTCTCTGTCAGTAGAATTTAAGTTTCATGAGGGCAAAAACATTTTTAGTTTTAGCCATTATTATATCCTTAATGTCTAAAAGTATGCCTGCTTATGGCAGGTACTCAATATTTAATGAAACTTTTGTCGAAATTAACACATAATGTCAGTGAAATATGTAAATAAATATTTGAGAGAGTTGGAAAGTAGTCAGCTTTGTAAAATGCTGCTGAAAAATGAAGTACAAAGGGGACTAAAATTTTTCCATTCATTTTGTTTATATGGGGACAGGGAACATCATTAGTGCTGCTACAAGAGGAATTTCCAAGGGTTAGTGGAGGAAGGGGCAGTAATCCTGGAGTTGGTTCAAGATGGTTCCTTTATATATAATTTAAGCTGTGAATGGGAGTAGAGAGAGATACTGCTCATAGGTTGCAATATTTTTGTTGTTGATGACATTTAACTATTTCGGTATTTCACATTTCGCATCCTTGTTGTGGTTGTCTTTTAAATTTGATCATATCATTTTCTGCCTTAAAAATGTTTTAGATTTTTATGTAATGATATTTGTTAATGTTTTTGTTTTGTGTTTTTGTCTTCATATCCTCCTGTGCAAAAGTTTCCACTATAAAGATCATAAAATATTTTCTTTTAATGTTGTATGTCTTTGTTTTTGCATTTTGCATTTTTAGTCTTTAACCATATATAATTTATTTCAGTCTAAGCAATGAAAGACATATTCCACAGTTGGAATTCTTTTTGTATTTTCTTGTAATTTCTAGTTTCTTGCCCTGTAAACAAAACACATTTTGTTTCTGCTTTGGAAAATTATTAAGGAATATATATGATGTAACAGAGGTTGAGGTAGTGTTCACATATGGGTGAAAAGAAGGTGTATTTTCTATTTGAAGGATTTATAGTTAAAATACCTGATTAGAAGATGGATTGGATTAATTAGATTATTCAGATCTTCCATATAAAAAGTGTTATATTTGATCTCTCCAGTTTGTTAAGTCTAGTTACTACATTTATGTCAAATTATTAGAATTTATACATTCCTAATATACAGTTGTTTATTAGGGTGAGTGGGTGGCTCAGTCAGTTAAATGGTTGACTCGTGATTTTGGCTCAGGTCATGATCTCAGAGTCCTGGGATTGACCCCTGCCTCAGGCTCTGTGCTAAACAGGGAGTCTGCTTCAGGATTCTTTCTCCCTCTGCTCCTCCCCCTGCTCTCTTTCTGTCTCTCTCTCTCTCTCTCTCGAAAATAAATAAATAAATCTTTAGAAAAAAATATATACAGTTGTTTATTATGTGACTTTTATATAAAGGTCCATGGCAGGTAAAATTTTAGTTTTCATAAAGTATCTTTGTTGCATTTAAGTTTTAAAATTTGTCATTAACATTAATATTGATTATATCTTCTTTCTCCCTTTGTATTTGTGTGGCAATTAATTGCTCCCCTTTAGATTTCAAGTTTTTCAATTCACTTTCTTACACCAGTGACTTTTTTATATAATGTATAGGCTATTTTTTTATTGTATTTAATAACACTGTGTCCTTGCTTCTTTATTTGTTTGTTTTGGTGAGTTGATCTTCCAACATTTATTTTTATAACTGTTACTGTTTTTGCATACCTGAAACTAATGCAAAATTATGTGTCAACTATAATTTAAAAATTAAGCTTATATGCTTGCACCAATTTTCAGTTGCTAAACTTTAGAAACAAGTGGAATCTGCTGATTGTCTCTATAATAAAAGATGGATAAGTGCAGTTATATTTTTTACAAATCCTCACTCCAACCTACCACTACTCTTTCTGGGTTTTGTCTCTGTGCTTTAGAATTTTTATCCCAGTTTGTTCTACTCTATGGATGTTTTTACTATATAGTATACCTATGAAGAGTTTTAACATTTAACAGTTATGAGTAGTCATCATCAGTTCATACCTGTTATGACTTACTTATCATTCATTCAGTCATTCACTTACTTATACATTCATGTTCAATAAATAAATTTTGATTTGTCCATGTGTCAGTCACTGAGCTAAGAGATCTGGATAACAGATAAAGCAAATTTTGATCTATTTTAATGATAATCTCTATTTTTTCTTTTTTTTAAGATTTTATTTATTTATTTGACAGAGAGAGAGAGAGAGAGAGCAGGGAGAGGGAGAAGCAGGCCTCCCGCTGAGCAGGGAGCCCGATGCAGGGCTGGATCCCAGGACCCTGGGATCATGACCTGAGCCGAAGGCAGACACTTAATGACTGAGCCACCCAGGTGCCCTGATAATCTCTATTTTTTAATAAATAAGTTATACGTGAATTTTATATTATCTGGCACAGGAGTGTGTACCAATTAAATGTTGATTCCCATCATTTTTCCTCTTCCTCTTTCCTTCCCTCTCCAAAACCCAATAGATTTTATATGAGAAAAACAGCCTTTCATTTTGTGGGTTTCATTGAGTTATATTTAAAGTCAAGAAAAGAAGGTAAGAGGACTAAAATAAAATAAGTGGAGGAGGAAAACTTTACCATATTTTTTTTTCTATTTTCACTAGTTCTTTAGAAGATCTCTATTATTAGAGGATTCCATAACTCAGATCAACAATTTCTTATATGACCAATTTTGTGGTCAAATTTAAAATGGGTGCCGCATCCCTTTGCTAACTGTGAATGACACAAGGGAATTAGAGTTCCCAAAACTGATTGAGCATCAAATCCAGGTATGGATTGTTTTACAGATATGTTTGAACCTCATTTCAGACCTCTAGCTCAGTATTTTTAAGCACCATGAGTGATCTATGTGCAACCAGAATTTGAGGAAGCTGACCTGGAGTTGTCTTATATTGATGACTCAGGTCATGGAACTCTAGGGAGAAACTGGCAGAGCCCAGCAGAGCAGACCAACAAGTACCATAAGGAAAGGTAGATTTTGAACATACTATTTATTACTCCTAAAATGTTCTTCCACCTACCCTTAAACCAGCTTTGAAAATAATCATACAATATACTGAATCTGCCTTAAATCAAAGAGACTTTTCTAAAACTAGCATAAATACCCAGTAGACAAGGGCTTTCATGCCCTGATGATGTTCTCTTGGCTTCCTGTGAGATCTCCTCTGTCACTTTGCATCTGCTGAATCCACACAAGCAATCTGTACTGCTTTACATTCTGTCCTTCAATTCTTTTTTAATTTCTCCTGTAATTTTCACCTCCCCACTCCATCATTGTCCATCAGATTATTTTTTGTAACTTTTTGTTTTCTTGAAGCATATCTGTGAATCCTCTTCTGTGATTCATTTCAGGTTGCTTTCAAGAAGGATAAATGGATGATATACTTCCTGAGTCTGCTATATTGATAAATATTTTTGTTACATTCAATATGAAAAACATACTAGTTGTAATTTGAGTTGTACACTTTTCCCATGAAACTCCAGTAGGGTATTTTCTAGCATCTAAATAAACTGTAGAGAATACTGAATACAGTTTCCTTTTCTACTTTGTAAATGACACTTCATTTCTTTGTGTATATGAGGAACATTTTCTTAAATGTCATGACTTAATGATGTCATTACAATGTCTTGCTGTTTAGCATCTCTTATTAAGTTTTAAAAAATATAGAGTAGGCTGAGGTGCCTGGGTGGCTTAGTTGGTTGAGCATCTGACTCTTGATTTTGGCTCAGGTCTTGATCTCATGGCTCTGGGATGGAGTCATGCATTGGGTTCCACACCCAGAGGAGTCTGCTTCAGCATTCTCTCTCTCTCCTGCCCTCTGACCCCCAGCCTCACTCACTCTCTATAAAGTAAATAAGTAAATCTTAAAAAAAAAAAAAAAAATAGAATAGGCCTACAAATCTTCAAGTCTATTCTCTGCAACATGAAGGTTTTTTTGTTTATTATTATTATTATTATGCATTTGTGTAGAATTGAGTAGAGATTTTTTGTTTACTCTACAGTTTACTATTTGAAGTAGACACAGCAATTATCTATAATTTGAATTTTATTCTTTAACATTCTTTAAATTTTCCAGTATATTAATGTTTGTTCTTTTTTTTTCTATCAATGCACTCTAACCCCTTCAAGTTTCTCTTCCATGACTTAGTGCATCAATGCTAGTCTACAATTTAATGTTTTAAATCTAATAAGTTCTATTAGGTCTCTATTTTATTCTATTTACTTATTTTTACCTTTGTTTCCTTATAGTCTACATTTTTGAAATGTGTTCCTGTAGTAATGAAATTGTATTTATCTAATATTTTCTTCTGTTCTTGGAGGGACTATTTTTTCCAGTATCTTTTTATAGTTTTTTGCATGCTGTGTTCTTTTCTTCCTTCCTTATTGTTTCATAAGTTTATAAAAAAATATTGGGTTTTTTTTTTCTGTTTATTAAATCTACAAATATGGTACACATTTGCCACCAAAATAATGCTTGATATATCACATTGACTCTCCCTGTCAGGTATGAAAGTTGTATTTCATTCTCCTTTTATTGGTGAATTATACCAAACATTTAAAAGATAATTAATGACAATCTTTCTCAAAATCTTACAAATAATGGAATAGAGGGAACCATTCAAAATGATTCCCTGAGGCCAGTACTACTCTGATACCAAAGAAGAATACAAAAAATACAAAAGCAAAAAAAAGTTTAGTTTGCCCAATATAAGTATTGCTACTCGAACTTTCTTTTGACATCATTTTTAGGACAAATTTTTCTCCACCCCCTCACTATCAATCTACATGTGTCTTTAAGTCTAAAATGAGTCTCTTGTAGGCAGCATTTTTAATCCATTCCAACACCCTATGTCTTTTGATTGGAGCTTATAATCCATTTACATTCAAACTAATATTGATAAACATGTGTTTATTGCCATTTTATTGCTTGTTTTATCATAGTTTCTGGAGATTTTCTCTGATCCTTTCTTGTCTTTGTCACTTTTGGTATCTCTTTTGCACTCAAAGAGTCTTCTTTAATATTTCTTGCAGGGCTGGTTTAGTGGTCATGAACTCCATTAGTTTTTGTTTGTTTGGTAAACTCCCTATCTCTCCTTCTATTCTGAATGATAGCCTTGTTGGTTAGAGTTTTCTTGGCTGCAGATTTTCCCCATTCATCACTTTAAATATATCATGGCATACCCTTCTGGCTTGCAGAGTTTCTGTTGAAAAATCCCCTGCTACCCTTATGAGTTTCCCCTTGTAAGTTACTGAGTTCTTTTGCTGCTTTAAATTATTTTTATTTATCACTTTATTTTGGCAATTTAATTACAATATGTCTTGGTGTGGGTTTGCTTTTGTTGGTTTTGCTGGGAGTTCCCCTGCCTCCTGGATCTGGATGTCTGTTTCCTTGCCCAGATTAGGGAAGTTTTTAGCTATTATTTCTTCAGATAAAATTTTTTGCCCCCTTTTCTCTCTCTTCTTCTGGGACTCCTATAATAGAAATGTTATTATGCTTGATGTAGTCGCTGAGGTCCCTAAGTCTATTCTCGTGTTACATAATTCTTTTTCTCTTTTGTTCACTTTCATTATTTTTCCATTAGTCTGCTCGGTCATTAATTCATTCCTCTGATTCTTCCAATCTCCTTTTCATTACATGAAGCCTGTTTTCAATCTCATTTATGGCATTCTTCATCTTTGATTGATTCTTTTTTACTCTTATATCTCTGTGGTAAGGGTCTCCCTGATATCTTCTATTCTTTTCTCAAGCTCTGCAAGTATCCTTATGATTGTTGCTTTAGATTCTCCACCAGGCATGTCACTTATATCTGTTTCATTTAGATCTGTGGCCTTGGCCTTATCTTGTTCTTTCATTTGGGATAAATTCCTCCATCTTGGCATTTTATCTAAGTCTCTGCCTTCTTCTCTGTGTTAGAAAAATCAGTTATGTCTCCTGCTTCTGACAGTAGTGGCCTTATGAAGAAGAGGTCATGTAGTGCCCTGGTCCTGGTACTTCAGGGACTGTCTCTGGTGTGTGCTGCATATGCTCTACTGTTGTATTTTGGCTGCTTTGTCCATCAGGCCAGTTGTCTGCCGAGGATCTCCTTGCCTACTATGGGCAGTGTTTGATCCCTGGCCTGTGGGCAGTTTTAACTAGGTGTGCTCTGGTCTGCTTGTGAAATGTAACCTGACACCAACTCCACCAGACCTGAAGTCTTGCAGAACTCTCTGACTGGGAGATGTAGTGTGTGCAAGGGTTTGTGCTGGTCTTCTGAGGGAGGGACCTATCATTCTGAGACTTAGGCAAACTGGACTTAGAAAGGGAGTCCCATCAGAGTGCAGGGGGTGGGGCTTGGTGAGGCAAGTTAGGCAGTCAGTGTTGACCCTGCACTGCCTCCAGCTGGTGGCTCTGTTTTTGCTGAGGGATGTGGGAAGAGAATGATGCAGCCCAGCTCCCCTGTTCTGAGAGGTGTCTGTGTGAATGTTGCCTCCCAAGGACACTCTCTGAGAAAAGTAAATAATCTCCCCACTATGTGCCCCAGGCGTTCTTAAGATCACTCTTTACATGACATCCACCCCCAGGTTGTTTGCCTGCCTTCTCTTCAGGAGCAGGGCAGTACCTTCTGGAATCTATCCCAGCTAAACTTGCTGACCTTTAAAACACCAGGCTTTCAGGTCCACTGGTTGTAAGAACTCACAGATTTCAGCCCCTCTCATTTTCCAAGCCAATCACTTTGGGGAAAACCTTCTCCTTGTGCATTCCCCTTGTGCTCCTCTCTCTCTCTCTCTCTATCTCTCACTCTCTCCTTCTCCATAAGCATGGCTCACTCCCCTCTGCAGCAATCACAATCCATTTCTCCCCTAAACCATGTCTCTGCACTTCTTACCTTCTCTGATGTGGCTTCTTCTCTCCCTTTAGTTGTGGATTGTGTTCCATCAGTCTTCAGGGAGATTTCTGGGGTGCTTAAGATGATTTGATAGTTATCTAGTTGTGTTCATGGGATGAGAGGACAGGGTCCTCCTCTCAGCCACCATCTTTGATCCCCTCATTCTCCTTTTAATACCAAGTGGAGGGCTGGAATTTGATGGTTTCTACTTGCTACTCATCATTCTCAGCTGCCTGATAGAGGATGGATAGGACTTCAAACTACTGAAGCCACACTGAAGGGAATTCTATTACTTGTTCTTGTCTTTTGAAACTTATGTACTGTGGATAAATCAGGCTGGCCCTGGAATGAATCATCATCTAAATGTGGCAGATTTGTCAAGGGGATGTGGAGTTGGGTTTTTACCTCCTGTGTTTAAATGCCACTTCCAGGAAAATAGGGCATAAAACCATTAGCATGGGGACATTTGTTTTTTTGGATTCCACTTGTATCAGGGTGATAATAGTTATTCATATCTGTCTTCCTGTCATGTCTTGCCTCCAGATTTATCCCTTCTCATTAGGGGATGGAAAACTCAGGACCTCAAAATAAAATAATAATAATAATAATAATAATAATAATAATAATAAGGCCATGAATTTTCTTCAACATCCCTGCCAAATACAGTCCCTTCAGATAGAATAGTTTTGAGAGAGTCCTTAAGAATAGTCTATACTTTTCCCAACCACAAACTATTCGTGATTAATGGAGTTGTGACTTCATTCCTGGTGTCTTGTTCAGCACTTTTCAAACTATATTCTATCCTCCTATTTATTCTTCAGAATATGTGGTATACGGTTGAAGTCATATTCAGAGTGTACATTCAGTTTTGGTTTCTAGAGCATCCCCTTTTTCTCCATCTTTCCTGAAAGGAATGTGTTTTTATATAAAAGGCCAAAATCTGAAAGTTAGTCAGTGTTGTCCCTATTACAGAAAAGTAGCCCTAGTCTTAGTTGTTCTTTGTGTAAATCCTGGGATACAGGTTTAGAACATAATATAACTGGATGCTAATTTGGAGGCTGAAAAATCTGTACCATAATTTTGTAGCATTCCAAGGACTCTAAGATGATGAGTGTTCTATTTATACCTTTTATTTTAGCCTACTCAAACATTCTGTAAACAAAATCACCACCAGAAAACTTTATTTCTGATTTAATTACATTGTAATTCTTTTGTAAAGTTCATTTAATTATTAAAAAGTATTAGTTTTGAAAACCCTTTTAAAAATTCTGTCCTGTATTTTCTTCTTTTTAAAAAGTTAAAAAATTATGTTTTGAAAAACATGAAAGATGATTTAAACATTAACTTAAGAATTTTATTTTAGAATCTCATTAGAAAATACATGTGAATACTTTGCTGAATTTTCTTAATTGTTGCATTGCAGTTATCATAAGGGAAATACAGTATTCAAATCTGTAGACAGTAGTGTTTATTTCTGAAATTTTCCTCAGCTTGGATAAGTGAAAGTTTATTTGAGAGATATTATGGAAGCATGGTGAGTGGACTTGGGTATGTTATTTAATTAAAGATGAACACTAGAAATAGTGAAATAAAAGTTTAGTGTTTCAGCTAGAAAAGAAATCAGGCAATCTGAATTACTTTAGTTCACTAATTTAATGTGATTTTTTATAGTTTAATTATCTGTTCCTCAGCTGCCCCAAACCAGACAATGGAAAGATGCATTTTATAGGCAAGAATCTAAATAAAGTTTTTTTTGTTGTTGTTGTTGTTGTTTTTATAGATTACTTCCTTTGGAAAGTGCTAGGTGCTCTCCAGATATGGGTATTATCCACAGTGTTCATATGTGAATGTTATGGCTCAGGGCATTCAAATTGTATGTTCAAGTCACACAGTAAAATGACAAGATTAGACTTAGAACTTTATGGTTTAGACAACATGATGTTATTTGTAAGTAAAAGCCAGGCTTCTTGCCATTTCCCTAATAATGTTGATTAGGTTTTAAATGAAACACGATAATTAGTTTATGTATTTTAGTTAGTTTGATATGCTCTAATTTTTAGGTGGTGTTCTGATTGAAGCCTTGCATTGTTAAAACTTTCTCTTCTAGAGGATTCTAACACTAAATGAAATTCTAACACTAAATTCTGGATATTAAGAGAAGTTATTTGACTCTTATTATGTAGCAATAACAGGAAGAAGAATTAATAATGATCCTTTTTCATGAGTTCTAAGAATATTTAGTCTTCACTAATCTCTTGAAACTTTTCAAATATTAGGATAATTGAGCACTATTGGTTTTGTTTGTTTATTTGTTTGTTTGTTTGTTTGTTTTTCCCATTTGGAAGTAGTAGTGGGATTTGGAAAATAATGAATTCATAAAAAAGAAAATGTCAATCAGAAACGGTGCTATTATTGGGGCACCTGGGTGGCTCAGGTGGTTAGGCATCTGACTTTTCTTTTTTTAAGATTTATTATTTTTTGAGAGAGAGAGAATGCACAGGCTTGGGGAGGGGCAGAGGGAGAGGGAGAGAATCTCAAGCAGACTTCCCGTTGAGTGCAGAGCCCAATGTGGGGCTCAATCTCAGGACCTTGAGATCATGACATATATATATATATATATATATATATATATATATATACACTCTCCAGTATGGGCTTCTGAGAGAAATGTTCCTAGTTTTAAGTTGGATTTTGTTTTTCGTAATTATTCTTTATTGCCTATGCTAACCTTTCTGTGTTCTGCTTTCTTCAAATTTTCCTTTTTTTAAAGCCAATAGTACACAAGAATGATTGAATTTAATGTGGCCACATGTGTCACATGACAAAGATGCTAAATTTTCATGCAGACCAATTTGAAGTACTTGAATGAATTTTGGGTATTGTAGGATGCTATTACAATTTAATTGTAATATCATATGATCATACACATTGAAACAATCTTAATGTATTACATGAATTAAGTACTCAATTTATTTTAATTTTTTTTTTTTTTTAAGATTTTATTTATTTGTGAGAAAGAGAATGAGAGACAGAGAGCATGAGAGGGAGGAGGGTCAGAGGGAGAAGCAGACTCCCTGCTGAGCAGGGAGCCCGATGTGGGACTCGATCCAGGGACTCCAGGATCATGACCTGAGCCGAAGTCAGTCGCTTAACCAACTGAGCCACCCAGGTGCCCAGTACTCAATTTATTTATATCTCTTGTTTACTCACATTTAATTATTTGAAAATGCCAAGAAATATGTTTTATTCAATTTTTTTCTTCATGTGCCTTTTTTGAAATAATTTTGAATAGAATTTTTATTATAATTATGATTGTTTTCTTAATACAGAAAATTATTTAGGTTTGATGTATCAGGTATGCATTCAATTTGAATTTCCTATAATGTCATAAGTGTTTTCTTTGCATTTAAAAGAACTCTTAAAAAGAACTTAGGCACAGAGATAAAAGGAAGAAAATCTGGTTCTGAACATTTTGTCTTCTCTCCAGTGTTGGATAATGTTCAAAAGAAGGTTGCTATTTTATGTAGCAGTTAGCCCAGTTATTTTGAAGATGCCCAGCAACTCCTGCTCAGCCTTGTCAAAGCCAAAGTAACCTATAGATTGTGGTTGCTGATACTTCACTGACATTGCCACAGATCCCTGCCAGCCCCCAGTACTCCATCTTGCTTAAAAATTGGGTTTTCCAGACATTCTATGTTAAAGAAATTCAAGGTTTGTGGACCACATTTAAATTATTGAAAGCTAGGGTGCCTGGGCAGCTCAATCAGTTAAGCGGCTGCCTTTGGCTCAGGTCATGATCCCAGGGTCCTGGGTTCTAGCCCTGCGTGGAGCTCCCAACTCAGCAGGGAGTTTGCTTCTCCATCTTCCTCTGGCCCTCCCCACTGCCCCCCCACTCATGCATGTTCTCTCTTTCATTTTCAAATAAATAAAATCTTAAAAAAATAAATTTTGAAAGCTAAATTCCTACTTTCTGTAATGTGAATCTTAACAAAAATTTAATAGCACACACATTTAATTTTAAGATGCCATTCTGGATTTTACAAAATAAATAAGTTGTAATATTGGTGACCTAAGAAGTGTGGGAAAATAGGTTCATTGTGTATGAAGTGCTAAAACCAAACATCATTTTCACACTTTTCATTTTTCTAAGCTTATTCTAATAACCTCTGAGGACTTGAGACAAGTCCTTAACTTACCTATTCTAGTTAAAGTTATCTTAAGAATCCTATAATTTGGGATGCCTGGGTGGCTCAGTCAGTTTAGCGTCTGCTGTCAGCTCAGGTCATGATCCCAGGGTCCTGGGATGGAGCCCTGCATCAGGCTCCCTGCTCAGCGGGAAGCCTGCTTCTCCCTCTGCCACTCCCCCTGCTTGTGTTCCCTCTCTGGCTGTGTCTCTGTCAGATAAATAAAATCTTTTAAAAAAATTTTAAAAAGAATCCAGTAATTTAAAATTTATATATAATAGTTTGCATTTACTAAAATGTAGCAAGAGTTTTTACATTTTATGATATTTTATAAACTATATAAAGTTTTGTTGTTGGGTGTGTCTTTTTTGAAATAAGACACAAACCAAGAGAATGACAATAAAGATCATTCTTTGAATCCATCTGACCTTGTGACTGCTTCAGTATTTAATCTCTGCTGATATTTTGTGGCTATTTGTGTTCATTTTTTTTCAATCAAATAATTATTTTCAAGTTTTCATTTTAAAGTAAAATTGACCACACAAATTATTTTCAGAAGTACCTTCAATTGAAAAAATAAAACATTTTATAGTTATGCCTATTATAACAATGACTTATTTATCCATATATCATGAATGTTTCCATAATGACTTTATGAGCAAAATACTATTAATTTAAAATTGCAGGAGAACTTTGCTTTTGAGCATTCACTATGTTCTAGGCACTGTGCTAAGACTTTAATATGGTTATTTAACTTAATTTTCACAACTACCAGATTTGGAAACTGTAGCTTGGAGAAAACAGGAAGCAAGGACAAAATCATATAAATACTGAAATATAAGTCAGATTACAAAGCAGGACAGTTTTAAACTACAGCCACTATTAACAATTAAATTCTAGTGCTACACTATCTGGTGACACTTTAAGATTTTGAAAATTCAGATAAATAAAAACATACAAAAATAATGTGACTGACACTCATGTCCCTCCCACCCCCTCAGATTCAATAGATGTTGACATTGTGTCATTTTAATTCAGACCCTTTTGTTCCCTTCCCCTCCCCTCTCATTTTGAAAACTAATACCAAAGACTTAGTTGGCTACAGTGGTTCTCAACTGGAAGCAATTTTGCCTCTGGAGAACTTTAAACAATTTCTGGAGATAGTTTTAATTGTCAGAACTGGGAGGAGGGGTGCAACTCTCATCTAATGGGTAGAGCCAGGAGGCTACTAAATATCCAACAATACACAGGGCAGTCTCCACAACAAAGACCCTGTTCTTCTTCATTATTTTCCTCTTCTCTTTCTCCCAGAGGGCACCACTATCTGGAAGTTGATGTATATCATCTTCTGGAAGGTTTTCATACTTTTTTTACATATGTGTATGTTGAAACATAATTTTGTACATTTATATTTTACATAAATTGTATCATATTTTAAGAACAGGAGGGTTTTTAACTTGATATTGAAATCCATTTACTATGATAATCTTATTTACTATAGCTACATAGTACTATATAATGTATTTTGATCTCTCGCAGCTGAGTTCACACTTTCTTATTCTTATATTGCTCTCTTAACTCTTTACTGTTCCCTGAGCTTTAGTATAAGTTTTTTATGTTTCATAAAAATTCCACTGGGATTTCATTTGGAAGGCACTACACCCATAGTTTAGTTCTTTGCCATCTTTAATGGTCCTCCTTCCAAGAAAAATGATTTACTTTATTTATGTACATCTTCTTGTGTCCTTATGGTTTGTAAATATCTCCAATTATTTTGTTAAATTTCTTACCTTATACCTTATAGCTTCGTTCCTTTTGTGAATGCTACCTTTTAAGACATTTTCCAGAGTTCTGTTGCTTGTGCATAGGAAAAAAGACTTGCTGAACATTCTTATTTGCATCAGAATTGTTTAAATTTTCTATGTGGACAACCTCATTATCAGTGGGTGTTTCTTCCTTTTGATTGCTGTCTCTTTTGCCTACTTTGAAATTGAGTATATTATTATTTTTTTATTTTTATATTATCCATCTCTTTTTATTGTTATGTTAATCACCATACATTACATCATTAGTTTTTTTTTTTTTTTTTAAAGATTTTATTTATTTATTTGACAGAGAGAGACACAGTGAGAGAGGGAACACAAGCAGGGGGAGTGGGAGAGGGAGAAGCAGGCTTCCCGCAGAGCAGGGAGCCTGATGCGGGGCTCGATCCCAGGACCCTGGGATCATGACCTGAGCCAAAGGCAGACGCTTAACGCACTGAGCCACCCAGGCACCCCTACATCATTAGTTTTTGATGTAGTGTTCCATGATTCATTGTTTGTGCATAACACCCAGTGCTCCATTCAATACATGCCCTCTTTAATACCCATCACCAGGCTAACCCATCCTCCCACTCCCGTCCCCTCTAGAACCTTCAGTTTGTTTTTCAGAGTCCCTCGTCTCTCATGGTTCGTCTCCCCCTCCGACTTCCACCCCTTCATTTTTCCCTCCCTACTATCTTCTTTTTTTTTATAACATATAATGTATATTATTTTCTCTTTCATTGAATTTTGATTGATAAACAGTGTTAATTGTTTAGCCTACTGATGTATTGAATTATCCGTTTACTTCTGGGTTAAATGATACCATTAATTTTTTGGGTTTTTTTGTTATATCTTTAATATTTAGTCAACTAATAAGGCTAATCTCTGATTTCATAAGATATGGATTTAGAATCATAACTAGCTCACAAGAAATATGATGCATCTCTATTATGGTTTTTCTTTCCTTCTTTCTTCACCTTTTGATGTAGGAGGTACATGTCTTTCTGCATGCTTTTCTCTCCTCACAGCAGTTATAAAGATCAGAAACATTTTTCATTTCTAATGTTAAAATTATTTCTATATTTATAGTTGCACATCTACTTCGTGTAAAAAATGCTTATTATTTTTTTTTTTTTAGTAAATCATTATTGCCCAGTTTTTTATACTAGTCAACTTCTGTGCCCAGAAGGGCTTTCATTTATTTATTGTTATTTTCTCAGTCTCTGCAGAATAAAATTGTGGTAAATTTTATGAAAGTTCACATGTCTGAAACTGTCTCTCATCTTCATATATGAATGACAACTTGCTGTGGTAAAGCAAAGTTTTTGGATCACACCTCTTTTTTTGTAAGACTCTGAAGTTATTCCTCTATATTACCTTCTGATGTTGACTGTCACAGCAGAAAGGCCTGAAACAATAATGTTTTGCCTTCTTTGAAAGATTTTTGCTTTTGTTCTTTTAGAGATATAGAAAAAAACTTTTCCTTTTCCTTGAAATTTAAAACTATTTCCTTGGTAATTTTATTGAAGTCATTGTGACTTCAATCTCAATGCTTTTATGAAGTTCTGGAAAGTTTTCTTTAATTTTATATTTCTACCTCAAATCCTTTTCTAAAGAGGTGTAAACAAGATGGGTCACAATAAACAACTTACTCTTGGTTATTAATTCAGTTCTACTTCTTCTATGTTCTATGTTTTCAATATTTGTCATCTCCTCTTGTATTCTTCTTGCCTCTATTAAATTGGTTTTTATTTTATATGCATTTTCAGCTTCCTTCTGGCTTACTAATACATTTTTATCCAACATAAATTCTAATATACAGTTGTCTGAATGACTTTTCAGGTAAATGCATTTTTAAATTATAACAACAAAAACCTGTTGAACCAACATTCAAAACTATTTGTTATTATTCCATATTCTGGAATATATAAACATGTAATCATGTCATGACATATACCCATAATTATATCTATATTTATAATAATGTTAGAGTTCTTTATCTATTTTTGAGTCAACATTATGTCACAGACATAACTTACAATTTCATAAAGAATGTAGAAATTTTAGAAAAGCAAGAGAAACATATCATATATGATAACAATATCAAAAGGTTATGACTACTATTCAGTTGGGTGTCGCCATTGAGAATATACATACAATTTATATAGAGTTCCTAGATCTTGTTGATTTTATTGATCCAACCTATTTTAATAATTTCTGTGGCCCTAAAATTTTTTGTATTCATTTGAAGTGCTCTGTTAATATTAAGCCCTTTTATGTACTATTGTCTGTATGCATGTATAAATGTATGTGTATGTGTGTGTGTGTGTGTGTGTGTGTGTATGCATGTGAATGTGTGTGTATAATGAGTAATGCTACAAAGGACATTACTAAACAGAAATCCATGAAGCATTTCTGTGCATTCTTTTAGAAAAGGTATTTAGAAATTGCAAAGTTTATATTGTCCTTGTGGCCTTTTTCATAGCTGAAATATACTACTTTATTAATATGGAGTTGGTAATAGTTCTTTCTAATAAACCAGTTCATTCGATTACTAAAAGAGTGAACTATCTGGGTTTAAAATTAAGTGATAATGGGTAAGCCTATTGTTATATAACTAAGGGGCCAGTCCAACCTGCCTTGTGTACTGACCACAGGGATGGATGAGAATCCACTTCCCCGAGCCTATGAAATTTCCAAGCTTCTGCTGTTCAGACATTTGGACATTGGTTGAATTAGTGGCAGTATTTTTTGCATTGAGGGAGCAGGGTCGGGTGGCACTTTTACCTTTCTGTTTCTAAGATCATAACATAATTGGTCATTCCAGTAACTATCTCCATAGCATGAATTTTAAATGATTGCCTTTTCTGTGCTAGTATCTGAGGTATGTATTGCTGTTACTATTAATTTCCCTTTTTCATTGGGATGGTATTTTGTATCAATGCTTACAAGAATCTGGATTTTTGTTTTAAAGTTTATTTATTTCAATATACGCTGTGTGTTTCTGTGTGTATGCTAATGAGTATGAATTTATTTATATCCCATAGGTTTCCACTGTGTGTCTGGAAAGAAGGCAAATGAATGATCAAAAGGAAAAAGGGAGGCTATTTCCATGGCAAATTAATTTTCACAAATTCTTCATAGGTATTCCTTGAAAAAATATTCTTTTGCCAAATAACTTTAGAAATGCTGGATTGCATGAATTTAAGGGGAATCTATAGAGGCTTTAATAGACTAAAGTCATTTTAAATTTTTATCATCCATTTTACAACATTATACTACTTTTCTGTACACAGCAAAAAATATGTCCTATAACAAGTCTTCCTTGTGATACAATTTTTGAGATACATTATATTTTACTTATACTAATTTTCTTTTTTCCCAGACACCTTGTCCCTACCTCATTGAGCTATTAATGATATCTTATTTCCACTGTTTGGGAAGGGAGACTGGAAGAAATAAGGACATCATCCTCTTATCCTAGAGAGAAATGTTTTTGAGGTCTTTTTTCCCTGGATGGTTTGTCACGTATTCTGGTTATATCTTATATTCTGTGCTCCACGGTTTAGGATGCTCTGAAGAGCACAGGCTACTGAGTGAGGAAGAAAGAACCTCGTGCCTCCTCTGCCACTTACTAGATGTATGATGTTAGGGAATCGTTTTACCTCTCAGGACCTCATTTACACCATTATTAAAGTGGAGTTAGTATTCTCTTTCTCAAAAGCCATGGGGATAGATAAGACTCATTTCCAGGTTATATAAAGTAATCCTACAAATATGTTTAAAAGGGGAATTACCCAAATGGCCACTATTCAAATAAAACTATTTTTAACATCAGTTCTTCAACAGAGAAATACAAATATAAACTACAGAGAAATATCACAGTAACACACTCAATTGCAGGGCAATTTACTGACCATGTGAAGTTTTTGGCAAAAATATAGAGAAATTAAACACTCATGTATTTTTCAATGGAAATGAAAATTGCCACAAACATTTTGGAAAACTCTTGGGCAGTTTCTACTAAGAGTAAATGTATGCCAGCAACAGGATTTTGCAATTGCACTCCTAGAGTATTAAGTGTTCATTGCCATTTTAGCTACAGATAAAATCAATAAGAGAAGCAATAAAATGTGGCATATTCCTAAAATGGAATGCTATTCTACTAATGCATGTGGGAACATTGAAAGATCTTTCAGAAAGAACTCATTCTTGATAGACTATATGATGTAAAATATCATTGATATGAAGTTCATGAGCAAGCAAAGCTAATCTATAGTAATAAAAGTCCAAATAATGGTACCTCCATGGAATGAGATGGGTATGGACTGAAAAGAGGCAAAAGGGAACTTTCTGAAGAGAGGGAGATATTCAGTGTCTTAATCTAGGTGGCCATTCCATAGATGTATACACATATACAAATGTATCCAACTGAGAATTTAAGGTGTTTGCACTTTATGTACTTAATGTGAGTATGAATTAGCTCAATTAAAAACAAAAAAAGTGATTAGGATAACCATGAGATATAATATACATAATATATAATTTGGCATTTAGTAGATCTTCAATAAATTGAAGCTTCTTTGGCTTTTATAAGTTAGTCTGAGACTGATATACTGCTTAAAGGCATTCTGAAGAGAAAATGTGTTTCCTATTCCTAGCTACTAATTTAAAAAATGAGTGTTTGGACTACTACTAGTTCATAAGTTGGGATCAGCCTATATATATGCAATGAACTTCCTAACAAGGAGAGTCCTAGAGACTGAAATGAGTTATATTCTGTATCATCTGCAGGCTATTTGAAGAAAATTAAGGAAGGATAAAACAGAAAGACCATAAATTTGTTTTCATTGCATTACTGGCAAGAGAAGGGTAGTAAGAAAAGATGGCAAACTGAAAGAGATGCATCTCTAAATCTGGACAGATCTGGTGTGTCTGAGCTCATCTTACTGTTCTGCCTGAATTTATGTCCTTTTTCCAGAGAAAAGTGCTGTTTACTTGATGACTACACCATAATACATAGTTGTTAATAAAAACAAGCAAATAATAAGAGAAAAAATAAAAAATTGATAGTTTTTTAAGATATAGTATGAATATCTGGATTTAATGTGTCCCTGGAATTAGATTTCTCCCTTGATCTTTAAAAAAAATACAAATGAATTGAGATGCTTCCACGTCTAGTAGTGCTAACCAAAGCTATCATGCTCAGTGATTGTATGGTGGGTGCAGCACACATTATGCAGAGGGTTTGATTCACTTGGTGAATGGAGCTTTAAAAATGATTATCAGGTTTTTAAACAATGGTAGCTATGAAATGGTGTTTCAAAACAGCTCTTTAAAACTACACCCATTTAATTTGTTCTATTTTTCTGTTATATTTTTATAGGTTCCCATTTCTCCGGCTGCAGAAATTGCTTAGCCTTATCAAGTTTTATGAATGGAGACACAGTCTCAAGTAGTTTATTTAATGTATCCAATCTATCTGTGCATTTCATCTTTACATAATAGACAAAGACCACAAGATTTCCTTGCACATGGTTCTAGTGAGCCTGAGGCATAAACAATTTTTAGGTGGCTTATAATAAACAAAGCTACATAATAAGAGCACTCAAAGAAAACGGGATCAGAGTTTAGAAACAAAAGTCTAATATGTTTTTTATAACTCTGCATTAAATCTTTTTCTGTGATTTATTAGCAGTACAAGCAAAAAAGGAAACACAATTGGCCATATATTTCTTTTTTAAAAATATTTATTTACTTATTTATTTATTTATTTTAGGGAGAGCAAGAGAGTGAACAGGGGGGATGGGCAGAGGGAGAGAGAATCCTGAAACAGACTCCCCATTGAGCACAGAGTTCAACATAGGGCTTGATCCCAGGACTCTGAGCTGAAATCAAGAGTCTGCCATTTAACCAACTGAGCTACCCAGGTGCCCCAGTCATATATTTCTTAAAATCTACTTCAAGTAATCATATTTGTTGGACGTAATAGGTTTTTTCTTTTTTAAAGATTTTATTTATTTATTTGAAGAGAGAGACATAGTGAGAGAGGGAACACAAGCAGGGGGAGTGGGAGAGGGACAATCAGGCTTCCCATCAAGCAGGGAGCCCGATGTGGGGCTCGATCCCAAGACCCTGAGATCATGACCTGAGCCGAAGGCAGACGCTTAATGACTGAGCCATCCAGGCACCCGTTTTTTTTTTTTTTTTTTTCTTATAAATGAATGCTGAAGAAGAATTTATGCCACATCAAAGTTGAGCAAATTAGTGACAGAAGTTTTATTGGCCCTCAACTAAAGATGAATGCTTCCCATGAATATCTATCCCAATTGTGTGTTAAATGGTAGTGGAGGGAAAAGAAGCGGGGGGCGGGGGGTAGGAGGAGATAGTGTGTACCAACAAAGCACAACAGGAATGAAGAACTACAGAGTGAGGTCAAAGCCTAAGTAATTACAGGGTTAAATTGTTGCTGAATGTGAAGTGTGGCTGGGGCATCTGTGTGAAATTGTCCAAAAGATCTTTTAACATGCAGGTATGAACTTTTAAAGGAGAGACCAAGAAAAGAAATGCAGAGATAGATGTTTTTGCATAAGATGACAATTGAAGGCATAAAATTTCCAAGAGGAGTACAGTAAAGAAATAGAACTAAATACTGAACTTAGATAGAAAGGCTTTAAGATTCAAAAGAAGGAGAAAGACTTAGTATAACTGAGATATAGAAGAAACATAAGAGTTACTTTGCCTAAGCTAAAGAAGGAGAGATTTTTAAAATTATTATTATTACTTAAGTATGGTTGATATACAATGTTACATTAGCTTCAGGTATACAACTTAGTGATTTGAAAAGTTTATACATTATGCTATGTTCACCACAAGTATCGCTTCCATCTGTCTCATTACATTGCTATTACAATATCATTGACTATATTCCTTGATTCTCATGACTTACTCCGTAACTAGAGGCCTGTATCTCCCTCTCCCTTTCACCCATTTTACCCAAGCCCTCTTGCAGCCATCAGTTTATTCCCTATATGTATGGTTCTGTTTCTGCTTTTTGTTTGTTATTCATATTTTTTTAGATTCCATTTATGAGTGGAATCGTATGACATTTGTCATTCTCAGGCTGACTTATTTCACTTAGCATAATTCCTTCCATGTTTTCTCAACATGTTTCATCCATGTTGTCTCAAATGGCGCAATCTCATCCCCATTTATAGCTGTGTAACATTCCATTGTGTGTGTATGTGTGTGTGTGTTAAATTTTCCTTATCTATCCATCCATTGATAGACCCTTAGGTTGCTTCCATGTCTTTGCTCTTGTAAATAATGGGGCAATAAACATAAGGGTGCATACATCTTTTCAAGGGATCCACAAATAACTTGTACCAAATATTTAAAGAAGACCTTTCCTCCTCAAATTATTCTCCTCAAACTATTCCAAAACATAGAAGAGGAAGAAAAGACTTCCAAATACATTCTATGAGGCCAGCATTACCCTGATACCAAAACCAGAGAAACAGACTACAAAAAAAAGAAAACTATAGACCAATATCCTGATGATCACAGATGCAAAAATCCCTCACAAAATATTAACAAACTGCATACAACAATACATTAAAACGATTATTCCCAGGATACAAATATGATTCAGTATTCACAAATTAGTCAACATCTTACACCACATCAACAAAACAAAGGATAGAAATCATATGATCATCTCAGTAGATATGGAAAAAGCATTTGCCAAGATTCAACGATGATTCATGATCAAAAACTCTCAGCAAAATGGGGTTAGAGGGAACATACCTCAACATAATAAAAGCCATATATGAAAAACCCACAGCTAACATGATTCTCAATGGTGAAAAACTGAGAGCTTTTCCTCTAAAGTCAGGAACAAGACAAGGATGTCCACTCTCACCACTTTTATTCAACATAGTACTGGAAGTCATAGCCACAGCAATTGGAGAAGAAAAATAAATGACAGGCATCCATATAGGTAAAGAAAAAGGTAAACTGTCACTATTTGCAGACAATAAGGAGATATTTTTTAAGAAATCTATGGTCAGCAATGCTACAGAGGTTCTAAGGGAGACTGAAAAGAATTAGATTATCAATTTTTGTCAAGAAGATCATTGGTTGGGATGCCTGGGTGGCTCAGTCATTAAGCGTCTGCCTTCGGCTCAGGTCATGATCTCCAGGTCCTGGGATCGAGCCCTGCATGGGCTCCCTGCTCAGTGGGGAGTCTGCTTCTCCCTCTCCCTCTGCCTCTCCCCACTGCTCCTACTCTCTCTCTCTCTCTCTCTGTATCTCTCTGTCTCAAATGAATTTAAAAAAAAGATTCTTAAAAAAAATAAATAAATAAAAGAAGGTCATTGGTTAGGGGTGCCTGGGTGGCTCAGTCATTAAGGGTCTGCCTTCAGCTCGGGTCATGGTCCCAGGGTCCTGGTATCGAGCCCCACATTGGGCTCCCTGCTCCGCGGGAAGCCTGCTTCTCCCTCTCCCACTTCCCTGCTTGTGTTCCTTCTCTCGCTGTGTCTCTCTATGTCAAATAAATAAATAAATTCTTAGGAAAAAAAAAGAAGATCATTGGTTAGGGGCGCCTGGGTGGCTCAGTCATTAAGCATCTGCCTTTGGCTTAGGTCATGATCCCAGCGTCCAGGATCAAGCCCTGCATCGGGCTCCCTGCTCTGCGGGAAGCCTGCTTCTCCCTCTCCCACTCCCCCTGCTTGTGTTCCCTCTCTCGCTGTGTCTCTCTCTGTCAAATAAATAAATAAAATCTTTAAAAAAAAAAGAAGATAATTGGTTAGTATGAGTGAGATTTCTTACAATATAGGGAGACAGAAAACCAATGACAAGGTGATAAAAATACAGATCACTCTTTTCCTCTCTGGAAAAATCACTTTAAAAATATTTGTGTGTACTTCTCAAGCTTTACTTTCTTGTCTCTTAATGAGTTTAGTTTTATTTTATTTAATCCTCACAGCAACTCTCTCTGTTTTCAGATAGATACATAGATGGATATTATATATAATATGTTATATTATATATAATACATTATATTATATATATAATACATATATATGTACATTTAGCAGAGGGCTTGAAAAAAAAAGAAAATCAATGTAAGATTCTTAGAATTAAAAAAAAAAAAAAATGCATGGGGCGCCTGGGTGGCTCAGTTGGTTAAGTGATTGCCTTCAGCTCAGGTCATGATCCTGGAGTCCCGGGATCGAGTCCCGCATCGGGCTCCCTGCTCAGCAGGGAGTCTGCTTCTCCCTCTGACCCTCCCCCCCCATGCTATCTCTCTCTATCTCATTCTCTCTCTCAAATAAATAAATAAAATCTTAAAAAAAATGCATGCATCCTTCGAGTACACAGAGACAAGTAAATGGAAGAAAGATCCAAAGGAAAGAATAACAAACTGATGCAAATCCTGAATGAAGCTAGAGATCAAAAAATGAAAAAAAGCATCATGATGAACACATATTTCAAGACAGTAACCATGGGAGAGAAAAACTGTGGAATACATTTAAGGTAGAAGAGAGCAAGTGTTCCATGTAATGGTTTGTATCTTTTCAGCAAAGCAGGAAATATAGTCTAATGTGAGTAACAGTGGTGGGGTTGGTGGAAATGGGTATTGAGAATAATTTGTCTTGGTATAGCTTTTTTGGTGATGATAAAGGATAGGAAATCAATTACAGATTTAAAAAAATGTATTTTGATGAGTTTCTATGACCTGTGGAGCTTGGAGAATATGTATTTTCATGGTGAGACTGTAAAGCTCTGTGATTTTCTCCAAAACCATCAGCACGTTAAGGATAAGAGTGAGGAAGAGAAAAGGCAGTTATATCTGGTATTGGGAAGAGGTGGTAGATATTCAGGAAAGTGGGGAAATATGTGGCCTTTGTGATTAAATGCCTGAAATAAAAAAAAAAAAAACAAAACAGAAATTCAGGTAATTAGATGCTAATTAGATGATACTGAGGAATGGATATTTGGTAGGTATAGTTTGTTAATTTTTTATAAGAACAGACTCAAATGACAAGGTGATTTCCCCTATAATAGGCCATTAAGGACTCCTGGATAAAATTCTGCCTTTTGCTTGTTTTCAGAAAATACATAATTTTGTCACAAAAGAACTTTGGATGCCAGTCTACTGTTTGGGGATAACCTTTCTTAAAAAACTAAAAGCATAACATAATAAAATTAAAAAAAGAACTCAGAATCATCTCAAAAAAAAAAAAAAAAAAAACAACAAAACTAAGAGCAGAACATCGAAAACCAAAAGAAGTGACTGTTGTCAAGTTCCAATGAACAATGTCTATGGGCAATGGATATACTCAATATGTAATATTTTGAGAACAAGCCTTCTTAGAAAAAGCTTACCCATGGAATTGGTTTAAGTAACTATGTACACATGTTTATTGAAGTTTCTTGAACCACTTTGATTTTGGCTTCCAGATTTCTTATTTCCTTGGGAATCTGAGGCAAAAAATTAGAAACAATGCAAGTTGAGTCAGGAAAGGTGTGAACAACAAGGGAGAAGGTAGCATTTGAAGATTTAGAAATTGAAAGGAGGATAGACTTCACTGGGGAATTCCTGCTAGATTAGGTTATATTTACTTTATTTCTTCACTGCTGACTTACAGTGTTTTTTGTTTTGTTTTGTTTTTTTCCAATTTGGATTTTTCCCCAGTACTATAAAAAGACTGCTCTTTTGAAGTTCAGTAATGGCCTTTTTGTTTTTCATTTGGTTAATTGAACTCTTAATAATCTTCCTCTTTGGCTTCTATTTTGCTTTATTTTTTGAAACACGACCCCTTCACTGCTGTGAAAAAGTGCTATCCTAGATAGCATGCCCTCCTATTTCTTTGAATATACCTCTTCTTACTTCTCGGGGGAACTTTACTCTTCCTGCTTTGTAAATATAGTCTTTGCACAGAGCTTTGTTACTAAACCTATAAAATTTTTATGATCTTTTAGTGTTTAAATATCTCTTGGTTGTGGTAAACATTTTTCTAAGGAAAAGAGAAAATTCACATAATAATTTTTGTAGTAGGTATTGTCCCTTATCAAATTCTAATATATGAAAACTTCAAGTAATTAGTAATTCATAGCATAGAACTTTATAGGCATAATACTTGAAGTGTTAAACATAAAGATAAACATAAAGATACATTATGTTAAACATAAAGATACCCAAATATTATAAGGTTTAAAGATTGGACATTCAATGAATAGTTGTTGATTAATGAAGAAATCACATGTAAATCACATGCTGTATTGACTACAGAGCTTTTTATATGCATTATCCTTTTTGAATATGATAGTGTATTAATAAGGGCACTTCAAAAAGACTTTGAAAATGCTCTTGAACTAGTAGCTTCTTATACTAATCTCACTGAAATGAAATAGAAATTGTAAATGAAAAAGGACATAAAAGGAGATATAAAAGATTTTTACTTCAGGAGCTTATGGGCAAAGGCCTATTTTGCTATTGGGTATGATTTTATTTTTTGTTTCTCTTTATTCTCAGAGAAGAAATAATTAAGCATTAGCTATGAAATAATACCTTGAACTCATACTGTGAAATTCCTGTAGTATTCAACACATAACTAGGGTCAAGTTCAGTTTTGTTTAATTTTGATCAGATGAATGTTCTCATCATTTAAGAACAGTCTAGAAAGACAATCCTTAAATCTTAAAATAAGTTTAAAAAGTATTGATACTAAGAATAAGTAATCAAAATGGGCCTAATTTCCAATTGGAAAATATACAGAAATCCTTTAGAAAGTGAAAACCTTTTGCAGACCTTAATACAAAAATAGTAGGAACATTAATAGCATCTACTTTGTGCCACACATTGATCTAGGTGATGAATGTATCAGAGTCACTTAATCCTTTAAACAACACTATGAGGTAGATACTATTTTTTATTAAGTTATTTTTTAATTTATTTATTCGAGAGAGTGAGTGAGAGAGAGACAGAGAGAGAAGGAGTGGGGGGGGCAGAGGGCAAGGAAGAAGCAGACTCCCCACTGAGCAGGGAGCCAGACGTGGGGCTGGATCCCAGGACTCTAGGATCATGACCTGTGCCAAAGGCAGACGCTTAACCAACTAAGCCACCCAGGCTCGCTGAGGTAAATACTATTTTAATCACCAGTTTACAGATAATGAACTATGGTGGAGACATGTTCAAGGTCTCATAGTGAGAAGTGGAAGAGCCCAAATTCAAACCCAGGAGGTCTGGTTAAGGTTTTCATCCATGCTACTAAAATCCATTTCACTATTAAAAAAGAAAAAGCCTTAAGTGCCGTGGAATGACTTTATCATGTAAAATAAAAGGATGACATGTGTTAATCACAGTCTACAGCCACTTCATAAACTAATTCTCTAGTGAATTGTTGAAATAAGTAGGTGGAATTAATCAAGCAGAACAATGATTTATTCTTTTCCTTGGCCCCAGAGCACCTTTAACAGTGTTTTGTTTGTAACAGAGTCTCAAGTTAATATTTATTGAATTAATGAATATTTTGCTGCTTGAGGTGTTTCAGTGGGTCAAATTGATCAGAAATAACAAATTAAATATACTTAAATACCTTTAAAAACTTTTCAATGTGGTGGATTAAAAACATGAAAAAGCTCTGACTTTTGGAAGGCCGCTATGCTCACCACCATACCACCAATGCTGGCTAAGCTCTGACTTTTGAATAAAATTTCAAAATTATCATGTGGTGTTGAGTGGCACTTAAAAAACCCTTTAGTGAATTAAATGTAAGTGTATCAAGAATAGTGGTTTCGACCTCTCAGAGTATTCATGGATTTTTGTAAATTAAATGTATTAAGAGTAATTTAAAGAATTTGGAGATCTAAATAAATAACATTATTTTCTTATCAAAGAATGTTAAGTGCTCCAAAAATAATAACAGGAAGGGAAGAATGAAGGGGGGCAAATCGGAGGGGGAGATGAACCCTGAGAGACTATGGACTCTGAGAAACAAACTGAGGGTTCTGGAGGGGAGGGGGGTGGGGCATGGGTTAGCCCGGTGATGGGTATTAAGGAGGGCACGTTCTGCATGGAGCACTAGGTGTTATATGCAAACAATGAATCATGGAACACTACATCAAAAACTAATGGTGTACAGATCTGAGATTCAACAGTCTTGCACAATTCACAGCGCTTACCAGAACACATACCCTCCCCAGTGTCCATCACCCAGTCACCCCATCCCTCCCACCCCACCCCCCACTCCAGCAACCCTCAGTTTGTTTCCTGAGATTAAGAATTCCTCATATCAGTGAGGTCATATGATACATGTCTTTCTCTGTTTGACTTATTTCGCTCAGCATAATACCCTCCAGTTCCATCCACGTCGTTGCAAATGGCAAGATCTTATTCCTTTTGATGGCTGCATAATATTCCATTGTATATATATGTTAAGAAAGAAAAAAAGAAGAAGAAGAATATAGCAGGAGGGGAAGAATGAAGGGGGGGAAATTGGAGGGGGAGAAGAACCATGAGAGACGATGGACTCTGGAAAACAAACTGAGGGTTCTAGAGGGGAGGGGGTTGGGAGGATGGGTTAGCCTGGTGATGGGTATTGAGGAGGGCACGTTCTGCATGGAGCACTGGGTGTTATGCACAAACAATGAATCATGGAACACTATATCTAAAACTAATGATGTAATGTATGGGGATTAACATAACAATAAAAAAAATTAAAAAAAATAATAAAATAAAAAAAAGACTAATGGTGTAATGTATGGTGATTAACATAACATAATAAAAAAAAGATCTCAAAGATCTTTAAAAATGCAAAGAAAAAAAAAAACAGCTAACAATTGAGTAGGACTTAATTGTAAGACAGCAGTCACAATTACCAATATCTTTTTAAGGGTTTGAATCAAGCATTTTCGTATCAGCAATGCCAATAGAATGGTTTTAAATAATAACTACAAACTGATCAGTGCATAGACTGAGGAAAGTACATTAGCCAATAAACATGACAGCAAAATATATGATCAAACGTTAATAATATAGTTCTTTCCAAGGGCAATAGCTTAATTTGAACTGGAATTGGGCTTTTCTCTTACTTTTTGCTTGCTTAAGGATTTATAAAATATATACTACAGATTAGGGACTATAAATTTTGAAAGGCTCTGAATAAAGCAATAAATAATTGTGGTACACATTCTTAAAATTTCTCTGAATTATTGACAAATAGCATGACTTCAAGAACATTGATTGCTCATAGTTCCCAGCAGCAAGCTAATATGACAATTAGATAAAGAAGTTAAGCATATATTTTATTATGTGACATATATATGAGAAATTTTTAAATCATGTTGATCTTTTTCAGCTTAATAAAATGAGTGAGTAGTATTTTCATTAAATAGAAGGATTACTAAGTTAAACATTTAGCAAAGATTCTAAATTTAGAGAAGCATGAAATATTAGTAGGAAAAAATAGCGGGGTTAGGGGATGCCCCCTCCCTTTCCTTGGAGAGAATGGGCTCTTCTTTGGCTGTAATGTGATACCTTGAACAGAACATAGGATTAGGAAAGGGGCAGATGTAGACTCTTCTCACTCTGCCAGTTATTAGGCTGGCTCTTTGGCAAAGTTATTAAATTTTCTTAGCTCTAATATCCTCATATGTGAAATAGGAACAAAAAGAAATAAAAAATGGTCTACTCATTTTAGTAGATAGTTGTGAAGAGGAAATCAGTCCATACATGTGAAGTTTGTACCACAGCGTGAGGTATGTTTAAGGTGTCCATTAATATTTGCCACCTTATCACTTCCTATTACTTGTCTTATCTATGTTTCAGATGAACTACCCTTTCCCAAATATAATATTTAGTGCTAACCTGATTTGTATCATCTCAAGAAAGAATGGGACAAGAGTCCTTAGGACAACTGCAGTATTCCCTATCACTTTTGTCTGTGCAGGGAAAAATGAAATGTGTAGCTATCTGCATACACAGAAACATGCCTCTGGGTTATCCTCTATCTGGTCAGTGTCCCGAGATCCAAGCTATCACCAACTCTCTAATTATAGATTATTTGTCATATAAGCCCAACAGTTTGCAAGACTTAAAACTTTAAGTCAGGAATTTTTCCATAGCATTTTGTTAAAGTAGAACAATACAGTAGAATTAATGCTGTCATACGAATCAAAAAGACTTGAATGTGTAGCCCAAGCTCTGATCTCTGATACTATATATAATCCCCAATTGAATTAAAATATTTGGGCCTCTATTTCCTCATCTGTGAGAAAAAAACAAGATATATAGATACAGATATCAATAGATATATACACATATATGTATATACACATTAAATATATATGTACAGACATACATACAAACACACACGCATATGCACACACAAATCTATAAAACATCCTTATTTTCTCATAAGCTATCATGAGGACTATGTGTGCCAGTCTCTGCAAATGGTATCCAATGTGAGTGTTCTCACCATTCTCCTAACACTTGTGCTTGATCTTAACTTTCTTTATTAATATAAAGTCTGAAGAACCCAACTGGCCTTTTCCACTGTCTTATGTATGACCCAGCATCACTTATACTGCATTATTTGAAGTATTAGAACAGGAATGAGTAGTTCAAGGGCATCAAGTCTAATCTTTTCCCTTGAAGCAAATTCTGGAGGGCAGGTCAGTTGCCTGGTCACACCTCACAGGTATGGAGGTCTCCTGATTCCCAGTCCTGCAGGCCTGGCTCTACTTTTCTGTATTTCTCTCTGTCCTTAAGAGATCAAAACAAGTAAATATTTATTTATATGCAGTGTGATTAGTTCTATTTTTGCTTCTCAGTGCTCCAAAACATAAAATGTGGAAGGCTGAGAAATGAGAGAAGGAATGGTAGAAGATAAATTGTCATGAAGAAGGATTATATTTCAGAAATTACAGGCAAAAACTATACACGTTTCCCCTAAGCCCCTTAGAAGCCAGAATGTTCAGAGAGAAGTAGAGGCATGCGAAAAACTGAGAGGATTAATAAAAGCATATGAGTGCCTAAAGCTACCTTCAACCCAGGTGGATGAGAGTGCAGAATCTGACAGAGAATGCTGTTGGCCTAACTTAGAGTTTTCTCATTAATTTCATGGCAGTTATTTCTCTACATACCGTGTGCTTCTGTCAGAGACAGCCCATGTAAGACCCTGGCTCAGACGGATGCTCTCTTTTTATCTGCTAGAGAAGATTCCCTTGTTGGGGGCCAGGAAATCTGGAAATGGAACTCTTATTCCTAAAAGCTGCTTCCACTACAGGAATTGCCCTTCCAGGGTACATGGGATAAAATTTGGTAAGAGTTTTCTGTCTGAAATGCTAATTCTCAACGCTTTTTCAGGCAGATTATTATTACATTGTTCTGAAGTGCTTATATTTACCAGAGAATAGTTGGACAAATCATCTTATTTAACACCCTTTGCAATTACATGAAGAGTTCTGTAAATGTGTCTCTGCTTGTGTATATATGGGATTCTCTCCATATTCTCTATAACTGGAAGTATATAAATGTGGCCAGTATGTTATGGCACAAATATTAGGCCCCATGATTTTTTGCAGTTCTTTTCAGAGTAATTGCTCTCTTTTTTTTTTTTTTTTTAAAGATTTTTTTTATTTATTCATTTGAGACACAGAGATACAGAGAGAGAGAGAGAGAGCATGAGCAGTGGGAGAGGCAGAGGGAGAGGAAGAAGCAGACTCCCCGCTGAGTCAGGAGCCCGATGCGGGACTCGATCCCAGGACCCCGGGATCATGACCCGAGCCGAAGGCAGACGCCCAACCATCTGAGCCACCCAGGCGCCCCGAGTAATTGCTCTCTTCATGGATTCACAGTTTCCTTTTAAACACACATAATATTGAAACGGTTTGTCTCCTTGATATGCAAAACTCTCCTGAGGTTTAAGGGTGATTAGGGTAGCAAATTTTCTTGCAAATAAATCAAACATCAAGTGCAATGGCTTCCTGCCATGTACACACAATATGTAACAACTTCACTTAGACACACTTAGGTCTTATTTTATTTAATGATATCTTGCTCTTCAGTTTGAAAAGAATACTTTTATGATTTTTTTTTTTTTTTTATCTAGAGCTTAGTATTTTTACTACACTATTTGATTTTTGTGAAGTCTTTGGGAAGTATATTGAGTCCCACTAGAAGAAGACAATTTCAAAATATTTCATCTTTTAGGTCTGTAATGGTTGTCACAGGAAAGGAATTGTTTTAATAAAAAGTTCATCCAAACCAGCACTACTGCTCAATAGTTCTTACATTCTTCTCTTCTGGACTCCCTTGAAGATTCCCCAGAGCAGTTATACTAGACCCTTCTTACTTACTTCAACCTCCATCTCCTCCTGCAACTCTTTCCCCTCCATATATTTAAAAGATGACATAATCTGTCACATTATTAGATCAAAGATGTCAAATGTGACTCAGCTTCCTTCATTTCCACCCAGGACTATATTTGTACCTTTACATTCTTTCTCTTTTTTTATATTTCAGAGGAGGAGAAAGGGCTTTTCTTTTTCTATGTATTTGTTTGTTTTTAAATTTGAGTATAGTTTACACACAATATTACTTTAGTTACAGGTATATAACATTCAGCAGCTCTGAACATTATACTGTGCTGACCACAGCTGTAGCAGCCGTCTGCATGCAACACTATTAGAGTATCACTGACGGTATTCCCGATGATGTACTTTTTATTCCCATGACTTTTTCATTCCTTAACCGGAAGCCTGTATCTCCCACTCCCCTTCATTCATTCTCCCACCCCTTCCCGTTTGGCAACCATCAGTTTGTTCTTTGTATTTATAGGTAGGCCTGATTCCGTTTGTGTTTGTTTATTCACTCGTTTTGTTTTTTAGATTCCACATATGAGTGAAATTAGTAGCATTTGTACTTCTCTGTTTGACTTATTTCACTTAGCATAAGTGAAACAACCCTCTAGGTCTATCCATGTTGTTTTAAATGACAAGATCTCATCATTTTTATGGCTGAGTAATATTCCTCTGTGTGTGTGTGTGTGTGTGTGTGTGTGTGTACACCGTATCTTTTCTATTCATTCATTTAATGGTGGACATTTGGGCTGCTTCCATATCTTGACTATTGTAACTAATGCTGCAATATACATAGGGGTGCATATATCTTTTCATATTAGTGTTTGTATTTTCTTTGGGTAAATACCCCGTAGTGGAGTTAGTGAGTCATATGGTATTTTTATTTTTAATATTTTGAGGAACATTCATACTTTTTTCTAGATATGTCTCCTAAGGGGAAGGAATTAAAAGCAAAAATAAACTATCAGGACTGTCAGAATAACAAACTTTTGTACGGTGAAGGAAACCATTAACAAGATGATAAAGCAACCCACTGAATGGGAAAATATATTTACAGGTGATATGTCCAATAAAGAGTTAATATCCAACATATATAATGAACTTCTACACCTTAACACCAGAAAAAAACAACCTGATTGAAAAATAGGCAGAGGACATGAGTAGAGATTTCTCCAAAGAAGCTACACAGATGACCAACTGACACATGAAAAGATGTCCAACATCACTAATTATCAGAGAAATGTAAATCAAAACCACAATGAGATGTCACCTTACCCCTGTCAGAATGGCTAGAATCAAGACAAGAAATAACAAGTATTGGTGAAGATGTAGAGAAAAAGGGCTTTTCATTTTCCAAAGGCTTACTTTGTTGGCTTGAATTTGGATATCTCAATCTCTTTATTGCGTTAATAATCTTTGTTGAAAACTTGACATCCCCCTCTCTATTTGGCTGTTTTCACTATTGAATAAACACACTTTGACATGCCTGCTCCTAAATCAAAATGAGAAACAACAAGAGCTCCTGCCTATTGAAAATATATTCTGTTTGTTCTTATATTCTTCAGCACTACAATTCTGGGGAGCAGACCTCAGTTATTTTCCCTTTCTCACACCTCATCTTGTCTTGATTTTATGCCTTCCTTCTGGTACCCATACTCATCATCAGGCATCATGTTTTTGTTGGAGTGTTGTGTTAGGACTTCCCAAACTGTGTTCCATCCACCTGACCCCTTCTCTCAAGCCACCCCTTGCCTCTGACCCATATTATCTTACTGGTACTGGAATGTTTCTCCAGTCACACAAACCAGATTCTAAATACTTCAACTCTTCTCTCCTTTGTTTCTAATTGGTTACTAAATCCAGTATATATAGATCTTCTATATATTTTTCAAATGCTTTTCCTTCTTTCTATTTCTATTGCCACAGTGATAGTTTAGGCTTTCATTTACCTTGCTTCTATTGCAGACATCTCCCTAACTTCCTTGTTTCTGTAGCTTCTCTCTGCATCTGCCTAAAAAAGTAACTCTGATGGTTCTCTTCTGCCCAAGTTCTTTGAAATAAATAATTGCAACTCAGAAGTTCTAACTCCTCCTCAATCAACAAGGCCTTCTGTGATTTGGCTATAATTTATCTTTGTGGGTTTAGCTAATACTCCTTCACTGTAATTAATCCATTCTCCAACCATAAGAGTATCTTGGTTTCTGATGCTTTTTTTGCTCTCTCTCCCTTTTGTTTCTTTTCTTCAAAAGAAATACCTTCTCATCAAGGCACTTAACTTATGTATAACTTTGGAATCCTGAATGCCTTTTACTCTTTACTGATCATCTTAACTGATCTCAATTTTCACTCCTCCAGACCAGCAGTAGCTGGTTTGCACTTCCTTTAAGAAACTTTGTATTTTCTGCATCTTTTTTTTTAATTTCTATATATGGGCAATTTCTATGGGAGAAGTGGCTTTCCTAAGGTTATTTAACATAAGTAAAATATATTTATTGAAGGAAAAAAATCAGTTGATTTGAAACAAAAAGTCTTTTACTTAGGAAGACCATCTAATCATAGTGTTTCCAAAATTACAAGACAATTTTATTTCACTTCACTGTATTGGAATTGGAAGTTTTGCTTAGTTCTTTCTTTTCTCTTTGTTGCTGGCTTTCATGGAATTATAGGGTACTTTATTACCTTCTAAAATAAACTTTAGCATTAATCTTTCCTCTTATTTCATGCAGTTGCCATAGATGATGTTTACTTTGTAATGAAATAGTCATTTTATAGAAACATAGATGCTGCTATATTTCCTTGACTGCTGGATTTAAAACAATAGTGTCATGAGTTCTAAAATACAGGTGTAAAAAAGTTAACAAATATCAATTACCTATTAATATGAACTTGGAAGAGTTGAATAATTCTGACTATATTTATATCTATAGAGGATTTTTTTAACCTACTTACCGTTATGGGACTATATATTATTCAGATAGGCCATATTACTCTGTATAAATAATTACCTGTCTTTACTTTATTATTTAAGATATATATCTTGTCTACTTTGAAAGCATCTAAATTGCATGTAAATTTAAAACACAGAAAATAATATATTTTAGAATAAAACAGAACAGAGGTAATCAACCTAAGGAGGTAAATTGGGTAAAACCAGGTACATAGAGAAACTGATAATTTTCTTATTTGGTTTCTAAGTATTCTGGCCACTAAGACAGAAATATAAGCATGTTGGCTTAAATGGTCACCGGATAATTACTGACCCTTGACTTCAATTTATATAATCTGAACTTGGCAGCAATGTGAATTTTGAGCAACCAGCTTAAAGGAAGCTTTAAGGACTCACCATCAGGACTCTGTTGCTTATTAATATACGTGGATTAAAGTAATGTATAGGAGATACCAGCAAGTGAATTGAATAAGCAAACTCCAGGATTTCTCATAAGAGGTTGTGGAAATGTTATTGATGTGCACTTGTGGTGAACGCCTCAATGTAGTTTTAACTTCTAAGCTCTTTTTTTTTTTTTTTTTTCTTAGTTTGCATCTTCTGAAGTCAGGCACTTTATGAAATAGCATTATATTTAGCAACTAATGGACACTAATATTGAGGAGAAATCCTAAGGGAAAGACAAGGATACCTCACTGAAAGCTCTTTAGCAATAAATCTTATTTGATTTAAGAATATCTGCATTCCAAGCAAAGAGAAAAAATAAATGAAGCATAAAGTAATGTAACGTAAAAGTATAAATGGGTATATATTGAAGTAAGTGAATGTATTTTAAAGGGAATTTCATTTACCTTACTCAAAATATTTCTTTTTTCAGTGTTATTATGAACTCTTTGTGACCTCATATAAAAGAAAATTTTACAAGGAGATACTAGTATGCCAAATTGGTTTGATTCAAGGGACAGTTGGCGAATGCTACACCGAGTCTGGATTGCAGGCTAAGAGAAGTTAGTTTAGAAGATTTACTACCATAGATTGAATCTAACATCTCACCATAAACCCAATTTATCATCAGACATTACTTTATCAGGTAGTTCCACAAGGTAGAAAAATTATGCTGCAGGTTTCATTAATTTTTGGCATATGTGACTGGATTCTAAGAATATATAGCCTCAACATGAACATTTTATTGTGGACTGACTTTATTTCCATCAGTTCACTTGAACACAGGACTATATCTCTAATAAAAAACACCAACATCATCCAAGAAAGTTTTTTTTTCCCCTTCTTAAATTGCTCATATTGGAAAGCAGACTTCTATTTCTCTGTTCATTTTCCCAGTTATCTTAAAATGTAGAACTGAATACTGAAGGAAAAAGTTGTACCTGATGTGTATTCTTTTAATCTTTATGACAATAAATTTAATTAAAGCCACAATACAGTTTCTCCTCATAAACATGGATACTTACTTTGACTTTTTAGCAAACATAAAATCACCATATAGTGGAATTAACATTATAAAATTTCAGAGCTGAAGGGACACTTGAAGTTGTAAATTCTAGTCTCCTGCTTCCAGATGACACAATTTTTTTTTTTTTTTACAATAAGTCAACATTTACTAAGCAAATTTGGTTGTTAACATTATTTTAGGTAGATACATATATCAAACCATTTAATCTTCATGATAGCCCTATGATGAAAGTACCATTATTGTTCTCATTCTCTTTACTTTTTTAAACATATCCATCACCTCATATAACTACAATTCTCTTCTTCATTTCTTTTTAACCAAATGCTTCTTATAAGAAGAATATTAGATCAGAACCTTGTATATACATTCATTTCTAGCACATAGAGCAATTGCATAATGCATGTTAATATAAGCTATTTTGTCAGTTGTATAAAAATATAAAAAATTCAGATGTCACTCTATGTACTATATTCTAATAATTAGTGTATCTCTTTTTCTTAACAAGTAAAATTAAGGCCATAACACTACTAATTTAAACTGTTTACTCTTGTAAGCAATATTTAACAATTATTTTACAAGCAGAAACAAAGATTTATATTCAACTTTTTTTCTCTTTGAATTTACTTTAAATCTACATATTTTAAAGTAAATTGATACTTTTTACAGGAATCCAGCAATGCCAGTTATCCCATTTCTCTTGATTATTTGCTACCAACTTCCCTTTGCTATTAGGATTTGCCATGCTATTTTACCTATTTGGGGGAAAAAAAAAAAACAGGAGCAAATCTGAGCAAATCCCTTGCTAACTTTACTTTGTCTTTAGAGTCATTTTTCAGAATCTATTGGATTACTCCTTCACTATGCCTTTTTTAAAACCAAGACCACAGTAAATTTATCCTTATAGATTAGAGCACTAGTAACATTCCCTTACCCTTCAAACTTATATAATCCTGAGCTTTGGAACTAATAAAATTAACTTAGCAAACACAGCTCAAAGTCCCCATAACTATGGCAAATCCCTTTGACTGTTTAATACCCTTTCTCCTTGATCTTAGGTTGGTCTCATAACAAAAGGATGGTGACTTTGCCAAAGAATAATTAAATCTTGATAGAAAGTAGATTGAAGAAACATTTCCGGTTACATTTATTCAATAATCAATAAGTGATTCTGCATGCAAGGTATTTTAGCTGAGGACACTAACTCAAATCAATTGGATTTCACTAAGCTCAAGAGCTGGATTTTTTTAGAATTTTATTAGAGAATCAGCTATTGTTGGTGATTGCATTGGTTCCTCAAGCATTTATATTTAGCCTATACTAAAATGCAAAATTGACTTTTTTTTTCATTTTTTCAACTTTTCCCCCCAGTTGCTTTTTTAATCATCAGACTAAATTTGTCTTTGTCAACAGACAAGTTTAGTCTTGCCAACTGATAGGCAATGATTGCAATTGGCTTTACATATGAAAATGAATATGTAAACATTAAGTAGAGAATACCTCTTTTTATATCATATCCTTATGTTGCTACTGCATTTATTTGCCTTGTATTTATTTTATTCAGACCACTCATAAATTTATACATCCTGATTTATTAACTACCTGTTGTAGGTAGCAAGTATGTATTAGTACTGCAAATAATTTTATAATATTGTCACTGCCATTCTTTGACTGATGGTTAAGTGGAAGTATGAACTCATGTCCAGATGATTAGAACAAAGTGATGAACCTGAAAGCAAGGGCAAGTCATGATGTGATGGGAACACAAAAGAAGGAGTAGTTTCTTTGAAAGGATTGGAAAGCTTCCAGAGAAAGATGATATTTAAACTGGGGCTTGAAATATACATGTCTGCTGGATGGCAAAGTCTGCTGGATGGCAAAAAGAGGAAATTCTGAGTAGAAGAAACTTTATTTGAAAAGATAGCAGCTTGGAAGAACCTGACACACATAAGAAAATTCAAAATATTCTAGATGGCTGGGTCGCCTGATGCATGGGAGAGAAAAGTTGGAGGTTATGATGGCCTCCTACTACTTGTATAGAGGTAATCAGAGTTCACATCAAGAAGGGCCTTTCACTTTCACTCTGTGTTCCAGATATGGACTATCATATGTGGAAAACAATGGAATGATTGTAAGATAACTGATACGGGAGACTTTCATTTAAATGCATCACTCTAATGGCAATGTGGGTGATAAACTACTGGGGAGAAAAATTGGAGGGCAGGAAAGCAAAGTCTGTGTTTGAAATGGTGAGGTGCAGAACTAGATTATGGTTTTAGAATGTTGAGGACATGGTGCATTTCCCCCATTCTTTGAAATGTTTTGGTGTTTTCTTTAAAATTAAACATTAAAATGATTTTTTTATCAAAATAGAGGTATTAAATGTATGAACATAGTTATTCAGGATTCAGCGGTTTTGTCTCTAGGATCCTATATTCCATCTCTCAGGATCCTTCTAATTCTAAATTAGTACCCTTGGAACAACTCTTTGCACTGGGGATTCATGTTAAGGCAAATAGAACCAGGCAGGATTTCTGTTCTCTTGCACCTTAATATTTGTTTTAATTTCAGAAACTGTATCCTTTTAGAAAGATAATCTATTAAAATAGGCTATTTTTTTTAAATATTGTTGGCCTTCGAGATTAAAAAAGCTTACCTGATCTTGATTTCTCATTGCCTATTACTTCGGAGTTGGGTCTACATCCACCATTAATCAATTTACTCTTTTAATTTTAGTCCCTTCTTACTCAACCTTCTGCTACTATCCTGCCCTCCTTTTTCTCCATATCCCCTCTCTAGTTTTTCCTCTGTTTTGCCTATTCATTTCTTTTCTTTTAGTTCTACAGGCCACTTTCTTTTTATACATGAATTACCGGCAAATTTCCAGCTGTTGCTTAAAATATTTCCCCGGAGTTCTCCCATCTATATTGACATGGTTTATATGGCACTACTGTGTATTTCATAACAAATTATATTTTGAAGAAGTTCTCTTTAATTCATAGCAGTAACTTTAAAACCTGACTCAACTGACAACAAAAATAAAGTTTGTGCCATCTTGGGAAATATAATTTTAGCTTACTGAGTATTTAGGGGAACACCGAATGCTGCAAACCAAAAACATCTACTTCTTACAGTTTCCTATAATACACCCAAGATTAATTATTGCAGCAAAAAATATTCATTATGTCACCAAAGCGTACTTGTTACTAGCTATTACAACTAGTAACTTAGAGTTGCTTGTAGTTATTAGTAATAGCAACAGCAGTAGATCTTCCACCATTTGTGTAAAAGCTTGATTAGGATATTTAGCTTAGTAGACCCAACATTTAAATTGGAAACTGATATATTATCTCTCTAAGTATATTCTGAATCTATACCCCCTGACACACATGCATACACATACGCAATAACAGATGATTACTTGGGGGTTTTCTACCCAATTTACAGATAACAGGAGATTAAAATAAAGTATAAATACATGTACTGTACAAGAAACATTATCTGTGGAAAAAATTTTGATGTTCACTTCCACGCCCTCTACCTGCTCTTTGTCACTTTTGCATCATTGCAAATAAAAGGAGAGGGAGACAGAGGAGGAGAGCAGAGGAGAGAAGCAAAAATAATTGTGGGAAATTTTTCCTAAGAGTCTGTGTCTTATTTTCCTTTTTGTTTGTTTTGTTGTTATTTTGTTCTTTTTTCAAGTTCAGTTTATACTTTGCACAAAAATATGCCACATTTGTCTTTGCTTCTATCCATAGTTAATTTCTGCTAACTAGACAGTAAAAGCAGAGTTTAGGGAGTTTCTCATCCTGTTCTTCATCCTTAAATATGTGTCCAAGCCCACTGCATTATAAATAAATGTTTCAGTGTGACTTCAATGTTAACAATTCTATATTTATGTATTTTACAGGCTAGTGCTTTTTCCTAGAATAAAATATAATTTAACAAAAGTAATCTAGATGTAAAGTTATTTGTCTATTTGTTTGTTCACAGTTTACCATAATGAAAACATCAGTTGTACTAGATAAGGGAGCAGTAACGATGCATGGGGCATGCTGTTGCCCCCTAACTGGGTCATGAAAAATCCTCCCATGGGAAACACTCAAACATATTACATGCTGAACCTGGACCAAAGCCTCTGTATCAGTTGTCTGTTGCTGTGAAATATATGAAATGGCTTAACACATTCTGTGAGTTGACAATTTGAGTTTGGTGGTGGTGGAGTCATCAGCAGCAAGAGAGGATGAGCTCCAATGGGAAAGTGCTTATCAAGCTTGTACTTGTGTCATATTTGTTAATTCCCCATTTAAACAGGTAAGTCACTTGGTCTTTGTGGTTAAACCCTGAGTCTATGAGGAAAGAGACTGCAAAAGTCATGGATGCAAAAAGACATGTTTCATTATTTTCACATTCTACCATGGTTTCTTTCATATCCTCTCTTCTGACTCAGAAGAGGGACTGTGGCCATGGAGTAGGTGACAGCTACCCACCAAACACTCAGAAGTTAGATAAAACTTTTCCTACGCGTGATGACAATATATGCTCTGTATTATGAGAAGACTGAATTAATGAGCTTTGGAATAGAAAAAATTCCAAAACTGTTTTGTCTCCCACAGTATGCCAGACCCTACACTAAACTGTGAATACAGAGGTCTTCAAAGAGATCTACATATATTGCTCAAATAGGAATTAATAAGAAATAGAAATAAGAACTAGTAAACCAAGAAAAAAAAAACAATAAGAACTATTGTCATGATGGAATGTGAATTCAACCAGTTGCCAAGAAACCTGGAAAAGACACTGATTTGGGGACCAAAGACATAAATTATTTGACTTTGGTGTCCATCTCTGATTTCCTTCAATTTCTTAAATGCCTAGAGTGCTATCTGCCACAATATAGGCTCTTGGTATTTGCTAAAGGAATGACAAATAATCCAACAAGAGAAGTGGCAAAGAAAATTATTTACTTAAATATTAGAATACCTTTGCTTAATCTTGGCCCTAGCACTTAATACAAAGCTACTTTGAATAAATCACATTTTTTATAAAATAGGAATGATATCTTCACTATATATATTTACCTGGTAAAATAAAAATGTAACAATTTATTTAATAGATGGAATTTTTGAGGATAGAAACTATGCCACTTTTCTTCAAATGTAACTACTGTTCAGTGCAATATTGCAGATGTGTTCTATAATAGGTAAAGTAGATTTAAATACAGACATGAAAATATTTACAGTATTCAGTGAAGTAAACCTAACTTTTATTTATTTTTTTTAAAGATTTTATTTATTTATTTGTCAGAGAGAGAGAGAGAGACAGAGAGAGAGCACAAGCAGGGGGAGCTTCAGGCAGAGGGAGAAGCACGCTCCTCACTGAGCAAGGAGCCGGTTGCGGGACTTGATCCCAGGACCCTACGATCCTGACCTGAGCCCAGGGCAGCTGCTTAACCAACTGAGCCACCCAGGCATCCCATAAACCTAAACTTTAAAGGAAAATCTCAAGCCCTGAAGAACAATCAAACATTATTCACACATAATCTAGTATCCTTGATATAGCTTCCGATATCCGGCTGTGTTAATTTTTGGATTAGAAATTCCATGTTGATTTTGTGCTACATGATCTGAAAATCAGACTGGAAATACAACATTAATGCTGATCAGATTTGATTGGCAACACCTTAAATAGTATCTGGAAATTCAGAAGAAGAGCTATTAATTTGTAATACTTTGAATATATTTATTTGTTCAATCTCATTTATATGAAATTTTAAAATCTGATTCATTGTTGATTTTTTGGTTCACATTATTCTTTGTTTTGCTTAGTTTTTTTCAGTGACATTTTCTTTTTACTTATCTTCTTTCTTTCTTTTTTTAAATAGACTTTCTTTATAGAGTAGTTTTAAGTTCCAGCAAAATTGATGGAAGGTGCAGAGATTTCCCTTATATCCACTGCCATAACACATGCACAGCCTCCCTTGTTATCAACATCTCTCATCAGGGTGGTACATTTGTCACAATTGATGAACCTACATTGACACATCATTATCATCCAGAGTCAGTTGTTTCCTTAAGTTCTTGGTGTTGTATGTTCTGTGGGTTTGGACAAATGTATAATGACATGTATCCACCATTACAGTATTGTAAAGAGGAGTTTCACTGCCCTAAAATTCTTCCGGGCGCTGTTATTCATCTCTCTCTTCCCCCTAGCTCCTGGCAGCTGCTGATATTTTTACTTGTCTCCATAGTTTTGCCTTTTCTAGCATGTCATATAGTTGGAACTCATACAGTCTAGACTTTTCTGATTGGCTTCTGTCACCCAATAATATGCATTTAAGGTTCCTCCATATTCTTTCAATGGCTTAATAGTTCATTTCTTTTTAGCATTAAATAATATTCTGTTGTCTGAATGTACTACAGTTTAACTTTTCACCTACTGAAGGACATCTTGATTGCTTCCAGATTTTGTCAATTATGTGTAAAGCTGCTACAAACAGCCATGTACAGGTTGTTGTTTGAACATATATTTTTACATCAATTGAGTTCACATTTTTTAAAATAAATTTACTTCTAAAAACGACTCCTTTAAAAAGAGATTGGCTATCTAACTATTGAAATGTGGATTCCTATGTGTATTTCAAATTTCACAAAGCCCCATAAGAATCACTAATGATAAAAGAAAGCTAGTATGTAGGAATGGTGGGTCCTGAAGATATAGAAGTTTTCAGGGAAGCATGGGATATTGTAAAATTAGGTCGAGTTGCTCTGCTAAGGGAGTGGTTATTGCACATCTACTTATCTCAGCAGTTAAGAAACTGCTTCCAAATGACTACACAGTTAAGTTCAGCCCACGCGTTGGAACTTAACTGACAAGTTGGTGCATACAAGTGGACATCTTGCACCCACATTTAGTACACGTTTAGTTCCCTGAATATATTGTCTCTTAAACTTTATTTTCAAGACCCTCCTGAACGAAGGCTCAGACATTAGTTCTCCATTCCTACATGGCATTCTTGAATGTTTGACAAGCTCACAAACACAAAACCTACATGTCAGTATTTTTGACAGAGATATAGCCAGATAAAACAGGAAATAGAAATAAGATGAAGAATAATTTTTTTAAATATCATTTTTTCTTAAATTGATTACACTTATTTCAGGCAGTGGAAGAGATTATAGTAAGAGTCCATTCATTCTTGATATAGGCAGGAAAAATATAGTGAAGACTAATTCATAATGATTTAATCTGTTTCTAAAATGGCACATATTAAATCTTGTCTTAAAGATTTAATACGGCACAAAGTATGGTACAAACTTTGAATGAAGGCCATTGTCAGTGAAGGGTGAGAGTAGAACACCATTTTCCTTTCTGTAAGTTTTTAAAATAAATAAGAACACTGGAAACAATTTATGCATGTAATTTATATATTATACACAATTATATATACACATAAATATATATGTGTTTGTGCAGATAAATATTATATATATGTGTGTGTATATATATATATATATATATATATATATATATACATATGAGAGAGAGAAAGCCAGAGAATTAATTTTGCATCTTGATCACAGCTCTGACTTTTTAAGAAAAACATTACATTCCTTCTTTTGACATATTATTGTCTTCAGATGTGTCCTAAAAGAGCCATTTATTGAAAGTGTTTTTCTTCTCAGAAACTTGGCAAATGGTCACAATGATACTAAGTGACTTTTGAAGCCTCTTTCATTTCATTCTATACCCTTTTCATTATCTCAGAAAGTAGCTAGTCCAGAAATAGCTTATTTTCTCTATATAGTGTACTTTCGTGTATATAGAAACAAAATGTAGGTAATTTTAAAGTTCTTAACACATAGAAAGGGCCTTAAGGCATAAAAAAGCAACGTTGCTTCTGAACACTTGATTTGTTTAGTAGACTGAATTTTAGAACTCACTGTTTTTTCTCGTTTTGACTATTTAGTGTGTGAGAACCAAAGTGCGTAACCGTCATCAAATAATTATACAAGAAAATGAAATATATTATGTGTATAACCATTAGTCCATTTATGTCAATGAAATTCATCTGTTTTTTTCTAACTCTACTGTCAGCGTTTCAATATTTTTGGAATGAACAAGTATAATATCAATAAATAAGAATAACTTAAAGGCATGCTTTACAGTGGAGTTCTAATGCAATGATGAGCAACTTGATACAGCAAAAAAGAACAAAGCAGCAGGAGTAAGGGAAATTTGGATTGAAAGCTTGGCCCTGTCCATCATTATTCATGGGTCCCTGGATAAGTCACTTTCCCTGTCTGTCCTTCAGTTTCCTTCTGTAAAATGGAGATATTAGGCCATTGTGAAAATGAGTGTGGAAGTGCTCTGAGAAAACTGATGTTCTGTAAGAATGGTGTAAAGTGCTGCTAGGGTGTTTTTGCAATGTTTTAAAGACAGTGCTTTTGGAAGATATGGATTTCCTGCTGGATCTTGTTCATTTGCGCCATTAGCATTGGATTCAATTGAGGGGATAATCATTCTCCTTATTCACTTTCCATAGATTGTACTTCTGAAGTTTAGTTTCAAATATTGCCAGCTTGCATTCGCTTCCTTCGGTCCTTGAAGCAATAATGCCTCTTCTGCAGGAAATAATGAGCAAAGTACCCTTTGAAAATATCCTTATTCTAGATTCCAATAAAAATGAAAATAAACACTTCACAGTTTCATATTTGCTCTCTGCTTTTTCCCCGACCCAAAACTCTACTCCAGTTCTTGGAGGAAACAAAGGGTTTGTGGATCACTCAAATATTCAAAGATGAGGTCCAAATATTCAGATGCAGGTGCCAGTACCATGCTTATTGGGAGCTATCATCTAGCCAGATTTATATGATTGATAAAAATGGAGAAAAAGCAGAAACTACAATGACATGTAGTAAAGGTCTCATTGTGCAGAACGAAAAATAAATTATTTCAAAAAAATTACATGCAGAGAAAAAAATCTCCACCAATAGCAATCATGGGGGAAAGTGTTGCTTCTATCTGAAATAACAATTTCTTACCTCCTAGAGTTTCAAACAATCTCTGTAGGCATATATTTTGTTATGAATATGTTAGCATTTATTATGAATGAAGACATGTTATAATAGTTAGTGCTAATTAGCATATTCAAATAAAGGGGGCATTGTTTTTAAGAGAATGGCATCTTTCCTTTACATTCTTGCATATTTAAATTGCTAAAATAAATATAAAATAGGTAAGAAAACTAATGATCATTATCCTCTAATTTAGATCATTTAACTTGTATTAAAAGTTGACAATTAAGTCAACTTATTTGCTTGACTTATTTATTTATTTATTATTTATTTATTAATTGAAGAGCAGTACTGAATTTCTGTAGTCTAGATGCTGTCATCTAATATATTTGCATCATGCTTCCTAGTTTAAAAAAGTACTTGAGGTACATTTTCATGTGGAAATAATACAAATATTTGTTACCTTTAGATGGGAGGTTAAGAGATGCTTAACAAGTTTATTCAAACATATTTAATACATATTGAAGATGATACTAAGAGATCCCTACTAAAATATCATATTAATTTACTATGTAACATGATAGAGAATCACAATAGCTGGAGTATAGGGTGACTTTTATTCATGAAGTTTATACATTTTGAAATGAACATGCAAAGAGTCATCTATTTAATGACATTTCAAAACAATTTTCCTTAATATTACATCCCAACCCTACATTAGATGTTTAATTAAGTACAGAAACAGTCAGTTAAATTTGAAATAAAATAAGTAATTGCACTCTCACATCATTGCAAACATATTTTTGTGGGCTACGAGATGTAGTTAAGGACTTTAAGATGTCTCTTCTCTATCTTGACATTTAAAATGTATTCCTAAGATTAAAAGCTGAATATTAATTGCGTTCATAATTTTCTGAACTACCACAGGTGTCTTTGGAAGTAAGAACACAATTACTTTTTTCTTTAATTGATTTATTACATTGCTAATGGCACTCCAAATAAGTATGTAATAGATTAAAATATAGTGTTATGATCAGTTATGAGTTTAAAATAGCACCTAGAGTATTTTATTTATTCTACAAATACTTTTTTCTTAAACTTCCTGAGAAAGGTTTTAAATATCTATGTTAAAGGCATTCTTTAATGTAAATATTGTTACTAATATTGCCTGTCATCTCCTAAACATAGATCCTGGGGGTCAACTTTTAGTTTTGCACACTGAGTAATTATAAAATTGTCACCTTTCTCCATATAATGTTTTATTCCCTCCCACCATTGTTTTTTGAAGAGAGAGAGAGAGAGTGTAAATGGGAAGTGGGGGTGAGGGGAGAGAGGAGGGTTAGTGGGAGGGAATCTTAAACAGGCTCCACACCCAATGTGGAGCCCAACGCAGGGAACAATCTCATCATCCCAAGATCATGACCTGAGCCAAAATCAAGAATTGGATGCTTACCCGGGTGAGCCACCCAGGTGCCTCAACCCTCCTATCATTTTTATTTATTTCCAGATTCCACTGTCATGTGCTTTCTTTTCGAACTTTCCTCCCTCCCTGTTAATTTCATATATTCCATATGGCTTTTAAATCTGATGAACACACCCTCCAAATTAGGTGACAAGTATTTTTTATGTGGTACATCCAACAGACAGATACATGATATTATTAGATAGAACATGAGAACATATTCCTTCCTAGGTGAAAGAATCACAATCATGTTATAATCTTCAGAGTTGAAATGCCAAGAGCAGTCATACCTGCAAATGAGGGATGAGGTTAGGACTGGCTTTACAGTGAATGAGACCCCTGAGCTCTATAGACTAATAGGTGTTTGTTTTATATACCTTGGTAGCAGAACCAGAAAGCATCTATAACAAGATGCACCCAAGATACTTGTGCATGGTAACTGCCAGCATATGTCTTAAAAAGATACTTTTATATTAATGAAACCATAGCAAATGGCACAAGAGCCTGTGTACAAAAACTTCTATGTACAGATATAGGTTAAAGTAAAGGAATAGGAAAAAAAAAATAAAGGAGTAGGAAAGATAAATGGTTTCTTTTTATATGGGCTTTCAGATGAGTGAATTGCATGATGGCTGCTTTTGAGCAAGCAACATTTTCCCTGAAGAAAGGGACTGAAACATACATAATTGTCTCTGAACACTTTGAAATATAGCAATACTTAATACAATGACAGTGTTGAAAATAAAACAAAAATAGAAGGAGCTATATTAGTAAGATGGATTTATGTGTAGACCTGATGATAAAGGCAAACAAGCATTCTCAATGGAAGGCTGATCTGATGGCAGATGGAAAGGGGGAGGGATCAGACCCAGTTAAGAAAGAGTGCCAGGCACCAGGAGCAAAAATAAAGAGGTATGAAATCAGCCTGGTATCTCAAGAAATATGAGTAATTTGTTCATTTTTAGCATTCATGTATAAAGGAGACATGTGGGTGAAGAATGTCTAGGAGGCTGGCCCTACAGCCTAGAAGACAAATGAAGATCAGAAGAGCCTCATATGCTATTACAAAACATTTAAGCATCATTCTTTAGATAACAGTGGGTGGGGAGGGGCACTGGTGTTTTATCAGTGTAATAAAATTATCTATTTTGAAATTTTAGAATGTCATTTAGGTAGCATTATGGAGAATGGGTTAGGTAATTGGAAGACTAGGGTCAGTGATGGTTTTGAGTCCAATCCTAAACTGAGAAGTAGTGGGGATGGAAGGAAAAAAGAATAGAAAAGTACTAAGGAGCTAGAGATGATAGCACTTGGTAAGGGACTGGTTTTGGGAAAAAAGAGGGAAGGGTAGAAAAAATTAGTTGAGAAATTGAAGTTAGAAAGAAATCTTTCAGAAGGTTACCTTTTCCACTTTTTATCAAGACTAATACTTATTAATGCTAAAGTTCTATACATATATTTCAATTATTTTTAAATCACACAAGCATAATTTATTAGCATGATTATGACTGTGATGGATGTAATCAGTCTTTTATACACTGTTGTTTCGGTGAAGTGTTCAATAAATATAAAGGACTAAATAAAATATTATGTTACATTAAATATGTTAATTTTAAATATAAAAACAGGGACACCTAAGTAGCTAAGTCAGTTGAGCATCTGACTCTCAATTTCAGCTGAGGTCTTGATATCAGGGTTGTGAGTTCAAGCCCTGCGTTGGGCTCTACTTTGGACATGAAGCCTACTTAAAAATATAAATAAATAAAAATTTAAAAAATATATAAAAACATATACCATCTAAAAAGTGAAAATGCTTTCTCATTTATAAGCTTGTACAGCTTATATTTCAAATAAAAGTTGTTTATTCATTTTCTGGCATAATGAATAGTTTTACATGTTATATTGTAGTATATATTTATATATGTATATACATATATAAAAAGGTTATATGTATATTTTATATGTATATATAAGTATATATATATGTATATACATTTATATATATATATAGAGAGAGAGAGAGAGGAAAAGGCATACATACACACATATGAGGTTATTTAAGCATTATTTAAATTATAAATGTAGGAAAACATTTGTAGTTTTTTAAAGATTTATTTATTTATTTATTTGATGGGGAAGAGGGGCAGAGGGAGAGGAAGAGAGAAACTCAAGCAGCCTCTGCTCTGAGCATGGACCCCGACATGGGGCTTGATCTCACCACCCTGAGATCATGACCTGAGCTGAAACCAAGAGTTGGATGCTTAACCGACTGTGCCACCCAGGTGCCCCATTCATTTGTAGTTTTATATTAATCTGAGTTTTAATTTCCTTTTTTTTTACGATTAAAGTAAAAATTAATTTGAGATAAAATCATCAATAATTGTCTAAATGTGATATGTTGAGAATATCCAATTGTCTTTAAAAACATTTTATAAGAATTATAAAGTTTTCTGGGGGCATCTGGGTGGCTCAGGCAGTTAAGCATCTAACTTCGGCTCAGGTCATGATCCCAGGATCTTGGGATCAAGTCCTGCATCGGGGTCCCTGCTCAGCAGGGAGTCTGCGTGTCCCTCTCCCTCTGCCCTTCCCCCTGTTTGTGCTCTCTCTTGTTCTCTCAAATAAGTAAATATAATGATTAAAAGAAAGAATTACAAATTTTTCTGAATTGCTTGATCTGAATCATACAATAGTATATCTCATATAGAGGGAGCTACATGAAGTTTGTTATATATTTATTCAGGCTAAGTTATTTATATAAAACATAACTATTCTTTGGACATAAACTATTAAAAAAATGAAGGTCCATAAAGAATAGCAAATAAATCAGTGATGGCACAGGAGCAGCATAGGGTTTAGGGTAATTTTGATTTTAATTGTATATTTGACAGTGAAAAACTTTGTGAATATAGGCAAATTCTTCCAACACTCTGAGCCTGAAATACTTTATTTAAGAAAGGAGACAATGGCTTACTTCCTAGAGTTTGGAGACAAATTAATAAATCTATTAAATAGTAATTCATAAAGTACTGTAAAGTACTATATCAAGTTGGACATTATTTTTATTGATACAAATTTGTATAAAATTAAGTGAGTGTTATATTTCCAGAAAAATTTATTTTTTATTTTATTTTTTTTAAAAATTTTATTCATTTATTTGACAGACACAGCGAGAGAAGGAACACAAGCAGGGGGAGTGGGAGAGGGAGAAGCAGGCTTCCCGCTGAGCAGGGAGCCCGTTGCGGGGCTCGATCCCAGGACCCTGGGACCATGACCTGAGCCGAAGGCAGATGCTTAATGACTGAGCCACCCAGGTGCCCCCAGAAAAATTTAAACCCTAGATGAACTAGATGGTAATGATAATTAATTTGATATTTGGTTATTTGATTTTCTAGCCTTATTAAAGACTTATTATGACCCATCCATTACCTTATTCAACCCTATGAGACCAGTGCTATTAATACCCTTATATCTCAACTAAAGGCTTATTAATTGTAAGGAAGTTGTTTAAGGTCACATCTAGTACATAACAAAGCTAACTGTGTCTGACTACAGACCCTTACATACATACTAGACTGCACTTCCTCAAATCAAGAGGAGTTATCAGAGCACCTCTAGAATTTTCAGATATTTCCTTCCCTGTCAAACTGTATCATTCATTCTTTACTGTGCCAAAAAGTGAGATAAGCCATAAACCTGTTCTGTAGATTTTAATGAAAGATGTTTGGCCAAATAGATTTTTGCTCCTAACTTATTTTGACCCTTTATATTGACCATTTAATACTAGCTTGTGAAAAATAAAGTCCATTCTGAACCTATATGTGGCATGAGAAAATTGGGATCTTAAGGTTGAGTCTTCCAGGTTTCTTCCACACAAAGTTTTCTTACTCTCTAATACTCCCTAAAACATAAAATAAACAAAATTATCAATAGCATTGAAATTTTTAAAAAGTACTAATAGCTGTTTGGAATATGTGCAGAAAATATCTTATCCCAAAGTTGTAGCTTATTGATTTTAAAAGGTTGCTGTTTAAAAATTTACCTGTTATGAGCTAGCCATGTTACTAAGACATTAAAAAGAAATTTCTCGCTATAAAAGTTTAAATGAAGTTTAAATTTGTATTTATTCAATCTTATTATTTAAATGAAATATTTTTATTTTTATTTATTTATTTATTTTTTAAAGATTTTATTTATTTATTTGACAGAGAGAGGGAGAGACACAGCGAGAGAGGGAACACAAGCAGGGGGAGTGGGAGAGGGAGAAGCAGGCTTCCCGTGGAGCAGGGAGCCCGATGTGGGGCTTGATCCCAGGACCCTGGGACCATGACCTGAGCCGAAGGCAGACGCTTAACGACTGAGCCACCCAGGCACCCCTAAATGAAATATTTTTAAACACTTTTACAACTATGCTTGTAATTGTTGAAAACTGATGTAAGAGTTTTGAAAGAATATGCCTAAGTTGTAATATGCTCCTATACTACATTTTTTTTCCACAAAATTTATGCCACTAAATAGCATGAAAATATTTTTTAGGGGCACCTGGGTGGCTCAGTCGTTAAGCGTCTGCCTTCGGCTCGGGTCATGATCCCAGGGTCCTGGGATCGGGTCCCACATCGGGCTCCCTACTCCGTGGGAGGCCTGCTTCTCCCTCTCCCACTCCCTCTGCTTGTGTTCCTTCTCTCTCTGTGTCTCTGTCAAATAGATAAATAAAATCTTTAAAAAAAAAAAAAAAAAGAAAAAAAAAAGAAAATATTTTTTAAAGAATAGAATAATGCATATGTAGGTCGTTGATATTTTTAATGGTCAGTTACTCTCCCTAAAATATTTTAGCAAACCTTTTCCACCCCAGTGTGATATCGTTTTATTATATTTAGGGTAGTTTTCATTGAAAGTGACTAATTAGTATCTAGTCGGACCAGGCTGTACATGTTAGCTTAGGCTTTGAGTGTTTTATGATAAGCATATAGCTCTAGTGAATTTTGTCCGAATGACCGTATGTTGCTATGGGTAGAGTTGCTGCCAGCGGCCAATTGGCCATCTGGAATAACGCTTACTAAGTACTCTAAAGACCGCTCAAAAGTGCAGGTGAGAGCCAACAGCCCCTGGAATAGGTCTTGATCCCTTCCCATCAAAACCTGAATGTGACCTTAGCCAACCGAGTCTCTTAGAAGCATAATAAAAGGTAAATATTTTTGCCAATTTTTTTACATGTTATAATCATATTTAGCAAGTCATATGTTTCATAGTGATGTGAAAATCTACATTCCATTTATTTGGAAGAAATCTTGTCATTTTATCAGGAAGATGTTCGTAGTTAAAATGATAGTACGAATGCTAGCCAAAAACATAACCATTGATTTTTTTTATTTTATTTTATTATGTTATGTTAGTTACCATACAATACATCATTAGTTTTTGATGTAGTGTTCCACAATTCATTGTTTTCGTATAACACCCAGTGCTCCATGCAGTACGTGCCCTCCTTAATACCCATCACCAGGCTAACCCATCCCTCCACCACCTCCCCTCTAGAACCCTCAGTTTGTTTCTCAGAGTCCATCGTCTCTCATGGTTCATCTCTCCCTCCTATTTCCCCCCCTTCATTTTTCCCGTCCTTCTCCTAATGTCCTCCATGCTATTCCTTATGTTCCACAAATAAGTGAAACCATATGATAATTGACTTCCTCTGCTTGACTTATTTCACTTAGCATAATCCCCTCCAGTCCCATTCATGTTGATGTAAAAGTTGGGTATTCATCCTTTCTGATTGCTGAGTAATATTCCATTGTATATATGGACCACATCTTCTTTATCCATTCATCTGTTGAAGGGCATCTTGGCTTTTTCCACAGTTTGGCTATTGCGGACATTGCTGCTATGAACATTGGGGTGCATATGGCCCTTCTTTTCACTACATCTGTGTCTTTGGGGTAAATACCCAGTAGTGCAATTGCTGGGTCATAAGGTAGCTCTATTTTTAAGTTTTTGAGGAACCTTCACACTGTTTTCCAAAGTAGCTGTACCAACTTGCATTCCTACCAACAGTGTAAGAGGGTTCCCCTTTCTCCACAACCTCTCCAACATTTGTTATTTCTTGCCTTGTCAATTTTTGCCATTCTAACTGGTGTAAGGTGGTATGTCAATGTGGTTTTGATTTGAATTTCCCTGATGATGGCCACTGATTTTTATATGCCATTGCATATGAAGGAGAGGCTGCTATTTAAAACATAGATTTACATACTGATTTTATTTTTTAAATACTTTGCAAATAAGTGATATGCAATAATGCAATTAATAAAAGAAAAAATGACACCAAAATTCCTCTTTTCAGTAGTAGTATGGAGCCTTTGTGTAGACTTCTCTTATAGAATCATTTAATTTTCATAGTATTGATATGCTGGGGTGTCTTTGACATCTTTGCTATCTAAAAACAATTTGAGAAATATACTTAGCTCTGAAATTCATGACGCTTGAAATTGTTGAGAACACTGACAGTCCTCCTTTGCCCACATGTATCCTATGGACTTGTAAGTAGAAGAATAAGAAGTTTGGCAGATGCTTATTGGCTGTTCAGGGCAATATCCCAAAACCAACAGTGATTTTTAGTTTTCATTTTTACCTCTGAGAAAGTTAAAATCTACCTAGGTAGATACAAAGATAGCACTGTTACCATGTGAAAAGCTGGCCCTTACTTTGATTGATGCATACTACCAGTCCGCAGAAGTGAAGACATCTTTTTGTTAGTATCAAGCTGCAGTGCTATCTCATCTTGTCTCTTTCTTGACTAAGAATGAATCTCTTGGGGCACCTGGGTGGCTCAGTCGTTAAGCGTCTGCCTTCGGCTCAGGTCAGATCCCAGGGTCCTGGGATCGAGCCCCGCATCGGGCTCTCTGCTCAGCAGGAAGCCTGCTTCTCCCTCTTCCATTCCCCCATGCTTGTGTTCCCTCGCTGTCTCTCTCTCTCTGTCAAAATAAATAAATAAAATCTTTAAAAAAAAAAAAAAAAAGAATGAATCTCTTTAAGATATCTGGAAAACAGTATGGATATAAACTGATGGCTTTAAACAAAGCAAAGCAGTTTTCACAGGAAAACCCCTAATATTTCTGCTTTTGGTGGAAACCACAGTTTTCTGAGTAAAATTGCAGAGAATTATATACACAAGTCCTTTGAGACTTAGGCTTTTGAAGAAAAAAAAGTGCAAGGTAACTGATAAGAGTTAACAAGAGTTAGGGCTTCACAGAGGAAAAATAAAATAACTCTGAGCAATGAGATTACTCATGACATGAGAATTGATTACTTTAAACTTAGAGTTTTTGTTCAACGCCCTTTAGTAAAGATGAATTTTGCCATTAAATAAAAAAAAAGAGTGCTGATTTTAGCAGTAATGACAAGCTAAAATATGGAAAGCATTATCCACATGAAAGGCGAGGTATATGCAGTGATCTCTTAATTAAGGGCTTTGTATTGCATTATTTTTTGTTATAAAAATACAAAGAGTGGAATGATTTGTATCCAAAATGTTTATATATTTTATATACTTATATTCATAATTGTGCAAGTATATATTCATATATATGTGCATGTATGTATATGTGCATATATACATATAATTGAATATGTATGTACTAAATATCTGCAAAGAAAAAGCTCAACTTAATAAGACAAGCAAAAAAGTAAATAAAGTTGTATATGAATTATGATTGTAATCACATGTACAGCATGTGTTTTAATATATTTTAGAATAATTGAGTCAGCCTGCTATTAGTTTAATTAAATTTTTTACACCTTCTTGATTAGGCAGCTAGTTTAATGACATCTTCCACACTTTGAGCTATGAAGTGTGGCTCATTTTAAAGTTCTGTAATGAGAAGGAAAATGTAAATCTGATGAACATCTCGACAGAATTAAAAAAAAATTCAGTTTTCACTTGTGAAAAAAAACAACAGAATCCAGAGATGATTAGCATTTTGCTTAAAACAAATTTAGTATGAGCATGATGTAATTGGGCATTAAATGGGTGAAAACCTTTATAAGGGATTGTACTCTATAGGGACATACCTCAGTGCTGAGAGAGCAAAGTAGCATGTTACAGATGGGATTGTGTGTGTGTGTCTGTGTGTTGCTGTAAATTAGGCAAATAACACTGCAAAAGTGAACAAAGAGAATGTTGTTCTGGTGACGATAGGTAATACAGGAACAGATATTCATTTAATGTATTATGAAGTATATATAAGATTGAAGACAAAATGAGATTGGATTTTACTTTAGCACTTTAATATTTCAGTAATTCCTTTATAAAGCAAACATTTGAATGACTCTAATGAGCTGACTGTAAGTTGCCAGCAACCTCAGCAGCCATTTTATATTTACTAGAAAATTATCATTGGTCTCTGGAGCTGGTTATTTATAGCATGAGCTCTGAGACTCTTATCAAAATGTTTATTTTTATATTATTTTTAATTATATGGAATTCCTTGTAAAAATATAAACCATATATATATATATATATATATATATATATATATATATATATATAGGCTCTCTATTTTCACCTTTATTAAACTAAATGAACTGAAGAAATCATTTTGTCTTTGTATTTTAACTTGGAATGTAAAGTTAAAGTACTGTAATGCATGAATCCTTACTATTTTGGATAGGGTGCAAATGCTTGTTTAATTATTCATATTGTGTTAAAAAGTAATTATTAGGAAAACAGAACTAGCATGCTACTCAGTAATAACTGCAAGAATAGTAATATCTCTTACAGTTTTATTTATTTCCAACAAGGTGTTTTATTTTTTTAATTTAATTTTATTATGTTATGTTAATCATCACACATTACATCATTAGTTTTTGATGTAGTGTTCCATGAAGAGAAAAACAGCCGTGAATATTTAGCACATAAATGCTTCAATCAGTGGCCATTTGCCATTTTTGAACATTAGAAACCCAGTGATGCTAGGTGTCCACACTCTTTACTTGTTCCTGGTTATATTGCATAGCCCTAACATATTTGTCCTCACTTTATTATCCACTTGTTTTTTGTAAGAGAAGTAACAGAAAGAGCATCAGAAGAACATCCACATTGAGACTCCCTCCTGTGTGACTGTCGATGTGTTATTTTTTGATAAATTTACAGTTTTCAAACCCTCCTGTTCAAACAGTAAATGAAGATTCCTGTGATGGATCATTGCCACAGAGACCCATTTATGGGCCATCTTGCTTTTGTAGGAATAATAGTTCTGAACAGTCAACTAAAAACATAACAGATCTCCTAATGTCTAAGAGAGAGGAAAAAAGGAAAACAATTCTGTAAAGCTTTATTTATGTCTATTTTGATTTAGATACCCTATTTTGTCAAACCTCGAAGATTCAATTACAATACATGATGGCCTCATAACTTAATAAGTATAGTACATACTACTTTGATCTAATGTTAATTCATTATTCTTATAAAGTCCCTAAATATGACCATGATGTTGCCACACAGCTCATTTTGAACTCTCCAATATAGGTCTTAATTTAACTCAAACAAAAATTTTGAAATATAATCTATTTTTGTGCTTCTAAAACAAACTCTTTCAGTCGCTGAAGTAGCTTTCTGCAATTAATTTATCAGGTTATGAAAAGAAAATATCCTCTTAAAAAAAAAAAAAAAGAACATATCCTCTATTGGAACATCTTAGTGAGAGGCTTCTTGAGGATTCAACCTTCCATCAGTACATCAGTATTTAAAAAGAGAAGAAAAGGGAAGGAAAAAAAAAAACACTGCAATGAAATGTAGATTCCACCCTCTTCCCCAAATCAAGAGGATGAATTCCAAACCTAAAAACATACACTGGAAGTTACCATGTATTTATACTTACCATGGACTTGAAAGTTGTATTTTAAGTACAATTTTTAACTATGAATACATTTACTTTCAGATACTTTAACATTTAAATTCTGTTCCCTTTATCTTTGCCATAATATATCATTCTAAGCAATTGTCATTACTCTACTTTCAGAGGAGAATCTTTAAAAATGTCTCCTAACTGCCACATGAAATATAATTTACTCTTGGCACTTTTAACTTTCGCAATTATAATTTGCTTTGAATGCTATTGGAGACTCTCTTGGAGAAATCTAATAAATAGAAACAAAAGAAGGAATGTTGTTAGTATTTATGTAGGGAGCATGACCATGATCTTCCTCAGAATAGGGACTAAATCATATTCATAATTTAATCACAATGTCTGGAGCATAGTAAGTACTTCATGATTATTTCTATAATGAATAAAATTTTTGCACTTCTTAAGTAATTCTTCATACTACACTATAGCATTGTGTCTGGGCCAACCTTTCTGAGTTTCCACTGAGTTTTTTGGAATAATAATAAAAGACTGTGTTATTAGCAAAATGGGGATAGTTAGCCATAACATAAAAAAAAAAAAAAGTGAATGCAAAACTAGGATTATAGATAAACTGGAATACAAAACAGGAAGAAAAATGGAAATTAAGTTAAAGAAAATAACAATAACAAGACTCTATAAAAGGGATGGATGCTGAAGAGTAGTTTCAGAAACCACATCTGTTAATTCTGACAATGTAAAAATGGTACAGCTCTGATGTATGATATAAAATGCCTTGTGGAGCTAGTGTATAGAAACCGAAGTGGACAGCATGACTCAAATTGGACAGGAAGCTCATTGTTATAATTTATCACCAGCTCTTTAAAATGGCTCCTTAAAAACAGAAGTGGCATTTTCATATCTTTATTAGATTTAGTCAATTAGACATGGCTAAAGAATTTACCCACAGTGTAGTCCGTAACTCTTCTATCTGGACATGTTACCATTACGATAAAATTATGTTCTCTATTATCTAAACAGGCTGACATCGTATGTTGGAGACTCTGTAAATATAAAGAGCAGGGTGAAGGAGGAAAAGGGATGGAAAATGTAATTCTGTTTGAGGTCCAAATGCCACGAATACCTAGCTAAGGAACTCCTCTGATCCGTGGTGCCGAACATACTTGTTTCATGAAGTAGTGAGTTCTGTTGCAGATGGTCAATGCAAAATGGCTTCCTAGATAAAGAAGAGATCAAACTCCTGTAACAGTAAAGAAAATATGGAACCCTTAGAAAGGTAGGGCTAAATCAATTAATATCCATTATCATAACTGATAGAAAAATGAAATGAGGGAGGCATTTAATTCTGACAGTGCAGGACACACACTGAGAACTTTTAAAGCATATTAAAGTGACAGGAAACATAAAATTTAGACTAAATAAGAGAATGCAGCTCAAAACTGTAAGTGCTGTTTGATGAAATTTAAGCCATATAATAACCAAAGTTATTTGAAGCCACTGGGGTTAGGGAGAATGAGTTCAATTATTTCTTTAAAATAAGCCAGGGAATGTGCCCAATGCTTGGAGAAAAACAAAGTGCTTTCCTCTTGGTTGTTCAGCTGGCCCAGCCTACTTCTCACTTGCACCTTGAATGACCAATAGTGATACAAAATAAAGAAAATAGAGTAAATTAGCTCACCCAGGGTTTGTTTCTGACTCATAATCACTCTCATCCTTATTCAAGGATCTCTATGTCTCTTTTAACCTAGTTCTAGTCTCTACACCTAGATAAATTACATCTCATAATAATGAAAGAATTTGCAGAATTCTTAAGCCACTATCAATATTCCCTGAGAAACCTTAAATGTTTTCAAAGGTGACAAAGGACAAGAGATGACCTATTTCTCATCTGTATATTAAGAGAGCATAAATTCTGCCCGGGAGTAAACTCAATATTAATTCCTGAAAAAAGTGCAGAAACAATTATGAACTGGATTGTGAAAATTAGAAAATTTATTGGTGACCTGTAGAAGCTAATATATGTTGATTAAAAATGTCATGCAGATTATTAATATCATTACTTCCATTTTTTCAGAACTACATTTTGTTCAGAACTACAATTATGTTTGGGGCTTAGATATTATATAATGACAAACCTAATTTTTCTTAAATTATAATGTTGTTGTAAATTGTTGATCTTTGTAATGTTGAATTACAACATTATGATGTTGAATTTTCCTCTTTGTTAATCCTTAGGAATTGACAAGATATCTATAAAAAGGTTTCTGAAATTTAGTGCAACATGAAAAGCACTAGACTTTTGATTAAGATGTGCAATGAATCATGGAACACTACATCAAAAACTAATGATGTAATGTATGGTGATTAACATAACATAAAAAAAAAAAAGATGTACATTCCCATTTCCGCCTCTAGAAATTTTAATTCAGTACAAGTGGAGGTACAGTTCAGGGATCTTTATTTTTTATAAACATTTCAGGTTACTAGGATGCACATAATCTTGAACCTCATTCTGAGAAATATTGAATCTAGCCTGAAACAGGAAAGAGATCAGACATAAACCTTGAGGAATATTATAATTAGAAAAATAATCTTTAAATTTAGGAGCCAATAACAAATACGAAAGTATAAAGTTCTATTCATTGGAGTTCAGGAAGATGATATTAGAACTCATATATGTTTTTGCTTCTACCTTAACAAAAAAGGAAATAACCTCTGATAGTAATTACAAACAGATCATCACTGGCACCCTTGCTGAGTTTCATGTTAGAGATCCCCACATCCTAAATAATCTAAATATCAGAGATAACTCCATCTGGTGTTTAGAGGTAGGGGCTTGAGAGCCTGGCCTCCTGCATTTGAATCCCAGCTCTACTGATAATAACAAGCAAGTACTTTCAGATCCTTGTGCTCCATTTTTTGGTCATCTATGAAAAGGGAATTATAATATCACCTGCTTCATGGGGTCTCAGTGAAGACTAAGTGGGTTAATACATGTAAATTGTCTAGAAAAATTCCGGGCACACATAAACTTCAAAATATGGTAGCTTCTGTCATTTTTGTTCCCTCTTCTTCCTCCTCTTTTTATCATTTCACTTTTTATTATTAACATTATTTTGATCATCATTTTCATCTTTAGGGACGAATGGAAATTAAAGAATGCACAGGTGTCAAGAGCGATATTCCATTTTTTGTTCACAACCAGTAATTTGAAATACTAATCAGATTACCTCTGCCTGGTTAAGTTAAAAACTGGTGGACTTGAACATGCTAGTGTGGGAATGAGTGGTTGGGAGCAAACTTTAACCAAATAAATAAAGCCAAATATTAAAAGTAGGTTTAAATATTGAATTATCTTGTTTTAATTGACATATCCCTGCTAAAAAGACATACAATTTTAACATATTAATGAAAAGAAATTTAAGGTTGTATATAAAAATAATAATGCATGCACAGCAAATAACAAGAAAATGTTATAGTAGAACATTTATGAATTCTAATCTGTCCTCTTCATTGGCACTTCATGGGATGAAAACAATCAACAGATCCAGCTAAAGCTTTTTTTCCCCCCTTTTCTGAAAAAAAAAAATTATCAAGACAGCTCTTTGTAATATGGAGTCATTTTCTTTATCGTTAACAAGGAGTCTTGCCCAAAATGTATATTCTGTCCTTCTTGATTTGCTAATGATTAATATAAAGTCATTACAACTAAACAGCATTTAAAAATATTGTCGTTTTATCTTTATCTATTTTTTCATTTCATTTTGCATAGAATTTATAATATCCAAAATTTGTTAGAAAATCACTGTGAAAGACTGATCAAATATTTTTAATTAAGTTTTATTAGAGTTTAAAAAAAAGTGTATCTTCCATTGATTTATAGTCTTGATAAAGTAGTAAACATCAATAAGTTCAAAGAGGAAAAAAGACTAGTGGGCTATAGGAACAGAACAGCAGAGTATGGTGTCCCGGAAGTAAAAATAATAAAAAGTTTAGATGAAAACAAAGTCATCTTTGTTGAGTACTAATGAGATAACACATAATTTCAGGCCTAAAAATTGCCTGCTGGATTTTGCAAATGGCACAATCATTGGTGATTTTTATACAAGTAATTTCCTTAGTGCTATGAAGCTTTGTACCCAAACCAACAGAGACCCTACTTTGGACCATTTCTTGTGTAGGCAAACCTAAGAAAAGAAAACTTCAGCACTGAAGCCAGGCTTAGTGGTATTCTTGACCACTTATATCTCAAGACTTTGTATTAGTAAGGGTTCTCCAGAGAAATAGAACAACTAGGAAATCATAAGAAAAAATAAACAGACAGACATACAGGTAGAAATTTATTATAAGGATTTGGTACATGCAATTATGGAGGCTGAGAAGTCCCAGAATCTGCAGTCAGCAGGCTGGAGATCTAGGAAAGCTAATGGGGTAAGTTCTCATCTGAGTCCAAAGGCAGGAGAAGACTTATGTCCCAGATACAAGACAGTCAGACAGAAAGTAAATTCTGTTACTCTGCCTTTTTCTTTTATGCAGGCCTTCAGTGAATTGGATAAGGCCTTCCGCACTGGGGAGGGCAATCTGTTTTACTCAGACCTCAAATTTAAATGTTAATGTCATTAGGAAACAACCTCACAGACCCCAGAATAATGTTTAACTAAGTATCTGGGCACCTGGTGGCCCAGTCAAGTTGACACATAGAATTAACTATCATAACCGTCATATAAATTATCCTAGTATAATGAGAGTACAGGGGAAATAATGCCAAGGAAAAGTGAGGATACAGGCTCCTGCCAGAAGGGGTCTAGTCTTAGACCCTCTTTCCTATCAGCATGGTGAGATAAAAAATGAAACAGAAAATCACTTCCAGGAGGGCTTAGAAATCTAATGGTGACCTTCTTCCATGTAGCTCTGTTGCCCAATTAATCCTTAGAAGTAATTTCCTTCCTTTTTTCTCCCAACCCTTTCTTACTTTTCCCTCCTTTCCTACAATTAGTATTAATGATTACCAAAAGAAAGAAAGAAAGAAAAAATATATATATTAATGATTACCTACTACTTGGTAGACGCTGACTGGGGCTCTGGGAATAAAGCAGGCATAAAACAATGTTTCTGTGATTATGAAGCTGAACATTCTAGGGTGGGAGTAGGAGGGAGCAAAACTTAACCAAATAAATAATAACAAATATATAAAAATAACAGATATGCCAGATGGTGTTGAATGCTGTAGAGAAAAAGCAGAAATGTGTCTGTGTATGTCTGTGTGTCTGTGTGTAGAAGGGGAGGCTATATTTTATTTTATTTCATTTTTTTTTTAAGGGGAGGCTATATTTTAAACATCATGGTCAAGGAAGTCCCCACTATGTGGGGAGAGCCCTCACAAATTAATCCTACTTTCTGTTTAATTAACCAAGGGCAAAGGGATACAAGAAAAGTTAACCAAGGGCAAAGTGTATATTTTTCACTTATAGATATTGTTTTAAATTATACTATTGTGAAACATAAAATGCTAATATATTTGTCTTGAGCTGGATTGCACAATCTCACTGCATTAATAGATTTAATGCTTTTCAGCACTGAAGAACTTCAAAGATTTATAATTATACCATTATTATGCTTTCTTCATTTCCACTGCCTTTTAAAACAATAGCAAGCACTGTATATTTCATCCTGACTCGTAGACTTAATAGAAAACAACCTACATTACTTAATCATTTGTCTTTCATGGTTTCTTTCCCATTTCTTCTCCCTTTTCTCTGCTTTAGGAGACATCATTAACTAATCTCTTTAACTCCATAAATAAGTAAAATGATATATTCACAGTGTAAATGTTTTAAACCTTGGAAAAAAATCTGGAGTCATTTAATGAAGTCCTGAAGATATGTTAAAAATGAAGTGCTGCTGGCAAACTAATAGAAGATTTGAATATTCAAACAGTGAAGACTAGAATGCTTCTCTAATTGGGATTCAGTTCATGTTGGCTTTACTCAGAGCTGCTTGTCTTAGGTCCCAGTAATCCCCATGATTCCTCCTGGGGAATAGTCTTCCTTGACACTGCTGTTTTCTTTTCTTTTTTTTTTTTTTTTAACCAACTGGATAAATTATGAAATTTATTTATATTTCATGACATTGTTGTTTTCTAATTTTAATTTGAATTCTGTTATTTTCAATATTAACTAATAGCAATTTTTTAAGATTTTTTATTGTTTATTCATTTGAGACACAGAGAGTGAGAGAGAGAGCATGAGCAAGGGGAGAGGCAGAGGGAGAGGGAGAAGCAGGCTTCCTGCTGAGCAGGGAACCTGATGTGGGGCTCGATCCCAGGACCCTGAGATCATGACCTGAGCCAAAGGCAGACGTTTAACCATCTGAGCCACCCAGGTGCCCAACTAATAGCATGTATTAATAAATGCTTCAGAATCTAAATTCATTTTCCATGCATCATTCTTGATATACAGGTATTATAAGGCAGATAAATATCGCCATATTTGTTATTAATTGTAATGCTTTTCATCTAAAATGTTTAAATAACAGTAACTTAGCAAAAGCATATCATATTTGCTATATTCATTAGTTATACCCACAAACTAAATGTCATAAGAATGTAAAGAAAGAGCATCCTTGAGATCTCAAGGAGGAAGAAAATAGCAAAATTCAAATAAAATAACAAAGAATTCTTTAAATTGTTAGAAATATTCATATTTTATAGCAAGATGACTATACTGATGGATTATTATAATGTAATGCATTTTGAAGATTTCTAATATTTTTCTTACTAAAACTTGATTGATTAACAATGAACTACCTATATTTTGTCATCATCATCCATCCCTAGGAAAGGAATTCTTGCTCTATATGTGAAACATTTCTTGTTCTATGTAAAAAAAGAAGTAAGTGGAGCACAGAAACCTCTATACCCACACAGTTTACTGTCTTCACTAACAAACGTTTATAATTCCACTGTCTTCATCAACTTGGCTTTGTTATTCAAGAAAACGCTTGCCCAGGGAGGTGAAAGTTCTGAAAAATTTGTTTATTTCAGGGACTTCCTGTAAAACTCATTTAAGTGGACATCAAGCTGTATAACTTTTCAATAACATCAAACAATTGATTATTTTTCAAGATTCTTTGAACTCTCACCTCAAAACCCTCCCCTTGCTTTGTCCGTCAGCCCTAAATTATTGCATCAGAATCCTTTCCTGATGGGAAGTTAGCCCTGTGTGGGAAGACCCACCTTAAGCCAGTATATATATATATATATTCATAAATATCTTGAGATTGGCCTCTCTACTGAGACATTCCTAAGTCTCTGTCAAAGTAGTAATCTGTTTTACTAAGTAATAATAAACTCACTTTGCCATATGTTAAGTTAGTTTTTCTGTGGTATTTTCTGGCAGCTTGTAATTGACAGGGATGAATTTGAACTTTGTTCATAACATCTTGCTTTAAATTAAGCTGTTTTCTTTTACCACTTTTTCTCCCCCTCCCAGTTTTATTGAGATATAATTGACATAACATTCCCTAATTTTAAGGTGTACAACCTAATGATACATGTATATATTGCAAAATGATTACAGTAAGTTTAGTTAACATCTATCACCTCACAAAGTTACATTTTTTTTTTTTTTTTTTTGTCTTATGATGAGAATTTTTAAGACCTACTCTCTTAGCCTCATCATTTTCTTTTTTATAACAGGGCATATGCTTTAAGTTAATTTTCCAATAAAAGTGATATATTTCATTCTCTACGCATTTCTTTAACACTCATCTTGAACATTCCTATCTCAAAAGTGTTATGTATTTTTTAAATACACCCTCTTTTTCCTGTCTTTGAGGGGGGGGGAAACACACTTTGTTGTCTTGCAAAATTGATCTTGGATTTGTACCTCAATAAAGGTGTTAAAAAATTAATTAATTTTGGACATTTTGCTGCCCATGTTCTAGAAATATTCTCTTTCCCCCTTTTGTTCCCCTCAGTTTTTCTCACTCTATGCATTATCTCTATCACTGTATCTTTGGTTTTTGCAATGCCCTTCTTGGTGATACCCTCTTTTCCTGTAAAAATAACCATCTGTTTTCTCTCTAAACCTTTCTCTTGCCGAGATCCATTTTTCTAGTTAAAAATACTATTGCTCATTATTTTTTCTCATTTGGCTCCATGTCTTTATTTAAAAGTTCTTTCCAATATGCGGCATAACATTAAATAAATAGGATTTATTAGAGAATGGACGCATGTCATTAATAACCTCAGAAATTATAAAACTCAATTTTTATAAGCACAATAATGATACACACCATTATTTTTAATTAAGGATTTAAGTAATTTTAATTCATGTGCACTCTTAATTGGCATCATGAACATTCAAAATAATTTTACCTCACGTTTATTTACTTACAAATATGTGGCTATGTGTGAAATTTAAGTTAATCTCAATGTTTTCCTTTAATTATCATTATGAAACATCTAGTAACTCTCAGTTTTGTCACTTAGGGGCCACTGGAATTACCAATACTTATGTAAGGTTTATTGAACGAACATAGGGTTTATTAAGGAACCGTTAAAAGCTGTGTCAAGAGAGAACCAAAACTCCAATGGCTCAAGTAAGATGGAATTTATTTCTTACCTGTTCAACAATTCAGGCACAATTTTAGCTGATCAGCAATCAGCTCTAATCCAAGGGATAGTTCAGGAATTTAGGATGATGTTAGCTCTGCCAACTTTAACACATTCTTTCCTAAGTCACTTTGAGTATTACAATTCTGGAAATCAAAGAGAAATTCAGGGTCAAAAATTTCCTCTTAAGCAAGTGAGATAGAAATTACACTTATTTCAGTTACATTTCATTGACAAGAGCATAGACATACGGTTGCAGCTTTTCAAGGTGCCCTGGAAAATTCTCTGTCCCTAACTGGGCAGCCGAATACAAGTTACAAATTTTCTACTATATAAAAATAAAGAATTCTGGTGGCCAGCTAGCAGTATCCTTCAGTTAGGTCTATAATGCAATTGTTCTTCACTAGGTAATTTAAAGGCCTTCTGAGAACACAAAAATATTCCAATTCAGAGAAAAAGTACACTTAAAAATCTGCATTATCCAGCTTATTTTTATCGTGTCTGCTTACTGTTAACCTTATTCTAAACAATAATGTAAATGATTAAAAAAAATTAACAGGCTGTTGATCTTTTACCTTGTGCCAGCCTCTGTGCTAGTACTTGACATTGATTTTCTTGTTTATTGCCCAAAATAAGCAGTTTAAACTCCAGTTTTTTAAGTTAGGAATTTGGGAGCTGCATAGCTGGACAGTGTAGGCCAAAGATTTCTCATGAGGGGGCGCCTGGGTGGCTCAGTCAGTTAAGTGTTTGCCTTCGCAGGGTCCTGGGATGGAGCCCTGTGTTGGGCTCTCTGCTCAGTGGGGAGCCTGCTTCTCCCTCTTCCTCTGCTGCTCCCCCTGCTCATGCTCTCTCTCTGTGTCAAATAAATAAATAAAATCTTAAAAAAAAATCTATGCTGGTGCTGGTGGTGTGAGAAGTCTCAGATGCTCTGTATGGGTTTCTCCTTATATGTTGAAGACATGATGCTTGGCTTCCCCCCGGAGGGATGTGTAAAAAAAGAGCCGGGAAGAAGTTATAGTTTTTATGAGTACAACTTGGAAGCAATATAGCACCAATTCTACCACTCCTATTCATTAGAAGCAAGTCCATAGCCTGGCCCACATGGAGGGGGATAAGGCTCCACTCTTTAAAGAGAAGAGTGTCAAAAACTTTTTAAAGAGTGTAATGTATTAAAACCACAATATATATGATACATTTGGTATTATCAGGAGTATCATATAGCTGGAATTACATATATATTTACTAAAAAGTGGGAGATAAATTTCAGAAAGGAAAAACAGTTTGACCTTGAATATTTGGTAGAGGGATTTGAACTTGATTTTTTACTTTCATTTTGTATGTATTTATGTATGTGTTTTTGAGAAATGGAGTGATATGATAAAATGGTCTATTGAATGATTAGTATGACCTTGATATGAAGGATAAATTGTACAGGGGAGAAACTACAGAAAAGAATAGAAGTTTGTTAAAGCTGTATAAGTGGTTACTGATCTTTACAAATTTTAGAAATGCAGCAATTCATACAAAACTCATCAAGATAGTTTTCTAAGATTTATTTTTTCAAAAGATATTCTTATATTTTTAACTGAAGTCATGTTCTCTAGATTATTTATAGTAGCAATTGGCAAACTTTTTCTGGAAAGAACCAGTAGTAAATATCTTAGGTGTTGTGACTCATATACAATCTCTGTCATGTATTCTTTGTTTTTGTTTTGTTTGTTTTTTATAATCCCTTAAAATGTGAAAATCATACTTAGCTTGCTGGCAATACAGAAACAGGCAGCTGGCCAGATTTGGACCATGGACTATACTTTGCCATCCTCAGGTCTATAGTCTTACATTTAATTTAAATTTGTATTTATACTCTGTATATAGTTATTGAGCAGATTTATAATCAGAGCACTTTTTAAACGTTATTCAGCGTAATATAACAACATTTCACATATACTGAGCACTGAGGTGTACCAGACATCTTGTAAGGCATTGAGCATTATTTCTGTGATTCCCACAATGGCTTAAGATGTAGAAACTCAGAAGGGTAAACTGAGTCTTAGAATGATTAAGTAACTTGCTCAAGTGGGAGAGCAAGTAATTAAACCTAGGTCTTTAAGCAATAAACCCTGTGCCACTAGCATATGGAGAAGAGCAAGATCTACTACTTGTCTTCATGAGACCTATACTCTGTCAAAGGAAACAAGTATTGACAGAACTGCTTTAATCAGGCAAATGTCCATAAATGCGATTTTAGAGGTCCACATTATATTAAGCAGGAAGGATGAAATATAGTCAGCCTAAACCAGCTTTCTCATCCCAGCCCCAATTCCTAGCTGAATAAACTTGAGGAGTCATTAAAACTCACTGATATTTTATTACTTCATCTTTGATATGTATTTATTTCAGATGGTTTATTATTACAGGTTATCAGGTCTTTGCTTCTTCATGGACATTGTGAAAAATATTAGCCTTACATGGTGGGTTAGCTCCAAAGCTTACACAACATTCTTCTAAGGAAATAGCAGATACCGAGACAAACAGAGGCCAGCCCACAACCACATTCTTATGAGAGGGAGACTTGAAAGTGCCTATTTGGGGAAGGCTTCATTCCTGGTGCTAAAATCATTACCCAAAATTCATTTATTTGTCTAAAACTGGCCCCTTTGGTTGGGTGGCACTTGTTCTTAGAGAAATGGAAATCACAAAGAGAGGGAGAAGAAACTTGGAACAAAGACACTAGGCCAGGGAAATACAGTGCCTATTTTAAAATTGATCGGTAAGTCATTTTGTGGCAAGGAATGTGGTAGTGGAAAATGGGAAGAGAAGAGAGCTGAAAGTACTCATTCATATTATCTGTATTCCTCCATTTTAGCAAAAATACTATCAGAAAGCCATTTTTATAAAAATATTTAAATGCCTTCCAAAAACCAGGGACAGTTTTAGAAAAAAAAATTCCACTTAGGTTTATCATCAGACTAAATAGTAATGTCCTTCTCTTTTTGTATGGGTGTGTGTATTATATGTATATGGATATAACCTATCAGATCTGTAATATAGGACATTACATAAAAAATCTTTTAATAAATCATCAGTCTCTTCCATAAATTCCCCCATTAAAAAGAATTACTATGAGTTGATCATTTATGTCATTTGTATCTTATTCACATTTTGCTAATACGTAAAGAATTGAATCATTTGCAAGGAATAGATGTTTAGCACAAAATATGGTTTCCTTTTCATTTATCTAGCAGACTATTACCATTTTACAAGAGCAGTATATATATATATATATATATATATATATATATATATATATATAACCATCACTATCATATAGGTGATAGTGATGATATATCACTATCATCATTATCATTATCAAATGATAATCACATATCAGCACATATCATCATTATCAAAATAGACCGTAAATTTATACACACTGTTTTAGAAATGCCATCATCAATAAACAAATTCATTAAAGAGATTACTTTAGGTCAAATCACTGGGTATTTCTGACAACTTTCTAACAAGGTGTAAACCTCATAAACTTAGAACTGAAAATGTCTTTTACCTATGGAAAACTCTTTGGTGAGCTGAGGGATATTAGAGCCCTTTGCACCTGGCATGTATTAGGAATGGCACAAATCAGGCAACTATTTTAATAGGTTGGTTATATATTTTAATCTGTTTTTGTTTTCTTCTTGGTTTTTGAATAAATAGTTTATTCATAATAAAATGAAATTCAAGAGCATATTAATTCTGAAAAAATGGAAGCATTCTAACAAACTTGCTTAGATCTGTGTGTGAGAATGGCATTCCTTATATATGTGTTTAACATTCATTCAATTATTATGCCATAGGGCATTTTAAATCCACAATCTAAGACTTTATTGGGTAAATACCATGATCATATAGAGCACTATTTTTATTTTAATTTTATGATTATAAATTAAAACTCCAAACTACTCAATAAGAAAACTTCCACTGACCTAGATAAGTCTGCCATGTAATAGTCTTTTTAGGTGAGAAGCAGTTGGGCATTGAAATACTTGTTTTGATGGGCATTGCAAGTAAATATTAAGAAATACATTGATAGAGAATAGTGGTTATGGTCTGATGATTTGGTGAAAAGATAAGTGGACATTGTCCATTTAACTTAACTACTGATACCACTGAAGGTGACCAACTATTTTTCTAGGAAATCAATAGCTGGGTAATGCCAACCTGTCTCTTACTATTCCCACTCACCACAGGGAGCCTGTGAAACTCTACAAACATCTTTCGTCTAATAATTTTCAAACTCTTTCTGCCACTCCTTTTCCTGCTCACCCATGCGGATGTGTGAAAGCTAGCTCTCACACATGATTTGTGCTGATTAAACTGTAACACCCTTAGAGGAAAATTGAAACGTACATGCTAATGGTGAAAATTCTCCTGTCATAGATACTTACAGCTAAAGATTCCGTGTGTATGCAGACCTCCATACACCAACAATGTGTTTCATAAAAGTTGCAGATATTTTGTTTTTGCATTTCATCTTTTTTTTTCTTGCGGTGCAACTGGTGTTGATGGGAAGGGAATTTCCCTAGAGGATATGGATGGATTTTTCTGGTTTTCAAAATTAGAATATTGTCAGGACTTTATACAAGATACATACAGTCCACCTTTCTGTATTTACTCAAATGAAGACTATGAAAACTATGTAGATATGACTTAAATATTTTTGCTATTTCTCTAATTTTCCCTTTTTGCTCCACTATGATATCAGAAATTTCATACAAATGTGAAATCATCTATTTTTTCTTCTTCTTTTTTTTAAAACTCATTATTTAAATTCAATTAGATGAAATCATCTATTTTTAATTAAATTGGGTTATTTGATAGTTTAAAGGCCACTTATCATACCAATAAATATATAACGAATTTTTTTAAAGTAGTTATGACATTAACTGAAATTTTAAGTCTCTTTACCATATATAAGTACCAAGTACCATTCTTATTTCTATTTCATTCAAGATTTATCAACTAGGAGAAATGGTAAGATCAGTAATTTCTAAAGTATATGTATTAGAACATCTCATATCAGCAAAATCATTGATCTGAGTTAGTATATCATATAGTTGATAAATTTCATATACATTCCATGATTTGTTCTTATAATATTCACCTGTAAATATAAGTTGATAGTTTTGTTTTGTTTTGTTTTTTTAAGATTTTATTTATTTATTTGACACAGAGAGAGATAGTGAGAGAGAGAAAGCACAGGCAGGGTTAGCAACAGGCAGAGGGAGAGGGAGAAGCAGGCTCTCCGCTGAGCAGGGAGCCCGATGCGGGGCTCTATCCCAGGACCCTGGGATCATGACCTGAAGCCAAAGGCAGCTGCTTAACCAACTGAGCCACCCAGGCGCCCCTAAGTTGATAGAATTTAACAGCATTAATATGCTGTGGTATACAATTGAGGTAAAGCAATCTTCAATTTTGTACTTTATCTTCTCATATTTTTTACATTATCTATTCCTATCATTAAGCAATTGTTCTAAAAAATTAGTTTGAATGAAGTCTTGATACCTATCAACTTCTCCCGAATTGCTATAATTGAGCTTTACCAAATCATTTTATTGTTGGGTTCATTTATATTTATTAGTTGAAGCGTTCTGTTGGGGTATATCAAACAATTGAGTTTCCATTTTATTGCATCTATTTGTAGATGTAAACCTGTCATTAGATCTTTATAAATTTTCTTTTGTATATGTGCCCTTAATCTTTAAACATAGTTGTGTAAACTAACATAAGTGGCTTAGGAGATTTGTAACCAGATAATTAGAAAAGAATGAAAATTTTAATATCAGCTGCTTTTATTTTATTTTATTCTTAGTGAATTAATTATAATGTTCATACTTTGTGCTATGGCAACTGTGTTGTTCTCTAACTCTTGTTCTGCTGTTCTGGTTACAATATTATTACATGTTTTATTTTTTTCACTCCTGGTCATGATAATTTATTTTTCTTATTAATAAATTTGTAGAAAGTGACAGCAAAAAATTCCAAGTAACTGTCATTTAAACAAGAGGATTATTTTTAACTAAAGAGTTACTTTTTGTAATGCCATCATCAAATGGAGATCCATCATAGATTGTTGAAGACCTTAGTTACCTGCCAAGGTTTCACAGTTAAGATAGTAATTTGACATCTTAACATGGACACCTCTAAGCAATGACCCCCCCCCCCAGTTTTCTTCTTCTTCTCCTTCTCCTTCTCTTTCTTCTTCTTCTTCTTCTTCTTCTTCTTCTTCTTCTTCTTCTTCTTCTTCTTCTTCTTCTTCTTCTTCTTCTTCTCCTCCTCCTCCTCCTTCTCCTCCTCTTCCTCCTCCTTCTCCTCTTCCTCCTCCTCCTCTTTCTTCTTCTTCTTCTTCTTCTTCTTCTTCTTCTTCTTCTTCTTCTTCTTCTTCTTCTTCTTCTGTTGATTTTACAGTTTTTAAGCACTTGCCAGCCAGACATATATGCCTCTGGCCAGTTATTCATTGGTTAATCCAAGCATGCAATACAATCGTTCTACTGATTGTTCACAAGCAGGGAGAGGGCATGAGGTTAGGTCAACCCTAGATTGGCTCATGCCATTCCACAGTATTTGTGGATTTCATACGTGGGCTTGATGATGGGATTGTAATGTCATCTCACAATGACTGTTCTCTCATTTAGGCCAGCCAACTGTACTCAGTAATTCAGAGGGCTAAGAAAGAGAATCGTATCCTAGCTCACTATGGTGAAGGACAGAGTAGACTTCTTGTAGACACTTAGAGTAGCAGATGTGTGTTTGCCAGGGCTAAGCCTCTGAGATTGGCTTGAGAACTATGGAGCTTCTCCTACTTCCAGCTTTCTAAATATCTTGTTATTAAGATTTCATATTTCATAGTGATCTCTTTGTGAGGGGTGCCTGGGTGGCTCAGTCGGTTAAGCATCTCACTTGTGATTTTGACTCAGGTCATGATCTCAGCTCAGGTCATGATTTCATGGATCATGAGATCAAGCTCCATGTAGGGCTCTGCACTCAGCACAGAGTCTGCTTGGGATTCGTTACCTCTCCCTCTGCCCCTCTCCCCACTCCCACTATCTCTCTCTCTCTCTAAAATTAAAAAAAAAAAAAAATCAAATAATCCCTTTGTAATAATACAGTTGGGTATTCTAAATGAAGAGCTAGGGCATGAAATCATTTCTAGAATTTTATGCTTGATAACTAATACTTATCATTTATGTTCATTGGTTGATTTTTGGCATATTATAAAGACTTAAGTTTAAAGTAAAGCTGCATTTACAAATAGATATCTTTTGAGTACCATGATTATCTCAACTGTTGGATTAACATAACAAATTAGCAAAAAGTGTATCCTTTTGAGAAAACAGATATAGGCTGAAAATAAAAAAATAATCAAAGTAAGAATCCATCCAATTACTCTTAACTTTCTGCCTGTGATTCTTCACTGGTTTGAAAAACATATGCCAGTTTGAATTTTCTCTCAAAAAGTCAATAAATTCACCTATACATATATTACACAATTTCACAAAAAAATAGGCTGGTTACTCTGAACCTAAAAAGTGACTCTCTAGATATCTATAACCACCCTCTACTCTCAGGCCCTGGGTGGGAACCCCTGCCTCACTTGTTAAAATTATTTAAAATTTAAAAATAAAAAAAAAATAGTTAAAATGACTAAACTTTTTTTTTAAAGATTTTATTTATTTATTTGACAGAGAGATAGACAGAGCCAGAGAGCACAAGTGGAGGGAATGGCAGAGGGAGAGGGAGAAGCAGGCTCTGCACTGAGCAAGGAACCTGACTCAGGGCTCGATCTCAGGACCCTGGGATCGTGATCTGAGCCAAAGGCAGATGCTTAACTAACTGAGCCACCCAGGTGCCCCTAAAATGACTAAACTTTTAAAATAAATTATGATTTAACTCTTCTTTTCTGTGTGCTTAAATTTTCATTTGATCCTTTCAACTCTGTTTTTTTAAAATATAAAGACTGGCCTTCTTAGCAAAGTGATCTTTCAATATATTTTCCTGATAATGATGTGCACACAAAAACACACATACACACACACACACACACACACACACACTTACTTTGGCTTCATTGTTGTGTTTTCTTTTGTTTTTGTTATTAAAAATTGTAAGTTCATCTTTATGTCTGTCATCATGCATATGGCATATTGGTGGTGCTGGATTGAAAGTTTTTAAGTTGATGTGGGGAATTCAGTTTGAGAATTTAGTTTCAGACAGGTTTTACTCAGTGGTTTCTAAAGATTGAAAATTGATCTGCTGTGAGGAAGAAAGCCATTAATACAGTGAAAGAAGCACACCAATTTAAATAGATCTAATGGCTACATAGAGACATAATAAATGTGTAGAATCCTATTCCTCGGGCTCTAAGGCAATAAAGAAATTCACAGTTTTGAGGGAAAGAGAGACCTTGGTAGTATCTCCACATTAGTTCACTGGAGACCTTAGAAAATTAAGTTTCAATAAAATGCGATGAATTTAAAGTGGATTGAAACTGTCACAGATAGACTAAAATGAGGTTGAAAAATGATTTATTCGAGATAACAAATAAGGTATTTCATGTATTTGGTTTAGTTTCTTTACCCTATGTAAATTCAGGGAAGGGAATAACAATATTCTTGTCAGAGGTAACATTATTTACAACATTTGTGTCTGTGTACCCTGCAGTTAATAAAAAAATATTTAATATGATTTTTACCACAGGTGCTTTTCAGAAATCCTCAGCTACTGGAGAAATACTTTACATTGCTCTATGGATCTGCTGTTTTCTCACCTTAAAAGTTAAGAATTTAATCTGATGCCCAATAGATACGAAAACATACCTCCAAATGTGTTCATGTTGTGATCACATAGTAAATTTTCCCTTTGTAAAATATACCTTAGGATTTGTGATATCATTTGCTTTAGAGTCCCAGGGAACTCACTGGGAGAAGTGTAACAGTTATAAGTGATTGTCATCAGTTTTACAACCTCAAGATATTTTTATGGACCCCCATATAATTATTTATTGCCTGGGTTTGTCTATCAGCCAATCCAAAGATGCCTAAGTTATATTTAAGAATGTATTGCTTTACAAACTGGCTGATCAATGATCTGCTCTGTAGGGACATAGACACATCTTTTAAATTGTACACCCTTTTTGTTTTGATCTTCTTTCTCTTCCAATCCACAGTCATTTTATAACTCTGGTTTTAGACTTAGTTAATATTTTTGAAAGCTCACTTTAGATGGATTTCTTATAGGGTAATTTAGTCTGGCGCCATATTTCTGGAATATACTCAATTTTTATATTTAAAATTTATACTTAGGGCCAATAGATAAATCTGAAAATAAAATTATTAGATGCAGGTATATTAAAGTGAGGGCTTGACTCAAATTCGGGGCTCTAGAATAAAATTGGCAAATGTACCATACTTACATATGCCCTTATTGAGGTAGGACACATATGAAACTTTTATTCTATAAATTACTCTGAGTAGGTATACAAAAAAAAAAGAAATTCTATATGACAAATTATTCAGGACCAGTGTTTCTCAATCTTTTTTATTATCACCCACCTAAGGAATCTTTTTTCTTAATCTTCTCAATACTCATGAAATTTTAATACCTCAGATAAACTGTTAATGTGACAGGTATAACCACAAACTGTTTGGAGGGCCACAAACCATTTTCATATCTAAGATTTTTGCCCCCACGAACCAGTTAATCCCTTTTAGGATGACACTGCCCCCACTGGAAATATGTGTTTTTTACTATCTCTCAGATTTCTTTTTTCAGTTAATGTCTGCTTGATAGATTTACTCATTTAGAGATCACCTCAGATAAATTACCTCAGGTAAAATAGAACTAGCCACAGTCCTTGAGAAATTTATTATTTTCAGACATGATATTGTTGTGTTAAATAAAATAAAGTAGCTTAGCTGCAAGTTTAAAGTAAGATGGTTTAGAGAAAATTGAATAAATGGAAAATAGATGAGAGTCATTTTTAGATAGAAAGATAGAGCTTCCTAAATATGAATATCTAGAGTTGGATTTCAAAGCATGCGATAGCCCCAAATTATTGATGATTAGAGTCCTCGGAAGAGAGAGTAATGGCAAATGCAATGTAATAGTAATTAAGTAGGATATAATATTAGCACTTTGCCAGGAGTGTATGAGCTATGGAAGGAGAAACTGGTATCTAGACTAAGATACCTGATTGATGGTTAATCTTAAAAACTAAGTAGTGTATTTTATATTTAATATCTAAATTAAATATCTAGGCCTATGAAAATGTACAGTAGTACATTTTCATTTGGTCTTGACCCAATCAGAAATTGCTTTGGGGGAAAATAATTATAGCTGCAGTGGATATGCATAAGTATGTATATGGAGAAGAGACAGGAATTGGAGGAAGAAATGGGAATACAAAGAAATAAATCCACATCACAGAAAAAACTTTTAGCCCCTAATTGAACTATTAGATCACTCCTTCTGTGGGACAAAAAGATACAATTCTTAAAGATAATATTAGTATAAACTAAAAAGAAAATTAAAAAATACATTTGCAATTTTCAATTATTTTAATAAACATAAGTTCAAAATTAATTTGAATTAGAAATTCAATTGAAATTTTAGTTCAGGGAAATTTTGACTAATCCTTTCAAACTTAGTAAATTTTCATCACTATTCTATTTGATGTTTCTTAGCCTGCCTAGGGTGACACAAACTCAAAAGCTGGTTTTTTAACAGATTTATTTCAGTTTTTACTTTGATCCCCCATGAATGCATTTTGAAGTAACTTTACTACTTATGGTGTTAGTATTGGCTTACCCATTATTAACTTGCAAAAACAAGAAGTTACATTAGTAAAAATAAAATAAATCATCAATTAAATACAGGAGGAATTATGTTTCTTTAACAATTAAAATACACATAGTTGGTACAACATATGTCAGTCAACTTATTTTAAAAAATTCAACAATTTTTAAATATCCATAGTATTGGATAGAGAAATGATATAATAATAACCCTCATTAAAAATTAATATTTATTAAGAACTTTCTTTGTTCTCAGAATTTAATATGTATTATCTCCATCCTTATGATTGCCCTGTGAGTGAGAACAGTTCTTACCCTTCTTTTAGAAGTGAGAACAAACTGAGGGTTGCTGGAGTGGTGGGGGGTGGGAGGGATGGGGTAGCTGGGTGATGGACATTGGGGAGGGTATGTGTTATGGGGAGCCTGTGAATTGTGTAGGATTGATGAATCACAGACCTGTACCTCTGAAACAAATAATACATTATATGTTAAAAAAAAGAAGAAGAAGAAGAAGAAGATAGTAGGAAGGGAAAAATGAAGGGGGGGGAGTCAGAGGGGGAGAAGAACCATGAGAGACTATGGACTTTAAAAAACAAACTGAGGGTTCTAGAGAGGAAGAGGTGGGGGGAAGGGTTAGCCTGGTGATGGGTATTAAAGAGGGCACGTACTGAATGGAGCACTGGGTGTTATACGCAAACAATGAATCATGGAACACTACATCAAAAACTAATGATGTAATGTATGGTGGTTAACATAACATGATAAAATAAAATTTAAAAAGTTAAAAAAAAAAAAAAAAGAAGTGAGAAGACTGAATCCCAGAGACTTTAATTGACCTGCCCAAGGACACAGCTAGTTCATAAGTGGAAGGGACAAGAATTGAACACATTCCCTCTGGCTTCTATGAACAAACACTTATATCAGAGTGCTGCTCTATAAAATAGGAAATCACTGATTTTTTTCTGTAAAATGTAATTTTGAGAGAATAATTTTTTGAAAGAAAAATCTGATGTTGCTTTCCCACTTGTAATGATTTAGGGGCATCCATTGCCAACAGGATAAATCCAGACTCCTTAAAATTGCACACCAGGCTTTTAGTGTTCTCATGCTGCCTCCTTCTGTAGCTATGCATCCTCCTGCTCAAATACTGCCTCTCCTCCCACCGTTTGTAGCTCTCACCCTAGAAACACTGAACTATTTTCAGTGTCTTGAACATGCCACGCTCTCTCTTACATTCTCACTCCCTGGAATATCTTTCTCCCACATATTGCCTCAATATTCCTCATCAGGCTTCAAAACTAGTTCAGATGTCACTTCATCTCTAAAATCTTTCCTGAGCCAGCCCCTACCCAGGCATGGTTCCTCTGTTCTTATTATTTTCCTCATATCACTCTATAATGAATTATACCATCACCAGAGATTATTACCCCAGAACGTATATATCTTCATGAATTCCTCTTAAGGGTCCTTTATAACCTCAGAATCTACAGTACTTCCTGGGCACATGGTAAGAACTCAATAATGTTGGCTGCATTAAATAATAATTTTGAAAATGTTTATATTTCTTTAAAAAAACACTTTAATTTTAATGTCTTATTTTTGCTTAAGATCACTACGTTTTCCTCTGAGTAACAACATATAATTTTTCAGTGTTTGATTTAAAATATCCAATTGTGGAAATTTTAAAATGGAAAAATAAAAGCATAAACTTTTCTCAAACTAAATCCAGTTTTATCAATTGTTTTATATTTTCATACCCACCTCTAATTTACAAATCTCAGAATCTTTCAATTTCTTACTGTAAAAGTCTTGATGAGTGTATTTAATTTGGTGATATCACATTCCTTAACAACCATTCTTTATTTTATTTATTTTTTTTAAGATTTTATTTATTTATTTGACAGAGAGAGAGAGCACAAGCAGGGGGAGCGGCAGGCAGAGGGAGAGGGAGAAGCAGGCTCCCCGCCGAGCAGGGAGCCCGATGCGGGGCTCGATCCCAGGACCCTGAGATCATGACCTGAGCCGAAGGTGGACACCCAACAGACTGAGACACCCAGGCGCCCCAACCATCCTTTATTTTAAATAAAGACGTAGTCTCTACAGGAGCCAACCACTCTCAACCCCACTAGTGGTCATGCTTCTGAGGGAAACCCTGCAGAAGAGAAGCCTGACATTTATTGAATACTCTTCTTGGGCCACATACAAGGTTAGGAGATTTCCGTGTGTGAGATAAGATAGACTGTGGATAAAAGCACAACTTTTGTTTCACTCAGCCTAAGTCCTATCATTTCCTTAGTTAAATTACTTACTCACCTATGCTTCAGGTTTCTGTTTGTTTGTTTGTTTGTTTGTTTTTTATCTCCAAGATGAGGATGATAATAGTATCCTACTCATAGATGGTTGTGAAAATTATATGAAAGCTCTTTCACGAGGTCTTCCATAATAAAAAAGTGGCTGCTGTTATTATCACCACCACCACCACCACCATCATCATCATCATCTCTAATGCAGATTACTTTCTCTGATTCAACTATGAAGTTGGTAGAAAGTAAATTTACTTTGGATGATTACAAGGGGCATCGCGGCAGAAAATGTTTCTCATTTATCTTTATATTCATAGTGTCAGGGTCAATATCAGGAACATAGTAGGTACTTACAGAGAAGACTTTCACTTCTGATATCAACTGTAAGTTTAGGTGTGCCCGAGACCATCTTCATGCTCGATAATTCACTAGAAGGATTGGCAGAACTCACTGAAAGCTTATGCTTATGGTTATGGTTTATTACAGCACAAGAATATACATTAAAATCAGCCAAGGGAAAAAGCTCATGTGGCAGAGTCTAGAGGAATTCCAGGTATGATGCTTCCAGTTGTCCTCTTCTAGTAGAGTTGTGGACAGTGCTCATTCCTCACAGCAAAGATGTGTGACAACGTACTTGGATTATTACCAACCAGGGAAGCTCACCCAAGCCTTGGTGGTCAGGGTTTTGATTGGGGCCTGGTCACATAGATATAGTTGACTGCCCAGAGTTTCTAGTCTCTCCAAAAGCTGAATTGATAATGTATAGGCCAAAGTCCCCACTGTAAATCACATTGTTAGTGTAGACGATCCAGTATTTCCAAAGTCGCCAAATAAACACATTCTTCAGGCAGGACATCACAGAATTTAGAGATGACATCCCAGGAGCTGAGGGCAAAGGACAAACCTCTCTTCGGGTGAGATTAATGCTTCACTAAACAGCATTGAAAAATAATTTTGAGTTAATGAATTAAACTTTGGATCCAGGTAAGCAGTAAAAAAAAAAAAAAAAAAGTAATCAGATCATCCAAGATGTACACTGACTTAAACTATACTGATCTTGATTATAAGAAAGATTACAATGGAGCTAGACTAGGCCAGTGAATCCAAGAATTCTTATTTGTAAGTTGTATTTGTAATGCTGTGATAGATGAGGTCTTTTATACCAATGGACTGAGATTGAAAAGGTTATGACACATGAAGAAGTTTGTTTTTGTTTTTGTTTCTCCACCCCTGGCATATGTTTATATTCTTTCATAATCACTAAGCTGATGCATCTAAAATATAAGAAATAAAGCACACAAATCATGCCTGGGGCCCACTCTTCCTCATCTTCTCAGGATATAAGAACGAAACTGAGTAGAACAGAACTGGAATTATGCATTATACCCTGGAATTATACCCTGATATTCACAGCTGGAGGCAAAGAAAAATTCTGTAAGCCATTCCTGAAAGCTAAATCCAACATCTCAGGGAAGATGGCTTTGGGAAACTCTGTTTTCACCTATTGACCCAGTTTCCCTCAAAACAATATTAGAGAGAAGCTGGAAATGATAATCTTTCATTTTCTCACTGAATAGATGCTCACTTCTTTCATGAACCTCACCCCTAATACTTATTTTGGGCAACTATAATATGCACAAATGTATCCTGATTAATATATTATATATATTTGCTAGGCAAGGAGAGGGAGGACAGAATATATTGTTTTGACTTGAAAGATATTAGAACAATGTAAAATGTGTTGTAGTTCAGTGAATATTTAAATTTTTACCTGATGCTAATAAATGCATATAGATAGTTGCATGCATATAGATAATTTCAAAACTGTGTTCATTTTAATTAATCCGCTAGTGTTTTCTTTGTTTCTTCTCAATAAGAAAAGGACTGAGATCAAATAATAGGCTGAAAAACAACAAAAGCAACAATAGTAAGACTAAGTAACAACTACAGAGCTTTCATGCCCTAGTTACTTGCTAGGATACTTACATCTTGTTAGACTGGCACAACAAAGGTATGGCAGTTACTGTTAGCTATGCCCATTAGATAGCTAAGAAAACTACAACACAAAGAAAATAAATAACTTGACTCAAGTCACATAGATATTGACTGGTAGAGCTGGGGTGCAAACGCATAGCTGTTCTTGTCAAAAAAAAAAAAAAAATATATATATATATATTTTTTTTTTTTTCATTTCCTTTTGTGGTTTTGTATAGAAAGAGAGCAAGCTGTTATTCCTATAAAGGCGGTGGGTGGGGGCAGTATGTTCTGGGCTATAGTTACCCAATGTTGGTGTTGGGGCAAGTGGTATACATTTCTAAGCTACTTTCAAGATAGCCCCATACCTGCCTGTCGTTTCCCCAGGTGCACAGCTAGATGTGTAACCTGCAATTGTCAGAGAGATTATTTGGCTGGATGTATCAAGAGCCTGATTCCAGGGCCTCAAGTACGGGGGAGGTGCCTGCAGTGTTCACTATATAATTTTGTTCTCAGCTCCCTTCAATCTATGCCTGCCTCCCCACTGGGCCAATTTATACTGCAGTGTAAAGTAATGAACAGTTACAGTGTCCCTGGGGAAAATCAGCAAGATTTACTCAGTATTGTATTACAGCCAATTGTTATGTATACTTCCCCATTAGTCAGGTTGAATAGACATAAATGAAATCCGCAGATATTTCCCAAAAATCATTAAGACATCACTTTACCCTTATTTCCACCAAATCTTTTATAGGTGGCTAAAAGATAACCAGATACATTGATTTTACTTTCACTGTCTTTGCAATTCTTTTCCTGGAATCTGGCAGAGGGATTAATAGGATTAAAGCTCGTTTTGAAAGAATTGGCAGCAGACTAGAACTAGGGGGGAAAAGAAAGGATGATTAATAATTTAAATAATTAGGTCTTAAATAATCAACATGTTTTACAACTCTCCTCAATCTCTTGATTCCAGTAGACTGAGAGATCTTGAAGAATCACATGGTCTGTTGCCCAGCCAGCTCCCTCCGCCTTGCCCGGCAGCCTCCCACCTCAAAGCAGAGCTCATTCCTCCAACTTCCCTGTGATCATAAGATTTCAGGGAAATTAAAATAACATTGCTATTTCTGAGATAATGTTTAGAGGCGCCTGCTTTCTTCATTAGATCACACTCATTTTAATTGAAACAATTGTTTGTAAGTAAAAAAATAAAATCTATCTTGCATTACTGGAGTAAAAAGGAAAGAAGACATGATAACTTAAAGGCTTTTCATGGGCCAGGATGCTGTTAGGCTCACGAGGGGATTGAGACTAGAAAGTTCTAGAAGGTCCAGGAAATTATTTGTTCCTCTCCCTCTCTTCATCTCTCTTTGCCTCTCTAGGACCAGTGTTTCTGTGTCTTGCTACTCAATACACAACCAGTTCATTGATTTCTCCTGGGTGTTGCACAGATTTTTTTGTTTTATTTGCCTTTTTCATCTGTACTTGTAATTATTTCACTTCAATCAATTCTAGAAAGAACTATGGTCTCTTTACCCAATTGCAATTCCCTTGGAATGAGAATTTATTCCCCCTTGGGTCAGCTCACGTATATGACTATCACGAATTTGGCTGTGAGACTGACTATAACATATGAGATGGCAGAGCAGCAATTAGTCCTCAGTTATGTGCATATTTGCCTCTCAAAGCATGACCTTTGAGGTCAATAATCATATTTTATTTTTTGTTGTTTCACCTGAAACCTGTGCCTTCTATTGAAGAAGTGATGATAGTGTTTTGAAAAAATGGAGGGTAGAGCCACTGCCCTTAGAAGGCAAGTATAAGCGGTTCCCGAACACACGTTTCTCAGTATTTACCAAGCAGTAGAAGAGTATATGTATACTGAAGAAGGACAGACTGCAGCACCTGGAGTCAGTGACAGCTGATCAGAAAAATTGGTGGCACATAAGCAAATGCAGTAAATGCACCACTATGTTCATTAATACCACCTCTTATCAGCACCATACAAAAACGCTTGGAATGACTAGCTTGATATCTAAAATATCCTACATCATGTAGGTTTCTAATTTCATTTTAAAAAGTCTATGTGGTGATCATTTTTATATGCAACTAAACAAAAAGTTAATCAAAACAATTAAATTACATATTTTAAATAATTCTGTATTTATTTAAAAAAAAGGTAAATAAAAATGTGCCTTAGGTGCCACAAAAGGCTATTTTGATAAAGCATCTTAATCTCTACTGTCTATCACTATTAGATTGTACATGTTACTCATTGAAGGAACTTTTGGACAGAATGTCTGGTTTTGGAAATTTATGTGTGTCATAATGTTTCATGGTGCTCATCCTGCTATTCAGTGTAGAGGGGTGATCAATCATTGAAAACTTAAATTGTAATTGTTAAGTAAACCTGGACCTCACATATTCAGTAGAAGTTATATTGAAGGAAAAGAGAATTTTATTCACATAAGACAAATTAACGCATAAACATCTATTCAAGGGTATACTATAGCCAGGTGAAATTGTCACATCTGTGTTTATATTAAATACTCTGGAAACAGTGAAGAGAATAATTAAATAATCCAAGATTGCAATATTACTAAAAAAGAGGAGGGATGCTATGGTAAAGAGTGAATTAACTACGAACTGTGTCCAATAAAAAAATACCTATCCTGTATGATTTATTACATAAGGTATACTTTGTAGCTCAATTAATCAAATCCATAATAACAGCTTACTCATCCTTCAGCAATGTCACCATCAAAGCCTCCCTTGACAAAGCAAATGTATATGAAAAACCTGCATCTCTTTTACTACCTGTTACATATATCTTCAAAGAATTTTAGTTTTGTAATTATAGCTATGAAAAACTGAAAACATACTACAATCAGGTAATAAATGGATTATTTAAATAATAAAAATTATATCTAAATAAGTGCAGTTTAATATCTGCCTAAATTCTTAATTCCAAGAGAATTCTGGAAAATCATCAGTTCATGAACTACCTAGTAAGGTAAAGCATATGTAGGAGGGGCTGTTGAATGTAACAATATTGATTAGGTTTTCTCAACCTATAAAACATTGGTACCGCTGGTATATTACTCATAGTGGGAGGCCCAAACTCCTAAAGCTCCAAGACCACTCACTCTGCTACTTCAAGGACCTAGAGCCCAGGAGACTTCACAATAATTGATCACTGTGTTGTGCACCAGGCCCTGCCTACTCCTCGGCTGAAGGCCTTGGGAATCTGCTCCATTCTTTCTGTTCTGGCAAATGTCTGTATTCTCCAAACAGAACATGCTTTCTCATGTAGCCATAATTCGCCCCTCCACCTGAATGGCCCTCTTTCCAATCCTTCTTCTTTCTCTCTTGTGAACTCCTACTCATTCACAAAGCCTCAAATTAGATATCATGTCCTGGCAGAATTCAGAATGCCCTTCCTTGGACTACCATAAAATACTCACTGTAACTCCATGAGGGCATTTTCATCCAATTTTACCTTTTGTATTTATCTTTCTTCATTGTAGTGTATTCTTTAAAGGAAGAAGTTTGCCTTATTCATCTTTATATTCACTTCATCTTGTAAGACACAGAGATGATAAATTCCAAAAAAAAATGTTTGTTAAATGACAGAATGAATAAAGGCATACCTGGGGTACACTTCATGTAGTAGGGATTTTGTTGCCCAGGTTGATCTGTTTCAGAGTGGGGCTGACTCCCCTTCATGCACAGTAATGGAGAGTTCTTATCTAATGAAGTGATATGAAATGACCAATATTTAACCATCTTGACTTGCAGAAACAGCTAGTTTTATATGGTTCAACATTATACCACTTAATCATAGAATTAAACTGATATTAATGTGGCTACTGACTAAACACATACTATGGATATGGACCTTATTCATGATTTTTACTATGTGCCAGGGAATGTTCTCTGTTCTGAGGATAGAGCTATAGCCAAATAATTGTAGTTCCAAGCCTTATGAAATTTGGATTTTAGAAGAAGAGACAGAAAATAAATAGGTTATTCAAATAAATAATTTAAATCCAGTAATGAAAAGGAGGAGATGGGGGAGAAAGAGATGAAGGAGAAGAAAAAAACATGGTAAGGAAGAGAAGAGACGGAAAGAACAGTATTTAAGGAAGGCTTCCCCAACAAGTAACAAGCTGAGCAGAGACTTGCAAGAAGTCTGGGGTGAGCCTTATGATGATCTGGAGGAAAAGCACTCTTGATAGAGGATATAACAAATGCCAAACACCTAAGATGGCATGTTGTGACAGTGAAAAATGTCTGAGAAATAGCCAAGAGTTGGCTCACAGTAAGGATTTTGGATACTGGTCGGGGGGGTAATGGGAAACTAATGAAGTTTATGTGCAGAAAGTTACACTATATGGATTATATTGGAAGAGATCACTCTGGCTGCTAAGTGGTGATGAGACTTTAGGGGACAGTAAACCCACTAGAAATAGAGATCCAGGTAATTAATAATGTTGACTTGGATGAGGGTTGTAGCAATGAGAGGATTGAGAAATGGACAGAATCAGGATATATTTTAAAGGACTTGCTCACAGGGATTTGCTGCTCACTGTACAGGCATTCATATCTGTCTTAACTGTGAATAAAAGAAGCAGCCCATGATAGATGGGAATTGTCCTGGTAATGCAGCTATGCCTTAGAGATATTTGGGAGCTTCTCTGACATTCATGGCTAGACAGTGACGTCCTCATGTTGAACATAAACAGTATAACGGAAGACCCACATCATGTTAGGACATTAGGCCATTCTATGATTATGGTGAGTCAAGACAAAAGGAAGACTATTCTTTAAATAGATCCAAATGCAGATAAATACATGAATGTTGTCCAAACCATAAAAATGACCCTGCTGTGTTGCCACTTTCCCAATCATAGCTTTAGCCCTGCTTTGTTCCTTCTGTCTTCTAGATAAGAGTTATTAAGATACATAATAGTAGAATTACCTCTGCTTTCTGATTCATTCTATCCAGAGAATAGTATTTCTTTAACCTTTCTCCAAATAATTTAACACAAAGCCAATACTATAATAAGTCCTCTCACAGTTCCCATGGTGAGCATTCTCCTCCTTTGCAGAGGCAATAAACCAAACTTTGCTCAACTATGTTATTACTGGTGGCCTTTGGCAGGTATTAATAGTAGACCAATAATTTTATAACACCTTGGGAAATTTGGTTGTCTATTTTTAAGCCTGAAAACCTGTAGCAAGATTCATATTAAATCTCTTAGCAAAATATTTAATTTTAGGCTTAAGTCTAGAGCCTGCAGATATGTATCATATGAATAAACCAGATGAAACAGGCCTGGGGAACAAGTCTACTCCAAGGAATCTGCCATATTCTTACATGTGTTTAGTTCCAAGAGCCTCTCTTTCACTTATTTTCCTACCCCGAATAGAAAATTATTTTCTCATCTCAGAGAACATGGCCGAAAATGAATACTATTTAATTATTATTCCGCCAAGGAATTTGCTTAAACTTCATAGTCAAACACTTATCACCCTATTGAAATCACCCTCAGTTTCACAAGCAATGCTTGCATTCTCTGGAAGATGTCTATTGTTTTGGCAAACCCTTGGGAAGAGATAAGCCTCCTTTGAACACTTTTCTATAAATGGTGTTCTTCAACTGCTTTTACCCACCCAGAGAACCAAAGTCTCAGGTCAATCCAGAGAAGGAGAGATGAGGCTGCTCTCATCCAGCTGAGGTCTAACCTGGATTTCAAATATGTCAGGATGTGGTACATTGATTGTAACAAAGTAGAGGTGATATAGTGAAAGTCAAGTGTTTGACAGAGTCTAAGACCACGCTCTATGATTTGGGGTGTGTTTTAAGCATTGTAAATGTTACTTTCCCTCTCTGTAATGCAGAGATTGTGCAGAGCATGTGATATAATATTTATGAAATTATACTGTATTAAAATATACTGTATATGTGTCCCTTATAGGTAGAACTATATTTATTTTCCATGTGTATTCCTAAAGGTTAATTTATCTAAAATTTAATTGTAGTTGTGAGCTACATAAAATTATCTAAAGGGAAAAAAGATAATTAACTCAAGCTCATTAAATATTAGCTGTGCATTGACTACAAATTCTTTGGACCTTGTAAATTAATAACAGAATCTTTCAATCAGAAGAGCCTTTGTCTGCAATGGTAAACTCTACCTGTTTTATTCTTTCAAAGGAGTTCTCAAAGTCAAATGATATTAGACAAAAATGATCTGAAACAGATGACTGCCATAAATTTAAAATTAGATTGTGAAACTAAAAAACTAATGTGGACATATGATTTTGGAAAGTATTTTATGGTGTGTTGATTATAATGATGTGGAGGTGAAGACTGATGTGTGATGTGGAGGAAGTCAAAGGTGTGGAGTCACAGGAGACCTTAAGGCGATATACTACAGCTTGGGGTGTAAGTCTTTTAATCATCCCAATGTTGAGTTTTTTATTTGTATTACAGAGATTAGAGAATACAGCGCAGAGCATATTCGGTAACATATATGAAATATTTTGCCCATTAAAAAACTATGCAAGTGTTTATAGAGGAACTCTTGGCTATGTGATAAAGGAAAGAGCTAACAGTGATGCCAAATTGCTCTTGGTAGATTTGGCCAGTGCGAATGTTTAGCTTGAATAGATTTCAGTTGAATTGGGTGTTTTGAAATATAGTTTGTAATGTTATATTAAAATAGTACTCTGATAGAGAGTAAGAGATCATCTAATTTCCAAAATGTCGGATCTGTTTCCAGGGAGTGATTTACACACTGGGAGAATCTCATTGTGTCAGTAATATTTAAATGAGTCACTGTTATTTGTAAACCTTTAATTGTGATAGCTAGCATAAAATAATATGTGAAAAACATGATTATATGGTTATCACTCTGTTTAATAGGGTTTGCAGCCTCTATGTACACATAACAGCTGCCAGAGCAAGCCCTCAATTAATTTTACATAACAAGAGCAATTTTACACAATTACTTGAAAATCCTTGGCCATGTTCCATTTCTCTGGCATAAACATATGGGCCAAAATCACAAGAAATGATTACTCCAATAGGATATCTTATAATAATAGTTATAGAACTATATAACTATAGTTAATATTTTTTCAGATTAAATATTTCAACTTTTATTCAATCTCACTTGATGTTTAAGGGTTATTTTCATATGAATAATATGAAGTAGTTACTATTAGAGATATGACTTGTTGAGTGGTTACTAATTCTAGACTCTCTGCTAATCATTTCAAATGCATTAACTCCTTTAGTCTTCAGACTTCCTAAAGAATAGATAGCAGTTATTTTTCCTCTTAGGAGGAAACAAATTTAGAAGGGTTAAGTAGCCTGATCAAGGTCACAGTGACCAATGAACAGAAAATGCAAGACTCTAACACAGGTTAGCTGGTGTCTAAAGCCAATTTCCTTAACCACAAAGCCCCCAGTTTCTTTTTGTCACTATTCAATATGCTATTGTCGAAGCTAAATTCAACGCAAGGATTATTTTTTTCTAAGTATAATTATAAATCACTTCAAAATGCATGTGTTTATTAGCTGTAACAATTAGTAACATCATTTAGGCACCATCAGCTGTTTTTTTGCTAATTATCCATTTAGATATTCATTCCACAAGTATTCATTAAGCACCTAGTATAGTCAAGCCTCTGTGCTTGAGTTGACATATTTAGTTGCTCCTCCTGCCAAGAAATGCAGACGTGTGCTCTCTAGTCAGGAAGCATGTTTCTTTCTAATCATTTTATCTCAGGATGTACTTCCTTTCCATTTGGGAAGAGAATAATTATAGTTGAGTCCATATTCTATACATGGCTAACATCCATGAGTCTTTTAATCACACTTCCCTTGGTTGTCTTCCTATTCCCTTGCATTACAAATACCCACATTGTAGCATATATCATATTGAATTGTAATTTCTACTTATTTACCCATTTGCCCTTTTAATCCATGAACTCCTTGAGGAGAGATATATACCGTATTTACCTTTATGGTTTTAACATCTAGATTATAATCATGTGCTTAATGAATTGTGTTGTCTGAAAGAAAGAAAGAAAGAAAGAGAAAGAAAGAAAGAAAGAAAGGAAAGAGAAAGAAAGAAAGAAAGAAAGAAGAAAGAAAGAAAGAAAGAAAGAAAGAAAGAAAGAAAGAAAGAAAGAAAGAAAGAAAAAGAAAGAAAGGTAGGAAGGAAGGAAATCGCCAGTGTACTCTAGAGAATTTAGGATCAATGCTTAAACGAATTCTAGGAAAAGACAAAAGCATTCTATTACTGCATCACAGATATCAGTAACAGCATTTCAGCTGGAAACGACAGAAATGGCCTCAATGTACTTAAGCTGCCATGCAGGGTGGGTCCTTTGAGGCTTCCACCTGTCGTGCACCAGGGCTCAGGATGAATTGTACAATAACACAAAGTATAGTTAAAATAATAGTCCTTATTGGGGAAATTTACTATTCAGGTATCAGCAGGAGGAGAATGCCTGGTTACCCTGATCTTCACTGTCAATACCCAGGGAGGTGAGATGAGGCCAGGTTCCTCTCTGGAACACCTATTCTTGTTAAGTGCCCAGCCAGCCCCAGTAAGCCTCACACTAGGAAGTTAATGAAAATAAGGGGACCTATGCCTTCTGGTCTGACTGAATCCGAGTATGTACATTTTCCCAGTAAAGCCTGTTCCTGAGCCCATATTTAACCAAACTGCCTGACTGGATAAACTACAAGACACCGACCAAGATGTAAGGAAAAAAAAAAAAAAAAAAAAAGTAAATTTTTGGCTTATGTCAACTGAAAAGAGTATAGATGTTATTGGAGACTTTGTGCTCCCATTGCTGCTGTAATAAATTACTACAAACTTAGTGACTTAAAACAACAAAGATTTATCATCTTACATTTCTGGAGGCCAGACATCCAAAATGGGTTTTACTGGGCTAAAATCAAAGTGTGGGCATGGCTGATTTCCTTTTTGGAGGCTCTTGGGAACAATCTGGCTTTTTGCCTTTTCCAGTTTCTGGAGGCCATCCACATTTCTTAGCTTGTGGCCTTCTTCCATCTTCAAAACCAGTGATGCTGATGGAGTCGTTCTCATATTGTATCACTCTGATGCTGACTCTCCTGTATTTCTCTTCCATTTTCTTGAGGATGCTTCTGATTACATTGAGCCCACCAGGATAATCTCCCTGTCTGAAGGTCAACTGATTAGCAACCTTAATTTTACCTGCAACCTTAATTGCCTCTTATGTATAATATAACATATTCACGTGTCCCAGGGATTATGGTACAGATATCTTTGGGGATCCATTTTTTCTGCCTACTCCAGAGATATCTCTCATAGTTATTATTAGAGCTAACATTTGTCAAGTGCTAACTAATTCTAGGTTCTCTGCTAGGCATTTCAAATGCATTATATCCTATAATCTCCAAAATTCCTAAAGGAAAGTTTCCATAGTTCACCTTGGCTCTCTCTAACTGTGTTAGGGCTTTATTGTTAAGTTCCATAAGACAGGAAGATGGCTGCCAGCAACCAATGAGGTATAGCTTCCTAGGTTCAGGTTCAATAATGGAAGGAAAGTTTCCCTTCCTTCAAGGTGTGAACTTGGTTCCTGGGCCTATTATTTTCTGAATTGTTTCATGTGCACAGTCCCTGGGGCATCAAAATGAAATGTTCTAAGATTTTATTTATTTATTTGAGAGAAAGAATGAGATAGAGAGAGCATGGGGGAGGGGTCAGAGGGAGAAGCAGACTCCCTGCTGAGCAGGGAGCCCGATGCGGGACTCGATCCCGGGACTCCAGGATCGTGACCCGAGCCGAAGGCAGACACTTAACGACTGAGCCACCCAGGCGCCCAAAAATGAAATGTTTATTATCCCCAGACCTTATCACACTTTCACCCCTACATGATGTAGATGATTGGAGATGGAGAGAGAGGCAGACACAGGGAAAAGGACTTTCTCCAGGATACCAGTTAGGCTAAAACATGAGGGAACCAAGAGACCAAAATATTCACTCTATAACAATGGGATGGAGAAAAAAAAAAAAAATCCTGTTTCTATAGGAAAGTGTGTCTATTTGGGATAAATAATATCTTTCTACATATCTGTGTTGGTGGTCCTCTCACCCAGGGTAAGTCAGAAGTATAGACTCTCTATAAAACTTGGATCTTAGCTTGCCTCTGTATGTTTTATCATACACAATATATCTTAATTATATCTGCATAATGAAAACCTGTTGCTAAATAATGATTGAATTGTGTGGCTTTAAGTTTTTAATTAAAACATAGTTCAAAAAATTAGGTCAGTTTACTTTTGCCTTTTTCAAAGAAAAATTAAAAAGTGTTCCAAAGGTAAATAGTGATATTGACTTAAATACATAGAAAAATAGTTGTATAAAAGATACTATTTTAAGAAAAAGGAATATGTGATCTCCTTGCAAATTCTTTTATGTGCAAAATGTTGATTTTCTGTTGTAATCATAGATGTAGTGTCCAAGACTTTAAAGAAAACAAACCAATGTTCATGTAATTGACCATCTTTATCAGTTTCCATAAGAGAATCTCATAATGTCCATTCCTTTTATAATAACCATCTGTTTATCAGGCACTAAAAACTGAACACTCACGTATTTTTCATTTGCCCTTTATAATAAATTATAAGTTAAATATCATGTCTATTTTATAAGTGAATGAACTAAAGTTCAGAGAGATTAATTTTCTCAGTACCACAGAGCATTTAAGCAGGAGCCAGGTCTCTCTGACAAAAAAAATACACTTCATATTCTACCATGATGATATCCCTTTGTTTTTGGGGAAAAAGATAAATTGAATGCAAGCTTGGAGCTTGTAGTTTTCTATATTACTTACATTAACAGTCCCTGAAATGTACCCTCTTTTTTCTTGCCCCCTCAGCATATTTACTGAATATATGAATGAAATATGTTATGTTTCCATCACTCAGAGATTGGAGCACCCCTCTGTTAAGAACATATGCCAAAGACCACAAGAGGAAATAACTATTAAGTAAACTCTACTTCTTCTTATGAAGTTTTTTTTTTTTTTTTTAAGATTTTATTTATTTATTTGAGAGAGAGAATGAGATACAGAGAGCATGAGAGGGGGGAGGGTCAGAGGGAGAAGCAGACTCCCCGCCGAGCAGGGAGCCCGATGTGGGACTCGATCCCGGGATTCCAGGATCATGACCTGAGCTGAAGGCAGTCGCTTAACCAACTGAGCCACCCAGGCGCCCCTCTTCTTATGAAGTTTTAAGTTTAGTGAAAAATGGGGCACCTGGGTGGCTCAGATGGTTAATTGTCTGCCTTCAGCTCAGGTCATGATCCTGGGGTCCTGGGATCGAGCCCCACATCAGGCTCCTGGCTTAGCAGGGAGCCTGCTTCTCCCTCACCCTCTGCCTCTCCCCCTGCTCATGCTCTCTCTCTCTGTATCTCTGTGCCTCAAATGAATAAATAAAATCTTTTTTTTAAAGATTTTTATTTATTTATTTGACAGAGAGAGAGACAGCGAGAGAGGGAACACAAGCAGGGGGAGCGGGAGAAGCAGGCTTCCCACCGAGCAGGGAGCCCGATGCGGGGCTCGATCCCAGGACCCCGGGATCATGACCTGAGCCGAAGGCAGACGCTTAACGACTGAACCACCCAGGCGCCCCGAATAAATAGAATCTTTAAAAAAAGTTTAGTGAAATAGATAAGCTATGCACATGCACACAGACACACTCACATATGTTACCAGAACATGAGAGTATGTATTATATTTTCCCAATGAGAAGCACACAGAACTTTAAAAAAGAGTGAACGAACTGACTTGGGGCTGGAGTAATCACCTTTTTAGGAAAAAAAAAAAAAGTATTTGTGGTTAATTTGGAAGGACACATTATATTCCAGTGTGTAGAAATATGAGAACAGACTATGCAAGGCTGAAAGTCAGCCTACAAGATTAGGACTGGTGAGCAATACAGGTGGAGGAAGGAGAAACAGCGTTGTGAACCATCTCCACTATGAACAGAGAGAGGGAGAAGCAAGGAAGTGGATCTTTGGGGCAAGACTGATCTCAGAAACCCAGGGAGAGTTCACATTTAGGATTTAGAATAAAAGTTTAAATCATGGCTTATGAAACAAAAATAGCAATTGAATACTTCAATAAAAGAATATAATCCCTTGGAGGTTTTTAATTCTAATTTACCTCTTTAAGAAGGTGAAGCTGTCCTTTTGCTGACAAATTTAGAAACTATTTCTCCATTTTTTTTCAAGGCTTATAAATGTGTATCATGTGTGCTTACAGAGGCTTTGCTCTTAAATTTTACTTTGATAAATTTCTTATTTCTTTATACAATTCTTTAGCTAATTTCTCTAAATTTTCTTATTTTTTTCCAGCAAATTGTATGGTTCTTTATTCTGTTCTCCAGGTTTAGGGCCATTTTTGTACCTTTTTAATTTCATACGGATGTACAGTTCTTGATATTTTCTTTAAAATTGTACAGTATTTTTGGAAGACTTGATTTTATTTGAAATACGTATCTTGATTCTTTTAGCATTTTGTTTGTATCTTCTTTTTTTTTTTTTTTTTTCAGAGAGTGAGAGAAAGAGAGAGAGAGAGCCAGAGAGAGAGGGGAGGGAGGGGCAGTGGGAGAAAGAGAATCTTAAGCAGGTTCCACACTCAGCACAGAGCCAGACGTGGGGCTCAATCTCACAACCCTGAACCGAAATCAAGAGTCAAGTTGGACACTTAACCAACTGAGCCACCCAGGCGCCCCTGTATCTTTTTTATCACATAGAATAAGAAAGCTGTAAGGAATCATAGGAAATCACTGGGTCTAGATAATATCAGTGATGTCCAACCTATTTAGTGAAGGTTTTGAAATGATACTTTAAACCATCTTGGTAGGCTAAACCTGTGCTAATATTCTTGAGATAAAGTTTCTCTTTTGTTTATGCTATAATTATTATTTTTGATCGTTTTTTGTTGCCCAAAATGATAACAGCTGATATGTACTCTTCCAGTACAATCCTTTCTATTATACTAACTTCTAATTGGAGCCAGACAGTTAATGCCTATGTATTCAAAGTCTATTGGGTGACTATGCTCCCAAATCTTATTACCAAAGATTTTTTTTTAAGATTTTATTTATTTATTTGACAGAGAGAGACACAGTGAGAGAGGGAACACAAGCAGGGGGAGTGGGAGAGGGAGAAGCAGGCTTCCTGAGGAGCAGGGAACCCGATGCGGGGCTCGATCCCAGGACCCGGGAGATCATGACCTGAGCCGAAGGCAGACGCTTAACGACTGAGCCACCCAGGCGCCCCACCAAAGATTTTGTCTTGACACCTGCAGTGAATCGTGACTCATAAATAGTGCAGACGAAACATGCAAAACTCAACTCTGTTACTACGATGCATTGATAATCTGATAAAATGTCATCCATTTTCAACATGGGACTGAAAAAAGAAAAGTGAGTTAAAATGAGAACAACTGAAGATGTAGATGCAACTGCGTTCCAAAAACTTAGCTCTACCCATTTGAAGTGAAGCATAAACCTTATCAATCATATCATTTACATGGTATTTATTAAGGAACTATAGAGAAGGGAGTAAAGGAAGCACACGATGTAGACATATCCCTTGAAAGGCCTTATAACGAGACAAGAAAATTAGGACATGAGCATATGAACATTAACTAATAAAAATAAACTTGATGAAAAGGTTCTCTTTCACTTAAAACTGCTAAATTACCAGGGATACGTGATTCTTTATGTTTAACCACTGTTTTAAAAATGATACTAACAGATATTTTACCTAATTAGAATATCTTTAAAAATAACTGAACAAACTGAGGGTATTTAAATTGAGGATAATACCTGGTGGTCAATACTGGAAAGTTCATAGTTTCTACCATTTGTAAAGTAACTAAATATAAATCCAAGTTAAGTGAATATGCTCACAATATATTTACATGCACCTTACTTTTATGACTGTTATTAAAAAATATAAGAACCAGTGGCTTGAGGCATCACCAGTGTATGAATACCATTATGAATTATATTACAGTAGTAATTTGAACATTGCTGTCACTTTCTGTCTCCAACTGATTCAAAGGCTGAGCATCCTGGGGAGAACTGTAGAGAATGTTCCTTTCCACTCAACACCACACCTCCTTACCAGGGGCCCAGGGCGGACCCTCTCAGAGGCTTTCATTAAAAAAAAAAAAAAAATAAAAAAAAAAAAATCCCATTTATTTTATTTTATTTTATTTTATTTTATTTTTTATTTATTTATTTTTTTAAGATTTTATTTATTTATTTGACAGAGAGAGACACAGTGAGAGAGGGAACACAAGCAGGGGGAGCGAGAGAGGGAGAAGCAGGCTCCCTGCGGAGCAGGGAGCCTGATGTGGGATTCAACCCCAGGACCCTGGGGCCATGACCCAAGCCGAAGGCAGATACTTAATGACTGAGCCACCCAGGTGCCCTATTTTATTTTATTATGTTATGTTAATCGCCATCCATTACATCATTAGTTTTTGATGTAGTGTTCCATGATTCATTATTTGTGTATAACACCCAGTGCTCCATTCAGTACATGCCCTCTTTAATCCCCATCATCAGGCTAACCCATCCTCCCACCCTTCTCCCCTCTAGAACCCTCAGTTTGTTTCTCAGAGTCCATAGTCTCTCATGGTTCGTCTCCCCCAACGATTTTCCCCCCTTCATTTCTCCCTTCCTACTATCTTCTTCTTTTCTCTTTAACATATAATGTATTATTTGTTTCAGAGGTACAGGTCTGTGATTCAACAGTCTTACATAATTCACAGCGCTCACCATAGCACATACCCTCCCCAGTGTCTATCACCCAGCCACCCCATCCCTCCCACCCCCCACCACTCCAGCACTCCAAACCCTGTTTGTTTCCTGAGATTAAGAATTCCTCATATCAGTGAAATATGATACATGTCTTTCTCTGATTGACTTATTTAGCTCAGCATAATACCCTCCAGTTCCATCCACGTCATTGCAAATGGCAAGATTTCATTCCTTTTGATGGTTGCATAACATTCCATTGTATATATATACCACACTTTATGCATTCATCTGTACCCCGATGTTTATAGCAGCAATGTCCACAATAGCCAAACTGTGGAAAGAGCCAAAAGGTCCCATTTTAAGCGCTTGGCATTTTGTGCAGGGACCATCATCCTTGACAAATGCTATTCTGTTTGTTTGTTTTGCTTTCTACCCGTGCTAATAAATGGATACAAATAGGTTTCTTAGGTTTATCTGTCCTACCAACTTTCTCAGATGTATTTGTGTCAATTCTGTTTCAGTATGCGACTCCCTTCTATATATACTGGTGTGATGGTTAAGAAATTTATTTTAAGCAAATTAAGAGCTTAATGTCTGTCCCAGGGAATATGGCGGTCATGGGTATATGGTGATGAACAAGTCATAATCTCTATCTTTCCTGTCTCACTGCATGAAAGCTGCAATACTCAGTCCAGATTGTGGTTAAAAGTTCTTAGAGCAAGTGATGTTTCAGTGATGGAAACAAAAATGAGTAATAGCTAGTCTGTTCTTCTGGAATCTAGAAGTTCCAGGTAGAAAATTACAATGCATAGGCACTGGAATAAAAAGTAAAGCCTAGAATATTAAGGTAACTAGAAGTAGTTCAATGTAACTATATTGATGTGTGTGTTAGTCTGCAGGAGGAAGAACACAGACAAGAGCTTGGGAGAGAAGGGCCCTGAATGTCTTATTAGAAATGTGAAGATTTATGTGGAGTCACTGAAATTAAGCGACAGGGTCAGATTTTAGATATTAGAAAGATCAGTCTGGCATTATTGTGGAGAACTGAAGCAGCCCAAACTGAGACTTGGAGACCAAATAAATATCAGTTTTGGAAATGACAGTGACAGTGGCAGTAGAGTGGAGAGATTGAGTGACTTACTGGGTTTGAAGGATGAAGAGAGGTAGATTACAGGAAATATTTAGGTTTCTTACTTGTGAATGAGGAAGATGGTGCCACTATTCCCTGAGATAAGAAACACAGGAGGAATAATTTTATATAAATTAAATATATCACAGGAAGCTTTGGATTTAGATCTTATTTTTATCATTTTCTAGTTGGGGAAACCCGAGAGCAACAGAGATTAATTAAATTATTTGTCCATAACTCCACTGAAAGATGTCTAGCTGCCATAATAAATCACTTCTGTCTGACCTAAACCCATAATTTTCCTTCACACCAATGCTATATTGATACATAAAAATCAGAGCCAAATAATCTGTAGAAGATCACTTTGTATGTGATAAACCGTTTCCTGGTTTCTTATATAAAGTATCTTAGTACTTAACAAAAAGTGAGAAGAGGATAAAGTGGCCCCTCTCCAGTGCTAATGTGTGCTGGTCTTTTGTAGCCAGATAAAAGATTAGATTAACAGAAACAAAAATAGATATTCAGTCTCACAGACTTTAGAATCTCAAGGAAATGATCTCCAGATCACATTGTAAGAACCATAATTTTGTGCTTTAATTCTCTGAAAATCTGTTTGGCCCATTTCATTATAATGAAAGTGTGATATGGTAACAAGCCAGTTGGCTGCAGTCAAGTATTCTGTTGAAGGCTTCTACAATATATAAATGATGAATCTGGCTTACAAAGGGAATTTGGTGGTTAAATGAATTCCTGCTATTGCAGCACAACCTTTGGATGTTTCCTAGGCAACTAAAATACCTAAGAAATGGTGGCAGTTGAAGAAGAAAAGTGCTTTACAACTAAAGGGGAAAAAAAATACTCTTTTTTAAAATGGTGGTATGTAGCCAGACAATATTATGATTAAAAAAATTTACTGAATGAGTAATTTTCCATGATGTACAATTGAGAGCATTAAAAAAATAATTTAGGGCTAGGATGACTGTTTTATTTTTGTATTTTAGTTCCTTTTTTATTTAGTTGATTTACTATTCCTCATTTTACATTATCAAGTTGAACTTTCTACTAATCTCTTTCTATTTTAAGCAGCTTGGGCATTTTTAAAAATCTCTACCATATGTCAATTCTGTTCGGAGAAACTAAGTGTAAATCTACCTGTGAAAAACTATTTCTAATGTGTGAAGTGCATCTTTCAAACTGATAAAGATGATAAAAAGTATTCTGATCATGGCATAATGGACCCAACATGATCGAATTCAAATATACTTTTCACAGAATATGTGGAATTCAAGGTAGAGGAAAACAAATAGAAGGTTGTTGGAATATGTGAGCTGAGATGATAAGGGTCTGAGAAATAAATTTACAATGTTTGTGGTCATTTTTCAATCTTCAAACTATTTTTTATCAGAAATTAATAGTGCATTTTGTTCCATTGAACTTCAGAATATTCTAGTAGTTTCTCAATATCATGAAAAAAATCCTAAGTTATATTGGACTTAATATTACCTTTTTTTTTTTTAATAAAGGCAACGGGCCATATAATGATGACATTTTTTTCTTTCAGTCAGATGATAGTAGTGTTTGGTGTTTGCTATAGGATATCTTTTCCAGGGTACTCAGTTTTCAGGGACCTGCTAACCCTTCTTAGGCGAGGAAACTAAAAATACCATTCCTAAAATTCAAGTGGATCCAAAACATTTGAAAAGCATGTTCAAAAGCATCTTGCTCTCATCTTTTGTTCTTTGGTATTTATATTGACCCAGAACCCAGCGTGAATGTTGTGCTATTATGGATCATTGATTTCTACGGAATGTCCATGAAATCTCAATTTTACATTGCAAAGCTTTCTGAGAAAGACAGTGTTTTCCTTACTGATATCGTGCTTTAAAAAATACAACATATCTATGTGTTTCTTTCAGATTCTTTTAAAAAAATTAATTAGAAATCAAATTGGCAAAAGTAGCTTTACAAAAAAAAGAAAAAAAAGGAAAGGAAAGAAGAGTCTCAGATATTCTGGATAGATTTTGCCTACATAAATAGAAGTACTTTGAATAAAAAAGATTCAGACACAAAATAGGTTCTCCATAACAACACACGGAAATTTGGAAATTTCTAGATAGATTTATGAGAAATTTACCACATACTTCAAACTACATTACATTCTTCTAACATCTCTGATAGTGAATAAGCTAGAAAGATAGAAAAGTTTGAATAACTCAAAATTAATATGGAAAAAATAATTTATAGTTTTTAAGAAAATACTCTAATTTGAACTCAATTATTCTTTTAACACAAGTTGATTGGATATAAAATTATTTTTATTTCTATAAACACTTCAAGTAGAATTTCATGCATATAATATATTTAAAAGGTGGAATATTTGCATGATGTTGACAAGTTCATATTGAATAGGAAAAACGAAGCCTGACCTAACTGAATCTCAAGAATAGTCTGTTTTAAGGATTTACATAATCAAAGTAAATTTCAGCAGCATCTCCTCTGATGTAAAACTACATGGCCCTGCATTTAAATGGCATCAAAGAATAAATAGATTCATTAGGTCATGTTGCCCTGCCTATTAAAATTAAAGGAGAATTTTCTCTCTTAATACCAGTAATAGACGTTTTTCCCCAATGAACTGGTTTATTTTTATCTTATGGACACAATAACTAACCAACTGTGTTTCCCTTTTACATTGACCACTTATAAATTCAGAATTAATTTTGAGGACTACCTCTAGCAAGTAAGTAGAATATCAAGACATGTCTTTATTGCATTAATATTACTTCTTAAATAATCTTATTTGTTCTATAATTTATCCTTTGCTCTAACTTCCTTATACTATCTTTATTCATTCCTGTATTATTGGGATAGTCCATACTTGCTGTACTATCCAAACTCAAGACTTCCAGGGTTGATGCAACAGAAAAAGAAAGAGCATACAGTGAGTGATGTCCGCAGCACGACTGATTAAAACATCCCTGGTCATGTCCCTCCATCCACATTACCAATTTGGCATTAATTTGGCATTAATCTACAGACAAAAGTGCCTTTGTTGGAGTTACATTGAACCCAACACCATACGTTAAGGAACTAGGGAAGAGTCTCACTCACGATTGCAGTAATTAATAGGCATACACAACTCAGTCCTGGCTGTGGACCCTGCAGTGGCCCATGAACATCTGTAGCCCCTCTTGTTTGTGGTACAGGAGCCCCTGGAAAACTCCATCTCAGACAATCACCCACGGACAAGAGGGCCTTTGTGAAGTTCAGATTTCTAGTGAAGAAATTCCACCATACCTTGTTGGAGAAAAAAAAAACAAAAAACAAAAAACAGAAAAAAAAAAAAACACAACAACATATAAGTCTGGACACTTTGGAGAGAGTAAGAGGAACAGTTTGACTTTACCAATGTTACCCCTCCTCAAGGCAATAGGGCTCAGAGCCAAGAGAGATCTTCTCAGCCTGTGATTTTTACTGTTGAGGAAAGTGAGAGAGGATGTGTGAGTACCCAGCTTCCCCAGTTGTGAGGAATCCTGACAAAGAATCTCATTTCTCCCTTGTCCCATCCAGAATACTGAATCATGAGCTGCATGAATTGGTGGGGGGTGGAGGAGGAGATTGGGGAGCCATAGATAGGATGCTCAGAGGCATTAAAGGGATGCAGATTCTACTAACTGCATTGCAGACTCCATCAAGAGATGCCCACCCATGTACTGCTAGGGACATCTTGCCCATGGATCCCCCCACTGGTTCATGGGCACCCCCTACACACCTTACATTACACACAGACAGACACACACACTCCTTGTGACTGTCTTTCTATGGACACTCCCTATGGTAGCAAGAGTAAGCTTTGGCAAATAGCTAGTGAGCATGCACAGAAAACCAGCCAAAACATGCAGGCCAAGGAAAGACCGCGATCTTGAACTTTAGTGCCACCCTAGGGAAAACAAAAAGGAGCAGACAGCACTCAGCCTGGTACATTGCAGGATCAAAAGAAGGCATACAAGCTTAAGAATTCTGCCACAACAGGGAGCAAGAAGCATGGAGCAGGTATACCCAGAGAAGGTCTGAAAAAGGCTCAAAATCCCTAGAAGGGCTGATGAAAGATGTTTCTCTCTTGAAGGAAGTTAGTAGAGACTGGAAGAGGTGTCTATTACTTCAAATGTGAAGACAGCAACACTCTCTCTCTCTCAAATAAATAAATAAAATCTTTAAAAAAATAAAAATAAATAAAAAGGGAGGGAGTGAAAGAGTAGAATTTTTGTATGCAATCAAAATTAAATGGTTATCAAAATAAAATGCAATGTTATATCTATAATATATTTTATGTAAGCCTCATGGTACCCCCAAAACAAAAACCTACAGTAGATACATAAGAGATGAAGAGAAGGGAATCAAAAGATACCACTATAGAAAATCATCAGTTCACAACAAAGAGCAGCAGAGGGAGAAAGGGACAAGGGAACTAAAAATTAGCCAGAAAATAATTAAGTTGGCATTAGTGAGTCCTTACCTGTGAATAATTACTCTAAATGTAAATGGATTAAATTCTCCAATCAAAAGGTATAGAGTAGTTGAATGAATTAAAAAACAACACCCAACTGTATGCTGCCTACAAGAGACTCACTTAAGCTTTAAGGATGCACATAGGCTCAAAGTGAAGGATGGATAAGATATTCCACGTCTCTGCAAGTGAAAACCAAAAACGGGCAAAGGTAGCTACACTTACTTCAGACAAAATAGTCTATAAGCCAAAAACTATAACACAAGGCGATGAAGGTCATTATGTTATGATAAAAGAGTCAATTAATCAAAAAGTTATAACAATCATAAATATATATGCATCTGACATTAGAGAAGCAAAATATATTAAGCAAATACTGACAGATCTGAATGAAGGAAGAGATAACAATACAATATAGTAGGGGACTTCAATATTCCACTTTCAACAATGGTTAGATCATCCAGACAGAAAATCGATAAGGGAATGTTAGATTTGAACTATGCTTTAGACTAAACGGACCTAACAGTCATATACAGGACATTCCATCCAACAGCAGCAGAACTCACATTCTTTTCATGCATACATGCAAAATTTTTCAGATAGACTATATGTGAGGCCACAAAACAAGTCCTAATAAATTTAAGAAGAATGGATTCATATCAGGCATCTTTCCAAAGCACAAGAGTATAAAACTAGGAATCAATAACAGAAGGAAAGCTGGAAAGTTCACAAATGTGGAAATAAACTAAACACTTCAGCAATCAGTGGGTCAGAGAATAAATCAAAAAATATCATGAAACAAATTGAAATGTAAAGTTAACACAAAACTTAAAAGATGTCACAGAAGCAGTTCTAATTGGAAGCTATAGCAATAAATGCTTATCTCAAGAAAAAAAAAAAAAAAACCTCAGATAAACAAACTAACTTTACACTTCAGGGAACTAAAAAAAGACAAACTAAGCCTAAAATTAGCAGAAGGAAAGGAATCAACAAAGGCTGGAGCAAAAATTTATGAAATAGAAACCAGAAAAATAATAGGAAGGTCAACAAAACCAGGACCTGATTTTTGGGAAAGATAAACAAAATTGACAAACCCTCAACTAGACTAAGAAAAAAAGGAAGAGTCAAATAAATAAAATTAGAAATGAAAGAAGAGGTATGACAACTGATATCAGAGAAATACAAAGGATCATAAAATACTATTATAAACAATTATATGTTCCCAAAATTGGATAATTTAGAAGAAATTGACTAAATCCCTAGACGTACACAACCTGCAAAGACTAAATTATGAAGAAATAGACATCAAAACAGATCAATAATGAGTAAAAGGATTGAATCAGTAACCAAAATTTCATCAAAAAAATAACGCCCAAGCCCAGGTGATTTCACTAGTGAATTCTACCAAATGGTTAGAAGAATTAATATTAATCCTCAAACTGTTCCCAAAAAAATCAAAGAGAAGGAAACACTTCTAAACTCATTTATAAGGCTAGCATTACCCTGATACCAAAGTCAGAAAAGGACACTATAAGAAAAGAAAGCCACAAGCTAATATCCCTGGTGAAATATGAATGCAAAAATTCTGAACAAAATATAGTAAACCAAATTCAATAGCACATTAAAAGTATCATAGACCATGATCAAATAGGATTTATCCCTAGGATGCAAGGATGTCTCAACATACACAAATAAAATATACATCACATTAAGAGAATGAAAAATAAAAATCATATGATCATTTCATTAGATGCAGAAAAATAATTTGACAAAATTCAACATCCTTTCATGATAAAAATTCTCAACAAATTGGGTATAGAAGTAGAGTATCTCAACGTAATGAAGGCTATGTATAACAAGCCCACAGCTAACATCATACTCAAGGTGAAAGATTAAAATCTTTTCCTTTAAGGTCAGAATAAAAACAAAGGTGCCCACACTCACCACTCCTTTTCAACATAGTACTGGATGTCCAAGCCAGAGCAATTAGGCAAAATAAAGAAATAAAATACATCCAAATTAGAAAAAAATAGAAATGTCTTTATTTGCAGATTAATCAAAACTATTAGAACTAATCAATGAATTATGTAAATTTGCAAGATACAAAATCAACATACAGAAATGTGTTGTGTTTCTATACACTAACAATAAAATACCTGAAAAAAGAAATTTTAAAAGAATCCCATTCAAAACAGCATCAAAAAATATTTAAGAATATGGGGTGCCTGGGTGTCTCTGTGGGTTAAACTTCCAACTCTTGGTTTTGCCTCAGGTCAGGATCTCAGGGTGGTGGAACAGATCCCAGCATTGGGCTCTGCGCTCAGTGCAGAGTCCATTTGTTCCTCTGCCTCTTCCCCCTTGTCCCTCCCCCTGCTAGCATGTTCTCGCTCTCTTAAATAAATAAATAAATAAATAAATAAATAAATAAATAAACAAACAAAATTTAAAAAATGTATTTAGGAATAAATTTAACTAAGGAGGTGAAAGATCTGTACACTGAGAAGTATAAGACTCTGGTGAGAAAAACTGAAGAAAGTGCAAATAAATGGGACAATATCTCATGCCAAAAGAATTGATATTATTAAAATATCCATACTACCTGAAGCCACCTATAGATTCAGTGCAATTACTATCAAGATTCCCATGGTATTTTTTAGAACAAAAAGAAAAGAAAAAAGAAAAGAAAAAGCTCAAAGAGCCAAAGTAGTCTTTAGAGAGAAGAACAAAGCTGGAGGCATCAGACTTCCTGATTTCAAACTATAGTACAGAGTTATAGAGATCAAAACAGTATGGTACTGGCATAAAAATAGAAGAAAGGACCAATGGAACAGAATTAAAAGCCCAGAAATAAACCCTAACATATATGGTCAACTAATATTTAACAAAGGGGCCAATATTACTTAATGGGAAAACTACATGCAGAATGAAATTAGACCACTTATCTTATACCACTCACAAAAATTAACTTAAAATGGATGAAAGACTTAAAAATAGGACCCAAATTTGTAAAACTCCTAGACCCAAAGAAAATACAAAGAAAAATTCTTTGATATTGGTCTTGGCAATGGTTTTTTGAATATGATACAAAAGCACAAGCAACTAAAGCAAAAATAAATGGGACTACATCAAACTAAAAAGCTTCTGCATGATGAAAGAAACAATCATCAAAATGAAAAAGCAACGTACAGAATGAAGGAAAATATTTGAAAACCATATATCAGATATGGAGTCAATACCCAAAACATATAAAACTCATGCACTCAATAGCAAAAAACAAACAAACAATCTGATTTAAAGATGGAGAAAGGAACTGAATAGACATTTATTCAAAGAAGACATACAAATGGCCAACACATACATGAAAAGGTATTCAACATCACTGATTATCAGGGAAATGCAGATCAAAACTGCAGTGAGGTGAGGTATCTAACCTTATATCTTTTAGAATAGCTGTCATCAAAAAGAGAAGAGATAAAAAGTCTTAGCAAGGATGTGGAGAAAAGGGAACCCTTGTGCACTCTTGGTGGAAATGTAAATTAGTATAGACACTATGGAAAACAGTATGGAGATTTCTCAAGAAATTAAAAATGAAATGACTATATGATTGAGCAATCTCACATATATTTAATGAATATTACTCAGCTATGAGAAAGAAGGAAATTCTGCTATTTCGGCCAACATGGAATGGATCTTAAGGACATTATGCTAAGTGAAATTAGTCAGACAAAGACATGATATGTGGAATATATATGTGCATATATATATACACACACACACACACACACACAGTATATATATGTGGAATATATATATATGTATGTGTATATATATATATATATATATATATACATATACTGTACATATGTGGAATCTAAAGCTAAACTCACAGAAACAGAGAGTGGAATGTATTATTACTAGGGATGGGGGGACAGGGGTGGGGAATGGGGAGAACTTGGACAGAAGGTATAAAGGTTCAGTTGTAAGATGACTAAGTTCTGTGTATCCAATGTGCAGCATGGTGATTACAGTTAATAATACCGTATTATGTAATTGAATTTGCTAGACAGTAAATTGTAAATGTTCTCACCACAAAAAAGAAATGATAATGATTTGTGGTGAGAGCAGTGTTAACTAACCCTACTATGGTAATCATTTTGCCATGTATAAGTGTATCAAATCATGTTGTACACGTTAAACTTAGACAATGTTACATATCAGTTATATCTCAGTAAAGTGAGGAAAAAATTAGCAAAGAACAGTCAGCATATCTGCAATTAAGAATATCTGCTAGGGAATAACATAATTCATTTTGACTCTTCATACGTTGGCCATAACTGGTCTCATAACCTCAACTAACTGCAATATATTCTGAGGAATGTAGTGAAGCACATTCAGTATTGGGTAGTGTCACTCTGCTATACAGGAGGTTCTCAGTAAAGTGTCTTTGATGAAAATGTTGTGCACATTAGAGTGTATGACATTGTAACAAAAGGCAGAGGGATGATATTAATGAAGAAATCCTAGAGTTAAAAGGCTAGTTAATATGCCACATATTTGAAACAAATGGAAGGATAAATTGCAAATTCAAAAGAGGGCACGATAAGCCAATCTCAATATTTAGAGAATTTTGACAAATAATTGATTCACATTTTGAGCACTATCTCTTAGTATTCAAAAGAGAAATCCCAAGATTTTCAGAGTCACCTGGTAAAGAATCTCAAAGGTTTTTGAGAGATTCTATCATCACATATCATAACTTCAAGTACTCTTCTCCTTGAAGGGAAAGTAACAAAGCAGAATTATTCATTGGGGATTATGCTGATAAAATATTCACAGTTCCTATTAAAGCAATAATGTGCCAGTTTTTAAATTACTGAACTATTCTGTTTGTTATTTTCAAGGGAATCTTATTAGCAAAGATAGAACACACTAACATGATTTTGCTTTGGGATTCATCACATGTCTGATTAGAGAGTATTTAAAAGTACATTTCAGATATCCTCTCCTTACTTGCTATAAACAAGTTGAAATGACACTTAAGTATTCTCCGGGTTATAAAATTCAGAGGACATGAAGGAACACTGTAACTTGTGAAATTGTATCAGCAATGCACATAATAATGTAGACAGTAAAAATAAATAAAAGGATCAGCATTACAGTTTTAACTGTAACTAGATCTAATTCTGTATGCATAGAATTACCCCCAGAAGCATTCTGGAAATAATTTGTAGCACACAGCATCACCTTGTTCCAGAAACATCATAATGCAAGTTCATGGTTCAACTTAACATGGAAACTTAGTCACTTGCCCATTGAATGACCCAGTTAGCTTTGATCTGGAAATATATATCTTATCAAACAGAAAAAGTAAGTAGTTTTTTTCCCCCCAAATTTAAACTTCAATAATTGATTGATCCAATTTACATAAAGAACCCATTCTGATATAAGCAAACCAGATCTGTAAATCTGTATTTTTAAAAAAATTCAAAAGGTGACTTATCTATTTGTTCAATACCTCTTTAGTTTAATATAATTATCTAAAATAAACTGCCCATGTTGCTTCACAGCATTTTCACAGCATTTTCAAATTGTTGGGCAGAAAGTGAATTTTCATATTAGAAAATTGGTTAACAGTTTTTATTTAGTAAGAGCTCACGAATTAATTGCAAATAGTCATATATACCAACAAGAAAGTCAACTGTTTGCAAAAGATGGATATCCTAGTTATAAACTAAGGAAAAGTGCATTTTTTTTCTAATCAAGTAAGCCCTAACACAAGAAATGTGAAACCAGCAGATGTGCAGAAAATAAAGTCACACTTTATTACTACCTCCCAACTCTTTAAAATGAACAGGGAGGAGGGAGAGGGTTCTGAGGCCTGGCAAGATTAAGACTGTTAGCTCTCCCTAATCCAGGTATTAACCCTGTGATCTGGAGGGCCATGAGGAATCTGGGGTCTGGTTCATCTGGTCGAGAGACTGACAGTCATTGTATAGGCAGATCCCAACAGGTGGAGCAGCATGAGCATGGAACAGAGTGGTTGCCTTGTTGGATTTGCCTTTCCCCCCCAAAAAGCATCAAGGGGAGTGCCTTTTTTTAATAACTAACTCATCTAGTTATGACATTTATCAAAAGGCATGGATTTATAAGCACAGTTGACCTCTAGATAAAGCAACGTCACTAAAACCAACCACAGTCATAATTCTTACATTGTACTTGCCCACAAATTTAAATTTCTAACACAATTGCATCACTTTGTTTATGATTTAGAACCTATAGCATCAACTTATTTAAAAGTCCATCTGGTGACCAGAAAGAGATACTCTTTTCTAAGAAAGTATTTACTTAGAGGACATAAACCCCTCAAGAAGGATTTTCCTGAGAATTTGAAAATATATCTCACAGCTAAGGAAGCATGGAAAATGTTTGCCCTAAATAATAGCATGCAGGTATTGATATAAACAAAGGCGTTTATGAAGATGTGCGGACCAAACGGAAGCCTGGTAGATATGCTGTGATTGATGTGAGCTCAGAACCTAAAGGAACATAATGATAATGTAAATAAATGAAGTGGATCAGGAATAAAACGTAGAAAAATGAAATGTGTACTTCCTGGTTCCAGAGGTCAGCTGCTGCTTAGCTCCAGCCAATTACTGACATGCAGAAATGTGGGCTTGGTATTGCCAAATCTGCTTTTTAAGTAAACTGAGAAATATGGGAAGGCTATAAAAAGGGATGTTTTTGAAAAAGGGTAAGTGGAACAAATATGGTAAGGGAAGGAGCAAGAAGGGAAAAACTGAAACAGATGGTCAGGTGCATTAAGGAATGGGGGAAGGCTGTAGCTTCCAGCAACAAGGTATTCAAGTCTCCATCCCCGCCTCCATGTTTCAAAGGCATTATCTTAACTAATGATCTAGTGTCCAGTCTATGTTACTTATTTCACACACTTATATATTGTTTCACAGAGCAAAGTGGTGATCTAATTAGTGCCAGATAAATATACAGGTGACGCTGAGAAAGCTCATAGACTAAAAGATTTGTTGTACTCAAATATATTGTAATCTGCAAATTCGATGCCAGGAGCTGTGCAAGTGCAGAAAACAAGGAAAGTTTTTTGAAAACACGAGTAGGTTTTTGGATAGAGACTAAATTCAAGTCAGTTCACCAAATGAAATCTCATATTTGACTCTATGAAGTTGAGTGCTTTTACTAAGTTTATGCATATTCTAAGTAGGTTAACCTCATTTTTAACTCAGTAGATGTATACTACTTTATATTGAATTTTTATAAAATTCATCAATTTGAAATTATGAAGGTGAACATGATATATATATTTAGTTCTACTTTTAGGCCTATCCTCTAGTCTACTTTTTGTAATGAGATTTTATAAACATTAATGGGAACATTAGCTTATTGAAAACTCATGAAATAAATGAAACTTACATGTATCCTTTTTGTAACATACCAACTGTGTGCTCACCCTGAGTCAGGCACTGTGCTAAGTGCTGAGTATGTAATGGTTTAGAGTAAAAGAATAGGCAGCAATGCAAAAGGCAACAGGAAGATGGCATAGAGATGAAAGTGTTAATGGTGGACAAAGTTGAACTTAAGGTGAAAAGTACAAACAGGAATAAGAGGATTCCCTTTTACTAATAATTGTTGTGAGCTAAAATTCAGATGGACATCATTAACTATTTGAAATGTTAAATTACATAAAAATATCTAAACAAAAGCTTCTGGAAACAAAACGAAAACATTAACAGAAACATGAAGATGTGTGTCACCCTTTATACTTTATCAATAACTATCCAGTAATATAAATATCAAAAGGGCAGAGGACAACGATCTGCATAGTTTAATACAATTACATATTATTAATACTAACAAACATACCTGGTTATCTATAACAAGAACAGAAAAGAGAATATCTTCACTACACTTTTAAAAAATTGTTCATACATTAAGGCACAAAGAAACCTCCATAAAATTTCCAGAAGCCAAAAAAGATAAACTTTAAAATGTGTAACAAATATAAAATATCAACTACTTAAATTTTTGAAATTTAAAAACTCCTTTCTAAGCCATTATTCAGTCAAAAGGAAAAAAAATAATTTCCTACTTTATTTAGCTATCTAGGAAAATAAAATTAATGATACCACTCTACATAAAAGGATGCAACTAGGTTTGAACACAAGCAAAATCATAACTTCAGCATTTTTTCAACACAAACCAAGAAAGAATAAAAATAAGCAGATTTCAACAAAGAAACAAAAAATAAGCAAGTAGGACAATTTTAATAAAACCAATGCATTAATGCATTTCAAAATGGAAAAAGAAACTGAATAGATTGTATTAAGATCAGTTTTTCTAATAAATAGTAAATTAAAAAGTGATGTGCTAGGTGAAGCTTAAAGATTAAAAAAGTAGATGTTTTGCATTTATGAAAGAAATATTTTTCCATACACACACACACATGCATGCACACATATCCTATATAAAGAGATCCCAAAAGTTGCCAAAACTGTCTCAAATTGATTTTTACCCCAAATGTTCTGCTCCTAATAATTTCTAAAAATACTTTCTTCTTTAATCCAACAGTCTGAAGCCTATTTGCCTTTCCCTCAAGAAGGTGGCTCTCATAAATTACTTTTAGTATGATCTTATATATTGTTAACATAGTTTCTTTTTCACTGAAATAACTAGCACTCAATTCAAACTAGCTTACTAATAGCAACAAAAGGTGGAGGAGAATAAATGTGGGCAGGGTGGGTTGCACACTTTGCATTAGGCAGGACTACATCCGGGACTTTTGTCACTATTTTCTTGCCCTTTCTTTACATTTTTCATCTCTGCTTCTGATTTTGTATCAGCCTTAACTTCTCCTATCACCATTGGCTTCCAGACTTCTTTTCCTGCCCATCACTCAACACTGTAAATGTGGTTGATGAAATGGGTGCTAGCCATTAGCATCACATCCTCCAACTAAGAGATACTGAGGTCATATCTATGACCCAAGAGATAAAGTAGATAACATAACAGGATCAGGAATCAAAATGGATTCAGACATTTTACCATCAACTCTGAGAGATAGAAGGCAGTGGTTATGTAATTCTGAAATGAACACCATATGCTCTGAAAATATTCCAAGGAAAAGTTTTCTATCCTAAAATTATATTCTCAGCCAACTTTTTAATCATATACAATGATCAATTTTCTATAATGCTGTGTTTCCAAAATTTACCGCATGTGCATCTTTCTCAGGCAGATATACTGAGATGTCCTTCACCAAAAAGGAGTAAATCAAGAAGGAGGGAGAGGTAAATTCAGGGAACAGGGTATCCATCACAAGAGAGAGAAGAAGAAGATTCCAAGCCAAGAGGAAAGCTACTCAATAGAGCAAGAGAAATAATTAGTCCAGACTGGAACAGGAGGATGAAGGAGTCCAAAGGGATATATCTAAGAAAAAAAAAAAAAAAAAAAGGTAAATAACCAAAGGCATTTTAAGTGGTATCAGAGAGTTTGGAGCCAAATTATTTTATTTTTTTAAAGATTTTATTTATTTATTTGACAGAGAGAGACACAGTGAAAGAGGGAACACAAGCAGGGGGAGTGGGAGAGGGAGAAGCAGGCTTCCCACTGAGCAGGGAGCCCGATGCGGGGCTCGATCCCAGAACTCTGGGATTATGACCTCAGCCGAAGGCAGACGCTTAACGACTGAGCCACCCAGGCGCCCCAGGGGGCCAAATTATTTTAAAAACTGAGATGGAAAAAGTGGGGAGGAAAAAGTTCTATAAAAAAAATAAAATAAAATCTTAATATGCAGTTTTCTCAATTGTAAGTCGTATTTAGCCAACTGTTAAGAGCATAAACACTGAGTAATAGCCTGACCTTATTATATCAGAACACTGTATTGGCTGAATAGAGGAAGGGAAGTATACGTGGTGAGAGAGTATTAGATATTTAAATATCTTTCATATTAAACATTCACTATACAATATCTAACATTAAATATCACATAGAAATATGTATATGTATGAGCATACTTTTAAAAAGCATTGAAGAATATAGTCATTGAGAAGCATGAATTGAATTGGATTGGGGGACTGCTCTTTTTCATTATAAATTTAACATTTGAATTTCTTTACCTATTTTATTTTTATAAAAATAATTAAAATAATGCATTTTTAAGGAAGAGGCAATTTTTCTGCTGGTTCCAACAGACAGAAACACTTCCAGCAAACATCACATGCCCAACTCCTCTGACCAGGGGAGGGGCTATTGATTAGAGAGAAACTCATTACATGTCTGCCTCTGTGATCGAAGGAGAAGGATATTTTATTAAAAGACAGTCATAAGGTGGGAAATGAGGTCTTTCTGACTAATATGAAAAAAGGTGCATGTAGGTGGAATATGTTTAATACCTGAGAAAACGTACTGGCTTCTTCGTATATCAAATATCATTTAAACATAGTATATTTTTGAAGATTTCTATAGTTAGATGAGTAAACCCTATTCTGGCTACAGAAATTTTATAGACAGACCTCAATGAAAAATTGAGTCTTGTTTAATTATTAGTTTGATTAGTCCAAATTCAACATATTTTAAAATTCTACATGAATGTTTCCCAAGGCAAAACATGCAGAAGGTTAGTAGAGAACCATTTGATTTTTAGATTGACATGAAACAATAGGCATTATACAATGTCAGTGAATACTTGCACTAAAAATAGAACAGCCTCAAGAAAGTGAAGTATCTCATGGTGTTAGAGCTTCTATTAAAAACTAAATTAATACATTCACTCTCAGTTGAAATTTTTAGTGAGGTTGGTTATGCGACTTGCTAGTGAACATGTGCTGTGATTCTTTCTTTCATTGACTATTTTAATTAAATTTTTTTAATGAGGAGAAAAAATAAGTCAGAGGCTATAGAACATATGAAGAACAATGAAAATAAAGAATGTTCTGAAATATGTGATTTGACAACACTGCTGAGAAGCAGCATGGTGTAATGGTGGCAGTTTCTTGTTCAAGTTCTGGCTCTGCCTTTCTGAGCTGTAGGACCTCAGTCAGTGTACTTGATCTTTCTCTGCCTCAGTTTCAACACGGATAAAGGAGGGATAATATTAGTGTCTGTGTCATACTGTGCCTATGAATATTTGATGAAATAATATATGTAAAGTATTAAGATAATGCCTGGCACATAATTAAGCCCTAGCTAACTAGTAGCTATCGTTATTGCTCTTTTCTTAATCCTATGTTTCCTTTTGATACAGCATGCTACATATCTTTCTTATCTTAACTGAGAATTTTTGTTGTTACTCATTTGAAAAAAATATTCTGAAGTACTGGGGAGCTCAGTTAACGCTATTCCTTGGGAAGGTACTGATGATTATTTTTCCATCTTTAGTGTCTGATCCAGAACGCTTTATGCCTGTAAAATATTCAGTTCATGGAGATATGGAATTGAATGGAAGGACAACGGTCAGTTGTTAGCACTTAAAAGAAAGAAATTAAAGGGATTGAGACTCAGAAGAGAGGTTTTTCTACTAGGTATGTTTCTTGAAAAATTATCTAGAATCATTTCCACTAGCTTAATTCTTACACATATCAGCAAATACTTGTCTTTCAAAGGCATTTCTAGGTGCTTCTTAACTACAGCGGTAGCTGTTCACAGAAATACAGCCAGATCTCTCCCACCTTCTTTGTTCTCTTTCTTAGGTCAGCCCCCGTCACTGTCACCACACCACCAGGACACGGACTTTCCTGGCCGCTAGAATTAAAGCATACTTGTCATTTCGTGTTTGATCTTTTAGAAAAATAGATGCAGTGTACTAATTGAATATAATAGAAAGGATAGTGGGATCCTAAAACATTACAACTGCTAAGAATTTGCTGAGGCCCAAATGCTTTATTTGTTATTAAGCAAGTGGATTCCAAGAGGCAAAATAGTTTGCACAAGTTTGAATAGCTAGTAAATGGCAAAACGAGAAATAGCGTATGGATCTTTTAAATCCAACATTAGCACAATTTTTTTACCTTGTTGTCTACTAAAGTTGAGACATATGGTACTATATAACCTTAATGGTTTTGTTTAGTTTTATCATATATAATAAAAAAGACACATTCTCGACAGTAAACACTACTCAAGCCACTAGAACGAGTAAGGCAACCTTGTCTTGTTGAGTTTTAACTGTTTAACCATACTGTTTTGTTTTTTGTTTTTTTTTCATGCTTAAGAAAATCACTAAATTTGGGCGCCTGGGTGGCTCAGTTGGTTAAGTGACTGCCTTCGGCTCAGGTCACGATCCTGGAGTCCCGGGATCGAGTCCCACATCTGGCTCCCTGCTCAGCAGGGAGTCTGCTTCTCCCTCTGACCCTCTTCCCTCTCATGCTCTCTGTCTCTCATTCTCTCTCTCGCAAATAAATAAAATCTTAAAAAAAAAAAAAAAGAAAATCACTAATTTTATCAGGTAACTTAATGTTGATGAAAATTCCTTCTATGAGTCAGTAAGTTTTTGTAGCATGATGTATCATTAGGTTCTTTCATTACCATTCCAAAACATTTCATTACATTCCTGTTTGGGAATGGTAATGCCTAGGCTTTGTTCTATATGCCTAGGCTTTGTTCTATAACATTAGCATGTATAAATTATGCCTAGGCTTTGTTCTATAACATTAGCATGACCATATGACTGTATAAAGATTAGTTATGTATCTCTCTTCTGTATTCACACCCTATTACTTTCATCATATTGCTTTCATAGAAGCACCTCTAATTGATCAGTTTAAACCAAATCTATTGGATTGATTTATTTCTGAGACAGGCAAGAGATTATGTTTGCTGTCAATCATGTGTTATTTCATTTTAGTAGTTAAACTTAGAAAAGAAGAGGGAAAACTGGGCTATATATATATCCATCATTGTATCCAGATGTAGAACGTATCCATCCAGGTCTCCAGTTAGATATGGAGCAGCTGATGCCTGTGAGCCAGATGACTTAACTTCGGATTATACCTACCTTCCTTTATTATTAGTAAATTCTAAAATGAGCCATTATTAGTCATATACACTATTAGAAACACCATATGCAGAAGAAAACTCATATTTTTTATCTTCAGTATTTTAAAGAAGACTTAGCATTATGTGACAAAAGCAAAATAAGATGTCCCAAGGCTATATTTGCTTGCGCTCAAATTGTATTTGTTTATCAAGCTAACAAATATCCATTAATACCTGCTATTACCTTGACTTATTTCTAGATGCAAATATAATACTACCAACTCTAATAATAAGATATACAATATCTATCTATATAATAATAATGATAATATTGATAATGATAGATACTAATTGGTCACCAGCAATGTGCTGGCATTATATTATATCTTGCCTTTAATAATCAAAATATCCCTGAAAGGCAGATATTCTTAACTCCTTTTATAGATAAGTGAGCTAAAACAAAGAAGTTAAGCATTTTCCTCAAGTTCTGATCAAGATCTGTCTGAATTTAAAATATGTATTCTCTGCACCCCTTTTTACCTATCTTGACATAAAATAGCACTTTGAACACTCTAGACGCTTAAAGGAGGATAGTCACTGAGTAGTAAAGGAGCCTTTTGAGTTAAGTGAGAACAACTTTTATATACTTGGCTCTCCCTACCTTCTATTTTTCCTCTTTTCTCCCTGTTGTTATATATCTTTATCTCTTCCTACTTTTCCATTGATTATACTTTTATTTTTCCTCTGCCTTATTTCTTAGTCTCCTGGTGGGTTTCCAAAAAGTAGAGATTCCATCATTTCATTTCAGTAAAGTAATTATGGTGCTTATCCCCATAAAACCGCGTGGCAGTGCGTGGCTCAGAGACCTGAGTAGATAAAGGTGAGCTAAGTGGATTGGCCTTCCCTTTCTTCTTCTTCTTATGGTATCTCCCACTTACCTTCCAGATCAAGATGATGACTCTCTAAAACTTTAAGAACTTTCCTGAAGTAACATCCAGGATCTTTGTATAATGCTTTGGCACAAATGAATCTTCTTTTTAATTTCTCCCTAAACTTTGCAGTTCAGTTAAATTTTTCCATCATAGTTCTGCCTGATTCTAATTGTCAATAAGGAGGAGATACTCCATAATCTAAACCTATTTCTGTCAAGAAGCCAGGATTTAGAAGACCTGTGCCCTTTGCTGTTCATCTTTTTATTTTTCTTTCCCTTTCTTGAAAGTATAATGTGCAGACAGAAAAATACACAAATTATAAGTCTATAACTAGAGAAATTACAGCAAGGTGAACCCACCTACCCAGGTTAAGAAACAGATCCAAGAAGCTACCCTTTGTTTCTTATTAATCACTACACCTTTAGTCTTCCTTTCAAAGGTTAATATCAAGTCAAAACATTTGCGCAAAGTTGTTTTGTTGAGAAGAATAATGAGATTTTAATGCATTCATATATGTCGCATCAAAACATGTTGCAAGGGGCGCCTGGGTGGCTCAGTCATTGGGCGGCTGCTTTCGGCTCAGGTCATGATCCCGGGGTCCTGGGATGGAGCCCTACATCGGGCTCCCTGCTCAGCGGGAAACCTGCTTCTCCTTCTCCCACTCCCCCTGCTTGTGTTCCCTCTCTCGCTGTGTCTATCTATGTCTAATAAATAAAATCTTAAAAAAAAAAAAAAGCTTGCAAGTGTGTGGGAATAAGTGTGAACAACATAGGCCATTGCTCGAGCTGAGTTATGAGCATATGGAGGTTCGTTACATCACTCACTCTACTTTTGAATATTTTTGAAAATCCTCATACTTATAAATATTAAAATATCAAAAGTATGACATGTAACAATTTTATGTTGTCTCAGCATGTGTCAGTAACACTATGCAGTGTGCAATACAACCATTCACTAATCTACACCTCTCTATTTTGTTCATCTCAACATATCTAATAGATCTTCTTCTACTTAGTCTGAAATAGGGTGCTCATTCCACAATTTCTGGCTACCCTGGGGAACAAGGTGGGACTCCAGCAAATGAGTTCAAGTAGTACAAATGTCAAGTTAGTGCTGCATCACCATCTAGAGGTTGAAATGATAACTGCAAACTTCCTCACTTCATTGAACCATCTATAATATGGTTTGAATCTGAATATACATAGCTGTTAATGTGGATGTAGAGAAAATAATGTTTGCTATTGTTTTCTCTCCAGCTGAGTTTCCAGAAAGAGATCATAGCACAAAGCAGGAACCACCTGTATCTGCAGATGGCGTGGAGAAGCATAAATCATAGAACCACGCATCAGCAGCACTACATGATCCTACCAGACTTGAGCCTCCCACATGTCAGACAAACCACCTACAGAAGGACCACAGTGGTGTCAGTGTTTTTTTAAACACATTCCTGATAATGAAATCCGTGTTGAACTCAATGGAAGTGACTTTTCTTTTTTCTTGGCAGTCAACTGTTTACACCAACTGGCAATTGACTGTTTAGATTATTCTCTCTCCGTAGGCATGACTATGGGAATAGAGTAGAGATGTCCTTGGGCTTTTTGAGACTATTAATATATATTTACTTCCATTGTTCTGGTAGCTACAGATAGCATCCTTTTTCATCTAAAAGGGAGAAATCATTATAATAGGTGTTATGTGAAACAAAATGCCATGCACTAATTAATATTAATGATGTTATTAATTCATTGTTCAATTATTATTTAAATTATATCCAAAGTCATGAAATGAATTATTAAGGTAAAACTATTGGTTAATCCCAATTGTTTTTTTTTCATTTTTTTATTCAATAAATGTTTATTGAGTTCCTCCTGTATACCAAAAATTGTGAGAGAATTTCTTACCTATGAGAAAGCCATAATCTAGAGCAACTCATCCAAAATACACTCAAGTACATAGGAAATCTGAGTGATAAAGTTTATTCTTATTGGGGAAATGGAAAAATGCTAGGAAAGACATCATTTTGGAGGACGAATAAAAATTGTCAAACTAAAACTGTGGACAAGGACATTGTGGACAGAAAGTATATATTAAAAAGATTTTAAGGACATTGTAAGGTATTCATGTGGAAAAGAAATAGTTGTGGCTGTGGCTGAAGAAGCATTCTGGGGTTAAATTAGAAATGGCTTTATATACTTCACTAAGTAGTTTGAGCTGAAATCTATAAGCAGAGAGTGGATGACTTAGGTCTTTAAACGGGCAAGTCACAGACTATCTATCTGCTTTAGAAAAGCAAGTCCAGTGAGAGTATCCACAAATAACGGGAGAAGTGAAGTCATGAGAATCTTGGAGGGTACTCCAGTAGTCTAAGGGAGAGATGCTGAGGACTTCAGCTGATGTCTTATGCTGAGGTACTATAAGTTTGTGAACAATTAAATATAATATGGGGAAAAAAAGAGAGCATTTTTGAGAATACCTGTGACGTTCTTAATGATATTAATGAGCAGATGGGAACATCCCTCTCCAACACAGAACTTCAGGGAAAGAAACATTTTTGTGTGAGATTTTGACATATTTGCTTTCCATTACCATGGTACTAAGGTGGGTGGGGATGTCTAAAGGACAATTGGAAATATATTTCTAAATTTCCAGGAAGCTACAAAAAATATAGGTAGCATCTGGTGATGGTGGTACTAGATTAGTTCATTATAGCAGTGTATGCTCAGTGCAAAGTAACATGAACCCAGGATACTATGTTGGAGAAGAAAGCCAGTCCTCCTTTTGCTCCTGCCATACCCCACTTCCCTTGGCATTCCTGAAGCCGTAATCATTCTACATCTTAATAGAGTATTTGCCACTGTTCTGTTTGTGACACTTTAAGTTACTGGAAGAAGTCTGATTCTTGAGATTAACCAAAAATATAGTTGGATATAATTTTTCAAATCGTTGGAAATCTCAAGCATCTATTTCCCTTAGAAATTCATGGAGGGAGACAGCATTAGACAGCATTGGACATCCATTAAAATAGATGTAGGTGGTATGTTTAACTTTGCTGTGCCTTGGTTTTATCACCTGTAAAATGGAGATGATAATAATAATAATAATAGTACTTAGTTGTTGGAATGTAATGTTTTTTGAGCAACTTAATATTTATATAACAATCGGAACAGTATCTGGAACAAATTAAATGCAATAAGAGTGTTTGCTAAATAATACTGATGACTTTAATAGTTTTCTATTGCCTCTGCCAATGTGTATGAAATTAAGGGAATCGAGCTTGACTTTATCATTGCAAAAACATAATGGATCACTTTTTTATTAGTTTATTTGTTAGCTTTTTAAATCCTGGAATGATGAATGAATTCAAGAAATGTTGATGTGGATGTTTCTGCATTTTTCCATTTAATCTTTACTGTAAGATAGCTTGCCTTTTCAAATTTTTAAGTATGTGTTTATTTGTGTTTAATCCATAGGAAAGGTCGTAGGGAAAACATTGACAGTTGGAGATATCCAAACAAAGCGTCACAGTATGTCCCTGAGTGAAGCTTGAAGAATTTTACATTCCATGTGACAATCATTCCAGTAGCAGTGAAAAATGTCAGTTTTCAGTTTGTCCTAAAATAATGGCAACAGTGTAAATGAGACAGGGAGTATGTAAAAAAAAAAATAGAATCATGATGTTCATAATGTTTATATTCTCTGTTACTTGTTATGACTTTTCAGTCAATTTTATTACTGAAATCTGAAAATCACACCTATCAGACACTTATAAGACCCTGAGAGTCAAAAAGTGGTCCTTAGACCAATAGCCTTGACCTGACCTGGGAGCTTTTTAGAAATTCAGATACTCAGGCTTCATCCCAGACCCTCTAAATCACAATCTGCCTTTTAACTAGACTCCCAAGTGATTTTATGAATATTAAATTTGAAAATAACTGAATAAGGACACCTAGGAATCAGGAACAGATTGACAATAAATAGGGTTGTTGGAGAGTAAAGACCGAACAAATGACCCACCCTCTAGCTCTACTTCACTAAATTTCTGAAATAAGCCTACTTTATAACTATACTCATTACATTTATTTTTATTCCACAAATATTTATTAGGAACCTATTCTGCATTAGTCACTATTCTGGGTTCTAAAGACACAGTGGTGAACAAAGTAGACAAAGTTCTTTATACTCACATTTTAATGTTATAATGAGGTCCAAGAGAGCTAGAAGAAATTCTTATTTAAGAACAAGTATTTAAAGAAGTGGGTTTCTCTATACATGTGAAATTTTCCCTGAAAAACGTTTACATATTCAGTTTTAGATTCAGTTACTGCCTAGTTCTTGCTCAAATTCTGGGTCCAGATTGACTGGGTTCAAATCCTGACTCCCTTACTTCAGACAAAACAGTTAACCTTTGTGTTCCTCAGATATTTTCATCTAAAAATTGGGGGAAATAATAGTGTCTACATCAGGACATTGTTGTGAGGATTAATGGGATTTGTATATAGAAAGTACTCAAGGCAGTGCCTGGAATTTGGGAAGCACTGTGAAAGTGTGAGAGATTGTTACTGTTGGTGTTTGTGAAAAGTTATTAGTGGTATGTTTCTTTTCCCTGAATATGAGTTTTGAGGCAGTAGCTCTAGTTTTGAAATATGTGGACAGTCTGTGGGAAAAAAACAAACAAACAAAAAAACCTACCAATGATTCTGAAGTATTTGCATTAGTTAATCTATAGTAAATGCTAACTAAATTCTGGTAAAGAAGACCAGCTTCTACAATGTCTATCCTGGATTGAAATCTGGGCGAGAAGTTTCCTTTCCTGCATTTTGCACAGTCAGAGAGAAAGTATGCATGCCCTTCTAATTCACTTTGAGCTTTGCTCGTGTCCCCAAGCTCTTAGAGTTTAATCTCAGCTTCCCTATTGGTCAAGGTTATTGGTAAATGAGCAGGAAGTTAATTCTTGCTTACTTTGGCTTCTTTTTTTTTTTTTTTTTAAGATTTTATTTATTTATTTTAGAGAGAGAGAGCAAGAAAGCACAAGGAGGGGGAGGGGCAGAGGGAGAGAGAGAGAGAGAAGCAGGCTCCAGGCTGAGCCAGGAGCCCAATGTGGGGATCAATCCCAGGACCCCGGAATCATGACCTGAGCTGAAGGCAGACACTTAACCAACAGAGCTACCCAGGTGCCCCTTTGGCTTCTTTTCTAATCTTCCCATGTGTTTTAGTGAAATCTCTCCAGGAGATGATTTTTTTTAAATAGTATAATAATCAAAACATAACAAAACTGGTGAAGCCATCGAAGCAATCAAAATAGTGGTTCTATTGATAGGCATTTTTTTTTTCTTCTTGTACAAGTGGAAATAGGATTTCTTTCAATTAATTCACATTCCTTACTAATTCTTTACACATTTGGAATGTTTATCCCTGAAGTGGTCTCTGGTCTGAACTCTAAAAAATTATATAAACCAGGGGTGTAATATACACAATTGCATACAAGTTCACTTGCTGGGAATGGCCAGCAATCCCTGTACCAACGGATGAAAGATTACTCCAAACTTTGCAGTGAAAGAGAGGAGAAGGCAAGGGGGTCAACGCTCAGAGACAAAGACCTTTTGCTCTTCTTTGCTCCCGCTTTTTATTGGTCCTTCAGGATAATCACAAATTATGACTGATTATGTGAAGTACAGGGAGGAACCTCTTTGAATTTTGATACGAGTTCAAATCCATCACATTTTATAGGTAAAGAAACAGTGCTGATGAGAGAATTTGCTCTGACTCATTGGTCTCTTAGTGACCAAACGAAGAATCAGAAGTCAAGTTCAGGGACCCTAGTTTTATTATACTGCCTTGTAGTCCACAAAATCGAGTATTTATCCATATTTTCAATTAAGATAAATTATGACCATAATGATATAGAAATATATGCATAATAGTACTTCTCAGAAGAAAAGCCTAGAATATGAACTAATAAATCTGGAAAGGAACATTGAGAAAATATAAATACATGGTTGTTATTTGTCAAAAGATTAGGTATAGAGGTTCAAATTCAATTTTCAAAACAGCATATGCAATTCTCTCTGTAATTTTGGCAAATTATTTCAATAGCCTGTTAACACTCTTCATTCGGAGATCCTAGGGGCTTGTAATTATATCTCAACTTTTAAAACCATATCATTATCCATTTAGTTAATAGAGTACATTGATAAAAATCACAGTATCCCCTGGTGTGCACTAAAATTGTTAAGCAGAATAATTTATGCAAATTACTTATAGAGTTAATATATGTTAAATGTGTTTAATTACACTGCAGAACTTAGTTCGCTGCAGCACACACAATTATTTTTAATTATAAAAACACATATTTTGGAGATTTATGTTCAACCCATCACACTGCTGGTTAATACTGCTTTTCTTCCTTGTTCCCAGAAATAAATTAAAGAAAACAGATTAATAATTAGTGCCAGAATCTTCTTGTTACTGAAAAGCTTATGTATATTTTAATTTTAGCATTCTCCTAAATATAAAAACTACCAAATGCTTTCTGGGCCTTATTTAAAATAAATACTTACTACCAAGGGATGGTAAGGAAACTAACAGAAGAAACTACTTAAGGACATAATGATATTTACCTCTGGGTAGATAAAGAAGAGGGCAGAAATTTTTGTTTTTATTACTTTTTTTTATTACTTGATTTTTAATTATATATGAATTACTTTGATTAAAAATTAAATGTAAGAAAATGTACATGTACATACACAATAATAGAAAACAGTATTCACCCATAATCTTTCCGATATTAAACATTTCTACTTTGATTTATGTAGAAAGGATGGCTGAACAATGAATATTCAAATGTTAAAGACCGATCAAATGATGTAAATAAACCTAAGAATTTCCAATTTTAGAATAAAAGGCCCCTTTCATTAGCATTATTTTTCCCCATCATGATATTAAGTACTAGATTTGTAATATATACACACATATGGGCAACAAAATTACGTCTTACATTTCAGTAACAACGATGTGATTTTTCCATGCCAAAGTCGAGTTTACAAGAGACCTATGCATCTGCCTATTGTATATCAACCCTCAATCTTAGAAGTTGCCCCACAATTATCTTTCTTTATTTAATACAATTAAGCACTGAATACTAACCTCTTATTAATGGAAAAGTCCTCAATGATCTCATGGACCTCTTCGAGATTATCAGTTATTTGAATGTCAAGGAACTTACTTTTTTATCTTTGTATACATTCAGTGCTTATGTCAGCACTTTGTGCATAGTAGGTATTTTTTTAATTATTTAAAAACAATTTCCTCATTCCTACTGTTACAAAATAGTGTAATAATGATGTGATAGTAATGACCAATATATTTGCAGTACTTACATGTGCCAAGTTCTGCTTTAAGCACTTTGCATGTGTATCAGCTGATTTAATCCTCACAGACCCACGGTGTAGATATTAATCTCATTAATTATTAATAATTAATCCATTTTACAGGAACTGAGTAAAGAGGCTAAATAATTGGCTCAGGGCCATACAGCAAGTTAGAGTAAGGTTTGAGATCAGGCCATTGGACACTAGAATTCTTTCTATGTAACACTGAATTTTTATTAAACAATGAATCCTCTTGAAGATACTTCTGGTAGACAGTTCCCCAAAATTTAGCTTTGTGATAGTTAAATCTAATCAAACACAAAAACTCAAATGTGTACAACCCCTTAAAGCAGTGTTCTCAAAAGTGCCTGGTGTATAGTGCAGGGATACAGAAGAGGATCTACTGCAGCGGTCAGAGGAAAATGCAGAATGTCTGTTTCAATCTTTGTTAGCTCTCTTTTTTCTTAATTTTGGAGGTGTTTTCGGTATTTTTAAGATGTAAACCCTATTATATTATAGTAGTATATTTATATGATTTATAAATGAGTGACATGTAGGTGTTGGTGGTGCCTGTATACTTTTTTGTTTGTTTTTTTATTTTATTCTCTTATGTTAATCACCATACATTACATCATTAGTTTTTTTAATTATGTTATTTTAATCACCATACATTACATCATCAGTTTTTGATGTAGTGTTCCATGATTCATTGTTTGTGCATAACACCCAGTGCTCCATGCAGAATGTGCCCTCCTCAATACCCATCACCAGGCTAACCCATCCTCCCACCCCCCTCCCCTCTAGAACCCTCAGTTTGTTTCTCAGAGTCCATCGTCTCTCACGGTTCGTCTCCCCCTCAGATTTCCCCCCCTTCATTCTTCCCCTCTTGCTATCTTCTTCTCATTTTTATGAGTATATGAGGTATAAAGTTGGGACATAATCATCTTAGAGAAACTACCCAGAATTTAGAGAAAAATAAGATTTAGGGTAATAAGGTATATGCCCTTCTCTGCTAGAATATGTTAGAGTAGTTATGTGTATTCTTTCTGAGCCTCCTTTTCTCATCTATAAAATGGGAATATTAAGTACCTTTAGAGTTTTGTTGTGATGACCAAATGAATAAAATGGGTGTGAACTTTTTAAAAGCATAAATCTCGGGGCGCCTGGGTGACTCAGTCGTTAAGCGTCTGCCTTCGGCTCAGGTCATGATCTCAGGGTCCTGGGATCAAGCCCCGCATCGGGCTCCCTGCTCCACGGGAAGCCTGCTTCTCCCTCTCTCACTCCCCCTGCTTGTGTTCCCTCTCTCGCTGTGTCTCTCTCTGTCAAATAAATAAATAAAATCTTTAAAAAATAAAAATAAATAAAAATAAATAAAAGCATAAATCTCTAAAGGACTGCTAATTACTCAAGTGTTACTAACACTTTGAAATGGCATTTTGAGTATCTGGGACAAGCCCATGTGAAAAACATTTTTGTGCAGGGAATCTTCTGGGCCTCTTTATGGTTAAGTCATCTGGTTGATCTTTGGCATTCCTGGCATAAAACAGACAATTCCTGGGAGACAAACAATCTCTTAAAGGCACTGTCTCTGCCACTTTACTTCCTATTGCTGATATTTCTGAAATGCATTAATAAGTTTTTAGGAAGCCACACTAGCCTCTGGCCAGGTAGATCTAATCTTGGTTCAAACAAACAACAAATAAAATCTGAAACGGAATAAAGTAGTTTTCTATTTTCTTTAAAGATCCCCTCTTAAAAATCAAAAAGAGAAATCAAATGAATTAATAATCTGAGATGTGAATATTTGCAGGTAATAGTAATATTTTTCCTGGAAGTGTCCACATCATTTCCAGGGCACACCTGAATGTAATCTCTAGTACCAGTTTAGATTTTGTCAGTAGACAACATTTGATTGTCTATTGACAATATTTACCTGTATTTTAATATCTCAGATTTGCGTATTAGCTAAAGTAGGCATATCATAGAGTGTTTCTTCCATTTTCTATAACTTCTATATTTAAGTGTTGAAATACATATGCATTTCCCAAAGAATGATCTATAGAACACCAGTCCTATGAGATTTCTTTCTTCTTTTTTTTTTCTTTTTTTAGATTTTATTTATTTATTTGACAGAAAGAGAGCACAAGCAGGCCGAGTGGCAGGCAGAGGGGGAGGGAGAAGCAGGCTCCCTGCTGAGCCGAGAGCCTGCCGTGGGTCTAAAGCCCAGGACCCTGGGACCCTGAGCCAAAGGCAGACGCTAACCGACTGAGCCACCCAGGCGCCCATCCTATGAGCTTTCTATTGTTAACAAAGCATCCCATGATCAGGTATATCTCCAAAATATAACAGTTTACATTAGCATATTATTGATCCTGAGAAGTCTGAGTACTTTGAATATTTCCCAAATTTATATGACCAAGAAAGGATTTTAGATTTGTTTTTTGGCTAACATCACACGGAACTAAATTTTACAAAACACGCCGGAAAATATGAAAATATAGATTTCTCCTTCATAAATTCTTTTTTTTTAAGATTTTATTTATTTGAGAGAGAGTAAAAGCGAGAGAGATCACAGAGGGAGAGGGGGAGGGAGAAGCAGACTCCTGGCTGAGCAAAGAGCCTGATTTGGGGCTCGATCCCAGGACCCCAGGATCATGACCTGAGCCAAAGGCAGACGCTTAACCGACTAAGCCACCCAGGCTCCCCTCATAAGTTCTTTAGTAGCGCAAATCAGATGATTAGAAAATGCCAAAGTGGAAATGAAATTTTGCAGATTTTTATTTTGCCAAAAGACCTTGGCTACTTTACCAAAAAACAATTTACCACAATATAAATATATAATAATATATAATTATAAGATGACTAGATTATTTAACTATGAGAAATAATATATTCAATAAGTCTTCCATGAGAAAATGTGCATCTATTTAGTGAACAAAATTTTTTAAAGATTTTATTTTTATTTATTTATTTGAGAGAGAGAGAGCCAGAGGGAGAGTGAGAGAGGGAAGCAGACTCCCCAATAAGCAGAGAGCCCGACATGGGGCTCCATCCCAGGACAACCTGAGCTGAAAGCAGACGCTTAGCCGTCTGAGCCACCCAGGCATCCCTAGTGAACAATTTTTTTTAAGTTGACCTAACCATGCTCCTATCGAGTAATGATAAGATACCTGTTAAGGTCAGAGAAAGGTACCACATCCAAAATCATGACATCTAGTACAGACACAAAGCACACAGCACACATCCTTTCCATGTCCTCCCTTCTCTCTTCCAGAATTACTATATATCCTTCCCACACTCAGTAAAACATGTTATGAAGATGGAGCTAACAGAAGAAGGTGTAATGTCACACTAGCTGCAGCCTCATATTCATCAACTTCATATAATCCCTTCCAGCAGAGTGACAGACAAGGTATTTCAATCACCTTCCCAATACAAAGTGGATACAAAACAATTGCTGAATGAAATGCAATCAATATTTTTGTAAATTCATAGCTTAGAGTCAAAGAATTTAAGAAAAATCTGTGACTAGACCTTTTTTTTTTAAATATTTTATTTATTTATTTGACAGAGAGAGACACAGCGAGGGAGGGAACACAAGCAGGGAGAGTGGGAGAGGGAGAAGCAGGCTTCCTGCTGAGCAGGGAGCCTGACGCGGGACTCGATCCCAGGACCCTGGGATCATGACCTGAGCCGAAGGCAGACACTAAATGACTGAGCCACCCAGGCGCCCCTCTTTGACTAGATCTTAAGAGTCAGTAGAATCGAATGTAGCTATTCTGTGCACATTTGTCAACACCAGACACCCATAGACTTGGGTTGTAAAGGTTATAAAGAGATCAAGAGACAGTATCCGTGAAATATGGAGAATTCAACCCTAAACTAGCTTTGGAGAATTCTACCCTAAACTAGATTGACTGTGACATATACCCATATAAAAATGTACATACACGTGTATTAGCACTTTAATCGTCAAAAAATGGAGATATTCTAAATGCTTATCAGCTTAAATGTCTATCAATATTTACATATACATATATACAAATATACATTTGTATATATGTATATTTGTATACAATATATACATTGGTTCATATGTACAAATATACATCACAGATGATTTTCATAAACTTAAGGCTGAGAAAATGTTCAATTATTAATATAGGATGTTACTTTATATATAAGTTTGGGGAAGGAAATTTTTTCTCTACCTTCAAGTTTCTTCTAGCTGGCTAAAGAATTAAATTGGCAGGAGACAGATTAATAAGAGTAAAAAACAATAACAACAACATTTAATTATGTACAGAGAGAGACCCAATAATGGAATTGAGATCCGCAAAACTGAGCAAGGCAGACAGTTTTTATACTTTTTAGAGAAAGAAGGCATAAAACTGTGAGGAATTGACAGGACAAAGAAAACTTATGTTCAGGAGTTTCAATTAGTAAGGAATTCTAAAGAGAATTTGGGCTGGGGTAGTAAATAGTAGAAGTAATAGGTTTATTTATATAGCCTTAGCTTGGAATTCCTTATCTCTGGTGATGTCTCTTTATTACCTGGTACAGGGAGGGTACTTTTCACATGGGAGATTTATTTCCTACTTTCTGGAGACAAAGCAGGAGTCAGAGTGTTTTTCTGGAACTCTTTTTTAAGTAACTTTAATTTAAAATAATCAATATTCCAAAGTGGCACATTTGGGGGCAGCCTACCCTTAGCCTCTATATAGTTTTAAAACAACTAAAACAAACTAAACAATGTTTAGAAGTATTACATATATATAGGAAAATAAGAGGAATTAAATTACTAATTAAGAAGCTAAGAACTTGAGGAGGTGAGAGCATGATGTAGTTTAGAAACAAGAGTACAGCAGGTTTCAATTTTATTGCTAAGGTTCTACTTTTAAGCTGAATTGTAAGTACATGAAAATTCACTTTATTATTCTTTATGTCTTTTTTATTATGATTCAGATATTTAACAATAAATAAATAAATTATTCATTTCATCCCTGAGAAAGTCTTAAAGGGTTTCTAATAGTTTATTTAATTTTAACAGTAATTGGTTATGTTTTGAGGGGTAACTTGCCAATATAATATAGAAAAAATGACCAAAAAAGTGTTTTCTAATAAATGATAAAATTTCCTTTTTTGAACATGAGTTTAAAATAAATGAATTTAATATTATAGATGATATTTTGTCATACGTTTGTCACTTAACTTTAATTTCAAAGAGCTTGTTCTCATTTTGTGAGAGGTAAGGTCTTGATTTTTAAGGAGCATAAGGTTATTTGACTCTTTAATCTTATTTTTATTCTTTAAGAAGTTTTCTATTAATGACTTTAGGATGTTTCTTCTGGACGTTTCCACTCATCCCCCATGTTCTCTAAATCCCCTTTTGGGAGATTGAAGGGAGTGGTAAAATTTTGTTGTATTGTTGAGGATAGAGGATGGTAGAATTAAAATAGTGGTTATTATAATGATGCAAACAAAATGTTTATTCAATTAATATCGATGACTGAGAAGTACTCTTAGGAAGTGGAGTAAACAAGCTCTGGGATGATCAAATGGCAGGAAAAGAAAAGCACTAGATTTTGCCATTAGTGGTTCCTTCAATATCATTGGACTATTACCATGAGTTTTTTCACAAATACTGTTTTTGGTGTAAACTTCAGGGCTATGTCAACAAATTAACCTGACCACAACTCTGCCTCCAAAACCCTGATTTTAAGGGAGAGGTGTTAAAGGGGGAGTTTTAAAAGGAGATTTTTAAAGGGAGAATTTCAAATATAAAGTAATATAGCTCAGCACATTGAAAATGATTATTTCAAAGATGATTATATTATTTTGGATTTAGGTAAACAAGTTGATACTCTGCCTCACATGCACACTTGGTGTGGCTTATCAAATTTGAGGGGATTTTACTCAGCTATAAACTCTGTGGAATATAATTTAATCTTTCTTTCATGATACAAAAGCTACCTAAGATATTGCTGCATTTAAGGATCAGTATTATGGATATTGTGTAAGAGAAGCAGAGAAATGAGAGTTAATATAGATTTTCCTGGATAAAACAGGTTATATTCTATTTTGTAAATTTTGTACTTATCTTAAGTCATTTAGATAACACATTAAATATAAGTATTATAGTGACAAAATAGAGTAATAAAAATAAGACAGTGTCATGATTGTATAACCAAAAATTAATAAATTGTGAGAAAGATTTACATCTAATGCCTCAAAAAGCTTGAACAAGAAATACATTCAATTACATATGATCTTGGAATTATAAATCCACACACTCACACATATATAGCTACTACTACTTGTGATCCATATTTCATTACTTTAACCTTACATGTAAGACAATTGTCTGTTTTAAATGCAGGACCTCACCTGCTCTATCTACAGAGGTGATGTAAAATTTCTACTTGAATAGCAATAAATCATGTTAATTCAGCCCTAGTCAAATGAAACTTGGTAGAAAGGATGGAAGAAGAATAGGAATGAGAATGGTCAAAACAGACTATTGAGTATAAGAATCTGCCCAATTGAAGTGATGAAGTAATACTGGGTTAAGTACTTCCAGCTATGAAACAAGAACTAGATCAGCAGGAGTGTTTGTATAATCATACTAAGCTACTGATAGTTAAATATGTTAAAATAATTTTGTATGTTTTGGTTTTAGTGCAGTGTTTGCTTACAAATTCAGTGAACACAATTCAAGTAATCTCAAAAATGAGGTGAAAATGGACTGCCTGCCAAAGGTCAATGAGATAAAACTGGGTTGCCTTGGAACTACAAGCAGAGCTCACAGATTGATAAAATAAGAGCCCACCTTATGCAGTCCTCGTTCCACCACATTCTCTTCTCAAAGTGAGGCTTAATGAAACTGGGTTTACCTATCAATGCCTCCAAAATTAACATGGGTACCTAATATTGACCAAAAACTCAATCTTTCTAGTAAGATGCATTTTCTAAAGAGAGTTGCTAACCCATCTATGCAGGTCCGCATTTCCAACCCATCAACTTCACTGTCAAAGTACCATCTGGGAAGTGAACATGTCTATTATTTTGTGTGTCCATTTGTATTTTCCTAGGTCCTCAAACTTTCATTCCCCAAAAATCTTAATAAATTAATAAACCAAGGGAAAATATGAGACACATTTTCCTTGTGCAAATGTGAAACAAAATTTTAAGAATCCTCTACTTGACAAAGAAGTTAGAATTCAAACATCTGGAAGATGCTAACCACTGATTTCCCAGTATCATTTCTTGGATAAATAATGACTTTTGACCCAAGCCTCTGCACATTTGAAAGCTAAGGTTCCTGGCCATGATTAAATCCAACATGGGTATTTAGCACCCTGTAATCATTTCATGGCTTCCACACAATATCCTTTCTTAGGGATGAATAAGAGGTTCTCTTTAAACAAATCCATTCCCTCTTCTTTAGAAAGGTTTTGTGTATGACTCTTAATCTCCATCTAAGTGTATTTGGACACTGAGATAAACAGATTGTTTATTGTCAATTGTATGAAAGGCACTGCAGTGAGCCAGGATAAAACATGATTCATTGATTTTAATCATGTTCAAACAAGCCATCCCAGAGAATATCATGTAAAATACATATAGTGTAAAATAAAGGCAGTATTTTAGATAACAAACTTGTTTAGAATGCCTACTTCCAAGATAAATTGACTTGGTTCTGAATGTTACTTCTTAGCTCCTTGACTGCATTTGACTATAAAAGGCAATTCCTTGCTGATTAATTGCTGAACATTTTCAAACTGATAAGGCTTTCAAGGTTCATCTCCTTATGATAAAATATTGGGGGGGGGACTCTATTCTGACCACCTAATGTAATAGATCTACTTATTAACTCATAAAGTATTGTTTAATCCGTATTGCCCCATAGCTTGCTAACTTGTATCACCCCACAAGCTAGTTACACCCATACATCTGCCTTAAAAATCATCATTAATATTTCTCTTTTCGTTTTTTGAAAGATAAATCATCTGGATGCTGACTTGCTTTGCAGCAACTTGATCCTAAAAATTTTCTAGTCTTATAGTATAAACTTCTGGTGACATACAAACCCCATCCTATATATTTTCTTTTTTCTCCAAGTCTTCATCATATTAAAGATATGCATGCTTGTTCTCTATAAGTGGAAAAAAACATGCTAAATAGTATCCCCTCCATGAGAGAAAAAAAATTGATAAGCTGGACTTCATTAAAATTGAAAAATATCTGCTCTGCAAAAGATACTGTGAAAAGAATAAAAAGCCACAAACTGTGTGAAAATATTTGCAAAAGACCCATCTGATAAAGGACTGTGTCTTAGTTCAGGTTACTATAAAAGAATAACATGGATTAGGTGGCTTAAATAACAAACATTTTTTCTCAGAGTTCTGGAGGCTAGGAAGTCTAAGATCAAGATATGGATAGATATGGTGTGTGGTGAGGACCCTTTTCTAGATTTCAGACTGTCAACTTCTGGTTGTAGCCTCACATGGAAGAAAGAGAGTAAGAGAGCCAGGGACACAAATAGCATTCAAAAGAGCTTCATTCTCATGACCTAATCACCTCCCAAAAGCTCCACCTCCTAATGCCGTCACATTAGAGGTTAAGATTTCAACATAGGAATTTGGAGGGGCACAAAAAATACAGTCCATTGCAGACTCCTATTCAAAACATACAAAGAACTCTTGAAACTCAACAGTAAGAAAACAAATAACCCTACTAACAAATGGGCAAGATCCTTAACAGACACTTCACCAAAGAAGATATACAGATGGCAAATAAGCATATGAAAAGATGCTGTACATCATATGTTCCCAGGGAAATGCAAATTCAAACAATGAGTTAACACTACACACTTATTAGATTGGCCAAAATCCAGTATACAGATAATACCAAATGCTAATGAGGATGTAGAGCAACAGGAATTCTCATTCATTGCTGGTGGGAATATAAAATGGTACATCCACTTTGGAAGACAGCTTGGAGTTTCTTACAAAACTAAACATGCTCTTAACCATACCATCACGTAGCAATCATGTCCCTTAGTATCTGCCCAAAGGAGTTGAAATCTGTCCACATAAAATCCATACATGGATGCTTATAGCAGCTTTATTCATAATTTACTGAACTTGGGAAGTAACTGAGATGCCCTTCAGGAGGTGAATGGATAAATAAACTATGGTACACCCCGAAAATGGAATAGTATATTGCTAAAAATAAATGAGCTATCAAGACATGAAAAGACATAGAGGAACTTTAAGCACTTATTCCTAAGTGAAAGAAACCAGTCTGAAAAAAAACTGCATACTGTATGATTCCAACTATATGCCATTTGGAAAAGACAAAATTATGTAGACAATAAAAAAGATCAGCGGTTTCCAGGGTCTGCAGGGAGGAAAGGATGGATAAGCTAAGCAAAAAAGGATGGTTAGGGCAATGAAACTACTCTGTATGTTATTATAATGATGGATATATATCACTATACATTTGTTCAAACTCATTGAATGTACAACCAAGAGTCAGTCTTAATGTAAACCATAGATTTTGAGTGATAATGATGTGTCAGTGTAGTTTCATCAGTTGTAATGAATGTACCACTCTGGTGATCTCTGGTCAGGGATGTTGATAATGGTGGAGGCTATGCATGTGTTTTGGTAGGGGGCAGATGGGAAATTTCTGTACCTTCCATTCAATTTTTTTGTGAACCTAAAACTACTCTAAAAATGTCTATTTAAATTTTTTAAAAGTCCCCTCAAAGAGAAAATAATTGTTTTTATCAACTATGTTAAAAAGATACTAGAAATGAGTGAAGGATTTGAATAAACATTTTTCCAAAGATATGCAAATGGACAATAAGCACATAAAAAGTTCTCACATCATTAGCCATTAGAGAAATGCAAATCAAAACCGCAATGAGATACCACTACAGGCCCACTAAAATATGGTTATGACGGAAAAGACAGATAATAGTAAATATGCTTGAGGATGTGGAAAAATTGGAATCCTCATACATTGCTGACAGGAATATAAATGGGGCATCCATTTTGGAAAACAGTTTGACAGTTTCTCTAAATGATAAATACAGACTGGCCAGATGACCCAGCAATTTCAGTCCTAGGTATATATATACTCAAGAGAACTGAACACATATGTCCATAAAACCTCATACATAAATGTTCATAGCATGGCTGCATTTCTTTCTGGGAGCTCTAGGGGAACATACATTTCCTTGTCTTTTCCAGTTTCTAGAGGCTGCTTGTATTCCAGATGTTCCCTTCCATCTCTAAGGCCTGCAATGACAATGGACAGTAGATTCGTTGTCAGATTATATCACTCAGATTCTTACTCTCCTGCCTCTCTGTCTCATTTAGAAGAACTCTTATGATTACACTGGGCTCACCTGAATGATCCAGGATAATTTCCACCATCTCAAGCTCAGCCGATTAGCAATTTAATTCCATCTACAAACTTAATTATAATCCCTTTTGCCATGTAACATAATATATTCACAGGTTCTGGGAATTACAATGTGGACATCTTTGGGGGAAGTTTTTCTGCCTACCATAGATGACTCTTTTTTGTTTATTTGTTCTTATCATTTCTAAATGATTATTTTAAAATTAAGCCTACATTCAATAGATATTGCTAAATGAAAACATCTTATTTAAACAAAATATTTTTTAGTAGACGTTATTTTTAGAGCAGGTTTAGGTTCATAGCAAAACTGAGTGGAAAGTACACAGATTTCCCATATATCCCCTACCACAACATAATTACACTTTTTCACGTATTCGATCATATATTAATCTTCCAATTAATGACTCATTCTGATGACACTCTAAAAATATTTAGGGACATGGAAACAAATCTACAGTACATCAGAGAGGCATATGTATGTGTGTGTGTATATGTGTTTGTGTGTATTCCTATTTAGTAATTTATTTATTCGGAAATAACTGATGGAGGGGCGCCTGGGTGCCTCAGCCATTAAGCGTCTGCCTTCGGCTCCGGTCATGATCCCGGGGTGCTGGGATCAAGCCCCGCATCGGGCTCCCTGCTCCGTGGGAAGCCTGCTTCTCCCTCTCCCTCTGCCCCTGCTTGTGTTCCCTCTCTCTATATATCTCTCTCTGTAAAAAAAAAAAAGAAAGAAAGAAAGAAATAACTGATGGAAACGTAGACCACAATGTTAACTGGGGTGATTTATTCCTGGGGACTGGAATTAGAGCTAGAAAATATATGTATGTGACTGCATGAATGTGTGGGTGTGTGCGCGCATATTTGTATGAATATATACATGTGTATATTTATACTTTTTCACATTTGTGATTGCATTTCACTCATTGTTAGAAAAAAATAAGATTTTGAAAATGAAGAATTAATGTACCACATTTGATATGCAAATGAAAGAGGTAAGCTATTTTTTATTTTTTGATGGCATATGCTAAAGGTACATTTTTAATACAAGGATAACAAGTTATATCCCACATGATATAAGTGATCAAGGGCATATTATTAAGAAGGATTCAGAGGCCATATCCTTGTTCAGAGGGAAAGAATTTTGACTGAGTGGTAATGAATGCCATGCATGGGACAGTGTTTAGCAATTGTAGTATGTATTCATCATCCCTATTTTAAGTCATTAGAGTTCTATTTTATACCCCCAAACACTATTTTCTGACATTCATTTTACCTAAAATTAAATGGTACTCTTTACAAACTAGGTAACAACATTCAAGTTAAGAAAGTGGGTTTTAGGCATATGTGATTGATGATTTTAGAAAATTTAGTTAGAAGCTCAGATCTTTTTTTTTTTAAGATTTTATTTATTTTATTTTATTTTATTTTATAGAGAGTGTATATGAAGGGGGGCGGGGCAGGGGAGAAGGAGAAAATCTCAGACAGACTCAGTGCTGCTCCTGGAGCCCAGCACGGGGCTGGATCTCACGACCCAGAGATAATGACCTGAGCCAAAACCAAGAGTCAAATGCTTAACCGACTGAGCCACCCAGGCGCCCCAGAAACTCAGATCTTAATATTGCCTCATAAAAACTGAAAAACCATGCCTAAAGGAAAAACAAAAGGTACTCATGAAAAGCAGTGTTGGTCTCACTAGCCCTGGTGAAAGGCAGTGGAGCCTGAAAAGAGACAGGAACAAGGAAGAGAAGCGGAAATCAACTGGGTGATAGTGGTGGGTATGTGGCTCTTGAGAATAAAAATTGTTGGAGACTGGTAGGGTGGGTATGTGTTATAGTGAGGAGAGAGAGAATTATCTTTTCCCCATGGCCTAGGATTTGGCCACCTGGCAATTATAAGTATTTAAACATTTGCTTTATCTGAACAACATCACAATTGTGCAGCACATAAAATTATAACCATAACAAGATTTCACACAAATTGATAATCAAATCAGACAGATGGACAGACTCAAGATCAGAGTTGAGCAGGAACTATGTAGGAACACACATTCTGTGGAATTACAAGTACCTCTCATTTTCAGATCCACATCCGTACCTCCTTTTCTACTATTGATTCCAGTGAATGTAACCCACGCACAGGAAAGCAGGATACTCCCACCATCCTCCTCACCAGTCAGTCTACACACAGGGGTAAAAGATGCTCTCAGATAATTTCTCCAACTCTAATGTTATGACCCTGAGCTTACAATGGAAAAAGATAATAGAATTTGTTTTAAACCTACATACTCAGATGTATTTTATTTTTCTGGAATTCTAATATCACTTGCAGTTTAGAATAATACCAAATCTTGTAAAACTATAGCATATGTAGCCTATGCCATATTAGTTAAATTACTCTAATATACATTTTTATATTTTTCCAGTCTTTAGTTTGTTTTCCAGGTATTTTATACACTGTTCTGCTATTCTTAGACATTCTGAATCAGACAACTGATTGATTCATGAATGCATTTAAAACACAAATTTAGTCCTCACAATGAGCCAGGTATTGTGTTAAATCCTGGGGAGAACAAGGTCAATAGACATATTTTGCATTCAAGAAGCACAAGTTCTTGTTTTGGATGACATTGACTAAGAGCTAGGGAACGGATTTTGTTTCTAATTTGTCTTTTCATAATTTTGTTCATGGACTTCTTTGAAATCCATTGAAATATTTATTTCAGCATTTTGATCTTAGGTTAATACTATTTTGTTCTTTAAAATACTATCATTGAGCTTTGCGCAGTGGCACTATGGTAGCCAATGAGGTTTATCCGAGGCGCGATTATTGCTAATTAAAATACTATCATTGATTTTAAGGTTTAATATTGTAGTTTTTGTATAATTTCTTAAATATAGTTTCCAATAATACATTATGTGATAATTAATTGAATTTAAATTGAACCCTGGGGTCAAGTCCTGCATCAGGCTCCCTGCTCAGCGGGGAGCCTGCTTCTCCCTCTGCCCCTCCCCCCTGCTTGTGCGCGCTCTCTCTCTCTCAAATAAATAAATAAAATCTTTTTTAAAAAAATGGAAAAAATGGAAAAAACTTAAAAAAATAAATTTAATATAGTTGTACACTGTCAGACATAAAAGATATTTAAAGATTACTCAAAATTAGCAAAATATATTTTCATGTGTAAATTGATGTCAGAAATGTATTATAATGATTTATAATTGATAATAATATTTGTGATGAGTTTCCTTATGCAAAAAAATAATTATTTTTTTTTAAGATTTTATTTATTTATTTGAGAGAGAGAATTATATAGAGAGAGAGAGCATGAGAGGGGGGAGGGTCAGAGAGAGAAGCAGACTCCCTGCTGAGCAGGGAGCCCGATGTGGGACTCGATTCCGGGACTCCAGGATCATGACCTGAGCCGAAGGCAGTCGCTTAACCAACTGAGCCACCCAGGCGCCCGCCAAAAAATAATTATTGAACACGTATGAGTCAGAAACTCTGGTAGGTGATTAAAATTCATCAGTGTACAAATAGATTAGTCTTTTTTCTTTAGCCTTTGCAAAGCTTCCTTTCGAAGAAAGTTTGGGAAAGGAAAATGAGGCTCAGAAAAAGAAAATTAAATAACAGAAGTATAATAAGTATGATGTGAGATTTACTGGGTGTTAACACTAGTAACCTCACATAAATATGGACAACAGAGAAGACATGGCACCAGGGATTTTTTCATGTGTTTCTGACTTTTGTTTGCTTTTTTTTCTAATGTGGTATTTACGAGAGGTGTGGGGTAGAGCTATTTAAATGGAAAAGATGCTTAATTTTAAAACAGTCATACCATATGTATCTTTGTGCCTTTTGAGGAATTGCACTTTTGTCATTTTTTTTATTCAACAAAAATGTATTAAATCTCTAGCAGGAAATGTAGTAGTAGGTAGATGGGTAGTAGAGGAAAATACATGGTATACCTTAATGCAATTTACAAAACAAAGGATTGCTTAAATTACTTTGTTTCAGTCTATGAATGCCTTGTATTCAGTAGATAATTATACAGGCATATGTTGGAATTGATCATATAAAATACTGCACTGAATAGAAAATTAAGGATAAACAAAATTATACTTTAGATAAGCATTTATCTTTATTTGGAGACAAAATTTGTGTCTTTTTATGTATTATTCAAATATTTTGTCTTGAAATACCTATCCTATGGTTTTCTAGCCTATAAATTAATGCTTATATGTATTTTTCTATTGCTTCAAGGATTTAGTAATAATCATCCTTCTTACTATGTTGATGCCTTTGTCATTTCTCAATGCGTGCATATTTTCATTTTAAATGTACAGAAATAAGGAGAGAAAAAAAAGGCCAGTGCCAATACTGAAGTTTTTAGACGTTTAAGTGTTAATTTGCAAACAGTGTAAATTTCTTATATATTCTACTTGATTAAAAATGATGCCTATATTCTTGAATAAACAAAGTAAACAAATAAAGAGGACTTGTCACCTGTAAGTGACAGAAAACAACTTCAAGGGCACACTCATGATGGGAACAGAAGTCAATATGATCTGATGGTCTCCCAATGAAATGCATGTGAAGTCCATACTAATTAGCTTGTAAATCAGACTAATACTTGAGTTTTTTTGGGCCAGAAAGACTACCTACTGTCAAGCAATCAAGTACTACCCCTTTAATTGCAATTTATTCCAACAACCGCAATTTATTGATCCTAGCATACACTTACACCACAGCAGTATCATTATTTGACTTTATTTTAACAGCTCCAAAAGGTTAGAAAGTTAGAAACCACTGTGAAAGAAACCATTAAAAAGTTGAGTTGCTGACATTGCTTTACACTCTATGCCAAACAATGTTTACTATATGTGTGGAATTATTAAAAGGAGAAATAAAAAGGAACTTATATTCATTGGCACTTACTATGAACTAGTGCTTTCTTATAGCGAATATTACTTAATAATCACAAAACACACAGACAAAAACAAAGAAGATCAATATTGTGATTTGCATTTTACAGATAAGCTGCAGCTTGAAGACTTTAAGTACATTTCTCAGAACTATAATGTTAAAATGTTAAAACCATCTTTCTGACTCCAAAGCACATGTTTAATTTCTTGCATGATTTCTGGCAAAATTTTTGTACACCGTTCTATGATATTGTGGTCAACTTCAAACACTCTAAGTGATATTGAAAGTGCAGAGACAGCTTATCCACATGAGTTTTGTATCCAGTATGGTCTTTAAAACACAAAACATCAATATCTGATCACACATTTGTTAGCTGTATTACCTTGTATAAGCCAATACATGTTATTTATTTATTTACTTATTTAAGCATTAGAGTTGTGAAATTTCACTTTGGAATTTTCAGCTAATTAGATAATGTACCGAGCATGCTTGGTAAAATAACTTTTGTAGCTTCAAAGAATCCTTAGGAAATATTCAGTAGAAATAAAGAGTGGTTTAAAGTTTGGCATTTTTCCCCTCTCCACCCCAAAATTAAAAAGGCCACCTGACCTAATTTTTGACAATTAAAAGTTATATATACTTAAGGTGTACAGCTTGATTATTTGATATATGTGTACACTGTGAAATATTCACCACCATCAAGCTGGTTAACAAATCCATCACCTTATATAGTGTGTGTGTGTGTGTGTGTGTGTGTGTGTTGAGAACACTTAAGATCTACCCTTTCAGCTAATTTCAAGTTTATAATACAGTATTGTTAACTATAGTCACGTTGGTGTATATTATATCTCCAAAAGTTATTTAAATTGCATAACTAAAACTGTGTATCCCTGGACCAGCATCTCCCATATCCCACTCCCTGATAACCACCATTCTGTTCTCTTTCTCTATGAATTTAACATTTTTGATTCCATGCAGTATTTGTCTTTCTGCATCTAGCTTATTTCACTGAGCTAATGTCATCAGGTTCATCCATTTTGTCACAAATGGCAAGATTTTCTCCTTTTTTAAGGCTGACTTATATTCCTCTGTGTGCACACACATGCACATGTATGTGTGTGTAATCACATTTTTTATCCATTCATCAGTAAACAGACATTTGGGAATGTAAATTGGCACATCAATTATAGAAAACATGGAAGTTACTCAAAAAATGGAACTACCTTATGATCCAGCAATCCCACTTTTGGATGTATATCCAAAGGATTTGAAATCAGTATCTTGAAGAGATATCTGCATTTTTCACAAGCAAAAATATGGAAACAACCTAAATGTTCCTCAACGGATGAATGGATAGTGTAATTTTTTATACATACATTCTGAGTAGGCCTGAATTGACTGATGAGCTATCAAAATTCTTCATGTACCCTCTGTAAATCCTTGACTAGATTTAAGCCAGACTTAGTCTAGCCTACAGGAAGAGACTAAAAGGTGGAAGTCCTAAATTTTTTCTTTGTATCATCCAGAGTACTCTGCTTTTAATGCTTCCATTTTTGTCACTGCCATAAAATTTTATTCACAGGATATATAAACCAATAAATTGTAAAATATTAACGAAATTATAAATCATGGATCTAGTCCAATGTCCTCATTTTTGCAGGTGAAGAAATGGAGAATCAAAGAAGTAAGGGACCTGTCTCAAAGTCACACTACTAGTAAGTAACATCTTGTAGATCTAGAATCAGATATCAGACTGTTTGACCTGCATTCTAGCCATTGCAGAATGATTTCTCATTTTAGATACAATGCTGAAAACTCTGTGTAAAACTGTTTCTATCCTTGTTTATACCACTTTAGTCAGTGACATTAGTTGCATACCACCTTCAACTCCGCTATACACTTCAGAGGATACTTAGAAAGTGAGGTACAGGATGTTCTTTTTAAGAAGAAACAGCGTAGCTCGTGAGATGTTATAGCAAAAGAAAAAAGCTGGAATTCATCCTAAGGCATTCTATGTTCAAGGGCTTAATATAAATCTTTCCATTTAATCTTCACAAATATATTGTAATAGAGGTTGTTTTTTCCCTATTTTAGAAATAAACTAAGGCTCTAAGGTGGTTGATAGTTTGCCCGAGTATATAGAGCTGTTTAAAGTCGGAGCTAATTTCAAATCTAAATCTCTCTGACTTTAAAGATGCCCACTTTTGTACTATACAATTCTGTATTTAGACAGAAAACAAATAAAGGCACTGATCAATACAAATAGTACATGATTCCAAGCTAGTATGATATAACCAGTTGTATAATATACTGCATAGTTCTAGGCGCTAACAGAACATTAAATAGTGAAAGATCAGCTTGGTTGACACTGTAAAAAGATTGATATGCTCTTACTACAGACTCCCTCCTAGCAATGCTTTGAAAGCTTGCTGCTACAAAGATATTATAATATATATATATCTGTGAATGAGTGGAAAAATAGTGGTAACACATATATAATGACACTACCGGCAGAGATTGATAACTTGTCAAGATACAGTAGAATGCGGGTTTCAAAGAGGGAAAGTTTACTTTAGCTGTTGGGATATGAAAGAATTGCTGACCAAAGCATATGACATTTTGAGCTGGATGGGATGTAGATATGTGGAGTTGGATAAAATCATTTCCTTTCAAGAAGAGAATATGAGAAGCATGGAGGTGGAAATAAATAGAGACATTTGGCAATAGGGCATAGGCTAAAATCATAGAAAATGATAAGGAAGAATGAGACATTATTTCAAAAAGTAGGACTGAGATTCGTTGGTGGAAGTCTTTGAAGCCTGGTTTTAAAAATATATACTTTAGGGCGCCTGGGTGGCTCAGTTGGTTGAGCGGCTGCCTTCGGCTCAGGTCATGATCCTGGAGTCCCTGGATCGAGTCCCGCATCGGGCTCCCTGCTCGGCGGGGAGTCTGCTTCTCCCTCTGACCCTCCCCCCTCTCATGTGCTCTCTCTCATTCTCTCTCTCTCAAATAAATAAATAAAATCTTAAAAAAAAAAAAATATATACTTTACTATATAAGCCATAAGTAGTCACTGAAGGTGTTGGACTTTTGTAATTATTTTTGTTTGTTTGTATAATCGGATCTGTATCTTGGGGAAAAAATGTGATAGCCTTATGTTGGATGGACTACATGGGTGAAAAATCAGAAGTGAGCAGACCAAATAGCAGGTGTTAAAATATGAGGGCAAACATCCCCACTTAATGTTTAACTATTAGAGAGAATAAGACATCTCCCCTCCCCAGCAGCCATAATCACTCAATTTCTATAGTCACTTTGAAGCAGAAGTATTACTGATCTCATGAACCATATCTTAAGGCAATTTTCCCTCAAAGAAACAAACAAAATTCCATAGATCCAATGTCCATTTTCCTCCCAAATGCCCCTTTTCTTGATATTTGTTAAATGAATAAATAGGTCCCTTTTCAATCCACATATCTACCTTGAAAATTCCTGTCACGTAAGGGAGAATATAGATGTCATGGGAGGTATTATTATTATTATTATATAATCATCATCATCCTGGAACCCTAACTCTTCCTAGAGGGGTCTTTCTCAGTGAAAACTTTCCATGTGCTTTGAGGATCCCTGTTTACCTAAAATTTGCACTTCAGATAAAGGAAGGGAAAAACTAAGGGATACTTGTTTATCTCCTGAGTGGCATAAACAAACTGGAAGTAGCTGTGTTATCCTAAAGCATTTTGCTGGGATAACAAAGGAGCAAAAACAATGAAAAAACCTTTATGGAAATTTTGAATCATTTAGCTTCTGAAAGGTCAACTGCTTGGTTTTAACACCCAGACTGGGTGGAAAGAGCCCTGAAAGCTCTCTGCCCTTGCACTAGATAAACAACACAGGACAACTCCTGCTCTTAATGAGGATTCCACTTTAAACCCACAGCACTCTCCTAATTTTAGAACCTTTCTTTTTCCGGGAATCATATGCATCCATTAATGAAGCTGAATAATACCATCCCAATAGCCTGCTGCTTCCTAACTATGATCTCTCAAGTAATGGCAATTGCCCTCTGAGCAATTTTTCTTCTTGCTCAGTTGCTTTCACACCCATGAAACTTTTTTTCAGATTATTTTTCCTTTTTTGCATTACATTTTTGACCCTGGGTCCTCTTTAAGAATGTGCTTCTTTGAATTTATATTAATTTGCCTTATAAGCAATATTTCTGCTAAATGTATCCCCTTTATATTGCATCTCTCTTCTGCTTTCTTAGAGAGAAAAAATATCCTTTTATCCTTTCCAAACATGGGCTATCCCTCTCAAAGGCAATGCCTTTGCCATTAAAGATATTTTTGCTAAACTGATACATATTAACATTTCCGAGCTTCTAAGAAAACAGCACTTTGATGTAGGGGCTATTCAAGTAAATTCTCTCTCTCTCTCTCTCTCTATATATATATATATATATATATATATATATATATATATATATATATATATACAGTTTGACATTTTGTTTGGCCAAGTATTTGTAATGAAAAGGTGAGTTAAAGTTTTGGGTGAGAAAGAAAGTACTCCACCTTTATCTATAAAAGTAATGAAAGTCAGAATAGGGCAGCCTTGTGAGGGTTCGGTATGAGCACTGAATATCCATAGCACTGTGTCTGTCACACAGAAAAATTATTTGTTGAGTGAACACGTGCATTATTCACTTGTAACTGTCAGTCCTTTTGTCTCTTTGTCTATTTGTGAAAGTAGTCTAGCAGATCAGTTAAAGACTGCATTGGTATGGATAGAAATCTAGTATTAGAATTCAGGCAGCTGTCTCAAGAATCAATCCTCTGTTTGCTGGGATGTCATTCATTAGCCAAAAAAGTGAGTTTGTGCAGAGACAGGACTGTAACACTTACTCTATAGGACCTCTGGTAGCCAACTGTGCTAGGACCTGGCAAGAAACACGGTGTTCTCAGCATTGTTTCCTGGTTATAACTATGGTAATGCTAGCAAGACCCAGTGGCATTCCATTTACAGTTTTCTTTTTATACATTCCAGATTGGTCTTTGGGCTAAAAAAAAAAAAAAATAGAGTGAGCTTCATATGATAGAGATGAAACTTACTTCATGACTTTTAATATCTGATATAGATAAATAAGGGAAAACATTGCTTTGTTTCCCAAGAGGATAAATTAATAAATGCTATAGTACAATGAAAATTTTAAAGAAAAAAAAGATTGTTGAAAACATGTTTTAACGTAAAAATATCTTTATATTATGGGAGGTTGTTTGGCACAGAGATAAAGACCACAGATTCTGGGGAAACTTAATATGTGTAAATAATGGATTCCACCATTTATTATTTGTATAACCTTAGAGAGGTTTTCAAATGTTTCTGTGCTTCATTTTCTTCCACTGTAAAAACATGTACTTCATAGAGTTATTCTAAGTATTAAATAAGTTAATGCATTCAGTGTCTGACACGTAAGCATAGTAAGCTTTTGTTTTGAGTATTATTCAAGTTTGCTGACTTAGTATTATATTCATTACACCTGAAATTTTTGGTATCTTGAACTTTCCAAATTATAATGGAAAAGAAATAAATCATGAGTCCAAATATGAAGTCTTTTTTATGTATAAGTTTGCAAGAGCACAAGTTCTGTATGTTAAAATATTATTAATTTGCTTAGTACATATTCAGTTAAACTCTGCCTCGTATTTCCCACATAAATTTCCTATTCAAATGCATAGTAAGTTGATAGATATGATTCTTTGGCACCAAGTCTAAATCCACTTGGAATGTGACACTGAGAAATGTAAGCATGCTGCTTTGGTAGTTTATCTATATCTATAAATGTATAAATCTATATATCTATTTCTATTTCTAACCCTAACTTTTTCAAGATCTTTTCATTAAATTTTATTTGGAATTTATAATGAAATGCATACACATATATTGTGATATTGAGGGGGAAATTATGTTTTACAAATTGACATTAATTAAATTGACTTAAAATAATTTTAATAGAAAACTCCCCCCAACACACACACACACATTTAATAAACCAAATATGGACCACTGAGTTTTGAAACTATAAAATTGAAAGGATCTTTTGTTAAAAGGAATTATATATTCTAGCAAATTTCACTATATGCCTATTTTTGCCAGTGTTACACTTGGAAGCCAATTCATCTAGTCTGCTTTATCAAATGGCTCCCTAACTGTTTTTGAATATTGATCCTCTCTACTCCAAACCTCCCAAGCAGTTTGTTATTTCTTCATTGCACATCTGGAAACAGCTCATCTCTGTGTCTCTACAGATGGCCTCCACAGAGATGGAAATTCCAAAGCACCAGTTGTCCTTTTCAGGCCCGTTCTAATACTACTTCCTTGATTTCATCGTTGGGACTCATCTCCCCTCCCATGATGCCTTGGTGTCTTGTTTCTGATACTGCTCTTATCAACAACAGCCCTATAGTTATTTGCCAACTGTTTTGGCCGGCTGCTAATGAAAATAAAACTTTCTTTTATTGTTTTTTTAAGACTTTGTTTCATTGTTTCTTTTATTGTTTTCTTGATTGTGATTTTGTTTAATCTTCCATCATCTAGAACACATACAAAGATTGTCTAGATCTAATTTTCTTAACTGATGGTGTGCCCATGACCACTGACCCCCGTTCTTCCTGTTAAGTTCTTGCTTGTGACTGAATTCTGGCCAGGGGAACATAGGCTAAGCTATGTATTCCACTTCCTGGCCCATTAAACTTCCCTTGCTTGATTCTCCATGTTTTTCCCCTCTGATGATGACTTTGGGAGTCATATAAAATCAGTGCTCTCCCAAAATACTTTTACTTTTTGTTTCCTCTTTCTTTTTTTTTTTTGTTTTTTTAAAGATTTTATTTATTTATTTGACAGAGAGAGAATGAGAGACAGCATGAGAGGGGTTAGGGTCAGAGGGAGAAGCAGACCCCCTGCCGAGCAGGGAGCCCGATGCGGGACTCGATCCAGGGACTCCAGGATCATGACCTGAGCCGAAGGCAGTCGCTTAACCAACTGAGCCACCCAGGCGCCCCTTGTTTCCTCTTTCTGACCACTTACTGATCTCCTTCCATCCACACTCTGGAATTCAGTCTTGGCTTTCACTTATTTTTGGCTTAATGTTGGCCAGAATTCTACTATATCCAGTGAACATCACCAACACTCATTTTAGTTACAGACACACACACAAAGAGTGGATAATACCCCACTAGCCTTATGCTGAGGGTTGCCTTTGTTTATTTGTGCTTACCTGTTTATATTTCCATGGAGTTTTTATATATAACTTTTATAACTTTCTCAAAAGTTAGTTTGCTTAGGAAGAGGGGCCTATACAATAATAAGCTCAAAAAAAATTTTTAAAGATTTTATTTATTTATTTGACAGAGAGAGAGACAGCGAGAGAGGGAACACAAGCAGGGGGAGCGTGAGAGGGAAAAGCAGGCTTCCTGCTGAGCAGGGAGCCCGATGCCAGGCTCGATCCCAGGACCCTGGGATCATGACCTGAGCCGAAGGCAGACGCTTAATGACTGAGTCACTCAGGCACCCTAAGCTAAAAAAATTTAAGTTACACTTTGAACCAAGCTGAGGCACCTGAGGTGAAGCTATTGGAAAGGGAAGAGACATTGAAACAAAAGTATTTGTGTCAGTACCTTAAAGAAGTTCCAGGTTCCTGGAAGAAAGAGAAGTAATACTAGATAAGTCTTGTAAAAAAAAAAAAAAAAAAAAAAAAAGTTTGAAAGCATTTTCTTCACAGGATGAGGGACAGTTACCTTTTAAAATTTGATTTAATATGTAGGTATATTGGCCTATTATAACCTTTTTTCATAGTCTTTGTTAACTAAGTTGATGAACAACTTTCAGACCTTCTCCAATCTTTAGTTTATACTTACTTTTATGTACAATACTTAGCTTCAGCACCTTGCCCTCCAAAACACACTATTTTTTTGTGAGTATATTGAGCATATTTTCTCACCACATAAACTGTCCTGTTTAGAAATCCAGTATTTCATTTTATATGTTAAAGATGATAATAAGGAAGGTCTGGGTCAACTTTGTTATGATTTCTGTAAATTTGGTAAAAGGAGGGAAATTTTTTTTGTAGTAACAGAAAATATAAATGTCCTGTATTTAATGCACTAGTTCAAATGATGATAAGGTAGCAAGGCTCATTCAAGTGCCCAGATTCAAGAGCTGATTACACAGTGTTTTGTTTTGGTGCAAATTAATGCTCAGAGACTGAGATTTGCCTTTGCCAATAGTATTTAACACAGGTTCACTGCAGGAATTTCACAAGCCAATAGCATGCAGAATAATGTCTCTTAATAAACGAATAAGGAAATAAAATACTCCAACCCAGTGGAATCAATCACACTATTGTTCCAGGCAAGGAAAAATGAAAGGAATGAAGTCCAAACTTAGTTGAGGTGTACCTTTATATGAGTTGGTACTCAGAAGAGGTGGCTAAACCAACTAGTAGTTGATATCCAGTTGCCAGTGCAAAGGTAAAAGTACCCTGTTGCTAGAGCACATTGCTGTTGATGGTCAAGTGGTTCTTCTTAATGCGGCCACTGGACAGCTTTCATCACTGCTTGTAAAAGAGTCACCTGCACTGTGGTAGGAACTGATTACCCTACAGTCTTCATAGAGCCATTTTAGATCAGCAAAGTTTAGCTTTGCCCACATTGAACATTCTTGAGTAGTCCTCACAAAATCCATGTGTATAGTCAAAATGTCTCCTTGCCACAATTGCTTCTTCCTATGTTTTTATTGCTAAGCCCCCAGTGGGACCCCTCAGCAGCTGAGCTACTGAGTTCTTACTGGTGAGGACAGATAAGATGATGACATCCTGACCCAATTTACTTCATTCTTATATCGAAACAGCTTAACTTCTAAAAACAACATTTTTTGGTCTTTGTCATAAATAAGTGAATTTGAAATCATGTAAAACCAATACACTCAACAATCCCAGACCTGGAGAAAGCAAACCTAAAATATGCAAGGGAAAGGATCAGACATTTATAATAGAGTTATGCTTCTTGCTATGATTTATTAGGAATAGCAAACTATTTGAGAGTAAACTTGACATAAAGAATGTAGAATTCCTAAGGCAAATGAAATTCCATTGACCTAAGGACAGACTGAATTGGAAGATAAACGATTTTAGCAAACTCCTTGCTGGGATTGAGTAATTTTCATAGGTATCCTAGTGCATGCCATGGAAATGGCAGACCTTAATTAGGTAGACTAATATCCCTTACGAAACTGTACCTTTTCTAACAGAAGTAAATATTATCTCTCTCCCAGCCTCTCCAAATCCCCACGCCCCTCAAAAATGAAATTAGAAAACAGCAGATTCCACTTCGTCAGGGCAGCCAATTAAATGGCTGAGGGTGTCTGTTTCTGTTTCCTTTTCAGAAACAATTGTATCATTAAATCGCTGAAATTGTAGTGTCAGCAGGAAATAGAGCAAATAGTTGCCAAAGGGAGAAAACATATGAACAATACAGCTCCTTTGATGTCTTCCTGCCCTCCTTCCCAGTGTCTATTGCTGAACAAGCTACAAACAAAATGTGAGGGAGCAAAGGCTTATGCATATGAGCCTGGATGGCTTCAACCTCCCTTGCTGAGAGGCTTGCTCACTGATTTCTTCCGCTCCCACTTGACACCTTAGGCAGACCTCACTAACTAATCAATGTTTCGAAACACAACTCCCAGTGCCCTGCCTCTGTTCCTCTCCAACTACTGTTCACTCGTGGAATTTACTCTCTCATCTTCTTTAAAAGGAAAGAAAAAATCATTCTTTTATTCATTCAACAATTTCCTATGGAGCTCCCACCTTGTACTAGGCACAAGTCCCACCTTGTGCTAGTTAAGATGTATCTGTGAACAAAACAGGCAAAATCCTTGCCTTTAAGGAGATTACTTGGAGGTATTTAAAAAATTAATTATATTCATCATAAATCTACCCATTATATGATTAGGTAAGGGAAAAGAGTTGGGGGATTACAGTTTTTAATCAGATAGTCAGAAGTTTGGGAGAAAGTGTTTCATGTTGTCCTCAGAGGCTTGTGGCATAGTAGTTAATAAAACAGACTCTTCTTACCAGACTGCTAGGGTTTCTAATCCATCCCACTCTGTCACTTATTAGTTACTTTGAGAAACTTAATTTTTTCTCCAGGTTTCAGTTTCCCCATCTCTAAAGTGAGGATCATGTTAATACCTATTGAGTCATACTGTATATAAAGGATTTATAACAGAATATGTAGAACATGTTACATCGTGCACATAGCAAGTACATAGTAAGTAGGAAGTGAATTTGGTTCTTTTTAAGTTCTGAGAAGGGGGTACGCCTCATTTTAGAGACATCTGCGTGTGAAAACTAAAGATGTTTCTTTTCTCCTTGCTAATCTGAACCTCAGTTGTATGACCAGGAAAATTAAGATAATTCCTACAATTTAGGGCCATTGTCAGGATTATAGGAAGGTTCATATTATATATTCATAGAAGATCCTTAATAAATATCATGCTCTCTTCTCTTCTAGACTCAGTCGAAATGCTTTGACATGTTCTCATATTATCTCAGTTAGTGAAAATCTTAAGTCTCCTGGTATCACTCATGGTACTTAACACATACTAGCTTGTGCTATATTGGATTTCCTCCCTTCTAAAACATCGTGGATAATTAGGAGCACACTGTCGATTTAATAGCAGCTTTTCAAGGGGAGAAAAGAAACACTCCCACATTAAAATACACCTATCAATTATATGATGTGCCCTGATTTTAAAGTGATTTAAATATGAAAAAATAAGTGATGTCAGAATCAAGGAAACGTGTTACTTTCTGTTTATGTCTCATTGCTGCTGCTGTGTGATTAACGACTCAGAAACTATGTAATTCTTTGTATCCTTCCCTTGGTTAACCCACTGCCTTGCACAATGAAAGAACTCAATAAATATTTCCTAGAGGATTGAATGGATGACTGCATATTTCTCCACACAAAGGAACTGATTTGAGTTTATACATGTCAAATGAAAGTGGATCTTGGTCTTTCAAGTAGGGGGTATTTCTTACTTCAAAACTGCCTAAAGACAGAAAGCATATAGTAAGGTAATTTTTTTAAAAAGCAAGTTATGCATGAAGAGCATTTAAATGTTTATTTCTGTTGATTTTATGATTGGTTAGGACTCTTTGTAAGTTAGAGAAACTCAATCGGACTAACGTTAGCAATAAAGCGGGGGTGGTTTCTATAAACATACAGGATTCTAGAAGCAGAATATAGAGCTCAAGAGCAGGAATGCAGGGCAACTCTGTTCCACTTCTAGCACCCGTTTGTTTATGAATCCTCTCTTGCTGCTAACAAACCACTCCTAGCTGAGTGGCATCAAACAGTCTGTGGGTCAGGAATTCAGAGAAAGTGCAGAGGGGGTGGTTTGCCTCTTCGACAGCTGAGGATAATTCAAATAGTTAGAGGCTAGCCTCTCTTCTTTAAACCCTCACTGACAGCCTCCTTCATGCTGGTCAGGCTGCTGCTGGTCGTCGTCCCAAGGCCATTCAAGCTTCTGTCACTGCTGGCCCGAAAGCCAATGCCACATGTTGTAGGTTTTCGTTGTGATCGCATTCATCTTCTTCTATACTAATGTATGTGTCTTGACAGTCAGTGTTTGGTCAGAGAGGCAGAATCACTATGATGCTATAGAATAAGGGATTTATTACAGGGATCTTAAGGAATTATGGGAGCTAATGGGGACATTTCCACTAGGCTGTTGCCTCTGTATCTGACGCTGAGCCTAAAGTGCTGTAAGCTGGTTGGGTTATTAGGTAGGTGACTGTGAAGTGGAAGAGAGCAAGGACAAACCAGGACCCATGAAGATGAACTGGAACTCCTGCCTGCCTCTCACCACCACCAATGTTGATGGTGCAGACGACCTGTAGAAGAAGTCAGCAAACTTCACCAAAGAGCCACACATACATTTAACGCCAACTCAGAGAAGCTGGCGGAGGAAAATCAGTGAAAGCTTAAGGGGTTGCATGCTTCAGCGCTGCCCTATCGCAGGAAGAGAATTAGGCAGGTGGGGGCAGGTACAAGCTGCCCCAGAGCCTGACATCCTACACCCACCTCTAAGGAGAAGAATATCTAACACTTCTCTACTTGCCATATCATGTACAAATTTCTCTTGTGGCCTAACTGGAAACCATTGTTGGACAGGAAAAATTTTCTTCTACAATTCAAGATTCTTTTGGCTGGTCTAAGAATTAAATTGACATGAGGCAGATTAACAAGAGAAAATCAAATTTAATTACATAAGCCCGTAAGAGTATGAGGCCCACAGGAAGTCAGGCAATTGAGGCTTACATGCCATGGAGCTAAGGAGAAGTAGGTAGGTGTTTGGGACTTCAAAGAGAAGGAAAACAATTCACAGGATGATCTGGTAAACAAATGCTTGTTGGGCCATATGGAAATGATGGGATGTAGGGAGGAATTTTAACAGATTTTGCTGGGTCTCTCCCTGTCCAGCACACCTTGTTCCTATTACAGTTCTCTGTGGTGATAGCTCCCTTTTCTGGAACAAGTCCTCTATCTAAATTCATTTAGGCAGTTAGGGGGGAAGATCAAAGGTTCTTTCTGAGTCTTCTGTTTCTTAAAAATAATCAGCCTAAAATAATCCACATACCAAAGAGAGACATTTTGAAGTGGCATTTTGTTCCCCCACACCATACGATGGATAAAATTATGGGAAACAGTCCCAGCTCAGCTAAGGTGATGCAATAAAAGGCATCTCAAGGAATGTGCATCAGAAACCTTTAAAACATTTATTTCCATTGACCACATAATAAGATATTGAAGTTATAGAAACCCAATCTGGACAAAAGAACAAAACAAAACAAGATTGTTTTAAAGAGGGTTCTGAAGACTTCCATCTATGTGACATTTTGACATGACAAGGTTGGAAGACAATGGGGTGCCATAAACAAAAAGGAACTATCTTCTGCTTTTGAAGTTCTGATAAGTTGAACATCTGTCTTCATATTACCTCTCTCCCTATTGTAATTAAGTAATAATTCCTTTACTGAATAGAAGTGAATTTTTCCTTATACTTAGACCAAAACTTACAGAACATATAATCAAGTTTTTTCAAGCATAACATTTTAAAGCCTTAGCCCCAGCAAGTCATTCCAAGTCTCCTAGGAAAACTCTCCTGACAGTAGCTATGTTGACTTGATTCCAAGACATAAAGAGGCCTTATATAAGATAATACTTCTTCTCCTCTATACACTTGTCTAAATTACTAACATGTTCCTCTGGGCAGAGAGAAGTTTATATAGGTATGTGTGTTTGTGTATATACATATCTGTGTGTGAAGCAAATTTCATTTTATTTTTATTTTTTTAAAGATTTTTTTTATTTATTTGAGAAAGAGAGAGAGCCCAAGCAGGGGGAGGGGCAGAAGGAGAAGCTGACTCCCTGCTCAGCAGGGAGCCAGACTCGGGGCTCAATCCCAGGACCCCAGGATCATGAACTGAGCTTAAGGCAGATGCTTAACCAACTGAGCCACCCAGGTGCCCCTTGTGTGATGTACATTTTTAAAAAAATGAGATTCTTTTACTCTCAAATCTTGAAAAAAATTATAAAAGTCTTCTCTTACTTCCCTTCTTCCCTTCACCTCTCTGTTTTTTATTTCTAACAATATATTGTGCAAAAGCATTTTAAAGTACCAGGTGTAATTCATAGTCATCATCATGAAACACACAAAAATAAAAAGCTGAGTTTGTCTCAGTAACTTCAAAGATAGTATTCTGGAATGGCTCCAAGACACTGATTAAAATATTTGGCTCTCAGTATTCCTTAGGATTTCTTTTTTTTTTTTTTTTTTTTTTTTTCCCCTAGTCTGTGTATGACCAATTAAATAAAGTGTTTCTTTTGCTGAGGGTTACTTTGGCTTTTTTTTTTAAGATTTTATTTATTTATTTTTTTGGAGAGAAAGAGAGGGAGAGAGCAGGGGGAGGGGCAGAGGAAGAGGGAGAGAGAGAATCTCAAGCAGATTCCGTGCTAAGTACAGAGCCCAGTGCCGGGCTTGATGCCATCACCACGAGATCATGACCTGAGTTGAAACCAAGAGCCAGACGTTTAACCCACTAAGCTACCCAGGCATCTGTAGGGTTCTTTTGCTTTTAAAATGGTAGCTAATCTACAGAAACAGAAAGCTTATGTAAGGTACTGTAGAGGTCCTTTACTTTTCTTGTCCATTCTAGTGGCAAGAAATTTTTATAATCAAAATTCCAGAAATTATGGTGGCAGTGTAATACGTTCCCTGTGGCAAGGACTTGAGTCATTCTTCCAAAAGATATCAAAGAGTGGGGCTGGGTGTTTGCAGGAGCCCTGAGACTATCACACAGTCCTCATAATGGGGCCTCTTGACAAGCTTGGTATTGGTTTGAGCCCTAGATGGTGATATATTGACATGAAGAACAGGAAAATGATTGATCACTTCCTTGTATATCTTTTCTCAGGAGGTTTGGAAAGGGGACTATTAGTCTCAAATAGTATATACTGTAAATCTCCTGAGGTTTTGCCAACGGAATGTTTTCCTTTCCTTCAAGCTTTAAGATATGCTTTAATACATAGTTAACTTATGCAAGAACTCTAGATTTTGTTATGTTTGCCCAGCAAGTGGTCTCTGGACTCATTGTCATGATATAGAGTATTCCAGAGATAGTGCAAAACTAGGAATTAATTTCATTAAATCTACCTAGTACATGTAAATTTAAGACCTGAAAGTAACTCCGGTTATTATAAATAATTAAGAAATGATAGAGAATGTGAACATTTTATATTCATTTATCTCACAGCCATGAGTTAGCTTACTGAGTGATGAATAATCTGTTTCCTTCAGATAAATCAACTTTCCTGATAATATTACTTTATTTTGGTGGAAGGAGTTACTTTAGTTCTTTAAAAGCCCAAAAGTATCTTTGATCTCTATCACCTACTGGACTGTGAAAATTAGGTAATAGTAATATGTTATCTTTATATATATATATATATATATCTTTATATATATATATATATATCTTAGTAATGTTTATATAACATACATAATGTATGTAATATATACATATGTGCATGTTTGTTTGTTTTCAATGCCTACTGAATTGCCTAGGAGAGAATCAGTACTTGACCAAACAAATTAAACATTCTCTGCAACCATCACAAAACTCTGAACCTGGGTTTGTCAGTTGTGCAGATGCTTCATACCAGAGTGCTTATTAATGTTTTGAACTGCCATAGCTATATTGTATTCCAAAGGAATTTTATATTTCAGGAATGGACATTGCATTATAGAACTCATTTATTGATATTCCAGCTATAATCTAAAATGGGAGACTGGTCAGAATAAATTTTTAAATTAAAAAACAACTTAATATAGACTGCATATTTCCATTTATAAATATTATAGCATAAACAAACATATATATATATATATATAAAAGAATATAAGTGATTTTCTTCTGATAATTTGCAAATAATTTTCTTCTTCAAAATTTCTACATTTCCTAAAGTTTCAAAAGTTATTGTGTTTTACTTTCATAATTAGTTTGCTAATAAAAACAAAATGTGAGGAGGTGGGAAGTAAGTTGTGAATTCTACTAAGGAATGGATATAAGCAAAGCCAACCTGAGCTGAAATAGTTTCAGTGATGTGAAGTTACATCTGTAATGATTAGTATATAAGTGAATAATTGGAAATTCAGGCTCTACAAAGAATATTTATTTCTTTAATACTAGGACCTCAATACTGTAGTTGAAAACTGGTTCTCTAAAAGATAAATACTGAGACCTGAAACAAAATCAACTTTTACAATAATAACAAAAATTCAACTTTTGGGATTTGGCTTTATTAACATATTTTATACTATCCCATATATTTTCATTATTTTATTACAAAGCTCTCTATTATGAGGGTACTTTGAACTTTGTTTAATTAATAAATCAATTTATTCACAAGAAGACCATCAAATAAATGCCTTATAAATGCAATATACTTAAGTCTCTAAGTATAATCAGATTTCTAAATTGCCAAATCAGCATACAGAGCCTCATCCTTGGGCATTTTACAGCATTTTACAGAATTATTTTCAGCTTTTTATCAAGGAACACAAAAATTGCTGAATCTAGCTGATAGCTTTCCTCATTTGGACTAAGATTTTTGAAAATATTCCTATCAAACATGGAAGATTGCTTTTTAGTTGTGCTTTATATTTTAGCTTAGAGAAATGAAAAAAATTATAGAAAGAGAAGGCAGATATTTACCTTAGAATTAATCAGTGGATCAAAATCCAGGTTTGGATAAATTTTCTTTTTGCATATTCTTTTCTGATATTTTCTTCAGTGTGAAAATGAAATTACCTGAAGGCAGTTTCCATTTTTTGCTTAAAAAATTATCATATGCTAGTTTGTGGATTTCATTATTTGCTTTTCCCAGTTAACGTCATGAAAAAATATATTTAATATTTTATGAGAGTGGTCAATAGTATATCTAATGATCAATTTTTTACCCAGCTCAAATTCTTCCTTTAATCATTATTCTGAAAAATCAGGCAAGAATTAACTAATTATTACTAAATGTGAGATTAATTTCATGGATTGAGAAAAATTTATTCAGCTTGGAGTTTTGGTTGTTTCTAAAGGTTTGTTATTGTTTGGTGTATTAAAAAAAAACTATTTTGCAATGCCTCATTACTTTTCTTTGAGTTTCTTATAATAAAGTTTTCGAAGTAGCAAAGAATTTAAGCAATGTAAAAATAAATCAAGGGCGTTGTTTAGCAGTTTGTAATTCCCCATTTATTGATACCTCTCTCTTTTTAAATAATGGGGTAAACCTAACTTAGTGTTCTTTATGAAGATAGGATTAAACACTGCATATAATATAAAAAATAGTAAAGTAGCATGCATTTACTCTGAATTCATTTCCCAAAACACAACAACAAAAAATATGGCCAGAATAGAGATTTAAGTGCTGCATAAATATAACATAAACTTTTTTTTTTTTTTTTGATTATCTAATGTGTATTATCCCTGCATCTCAAAATGTGGCCAGGAGTATTACTGAGAGCATTAGCATCACCTAAGAGCTTGTTTGAAATTCAGAATCTCAGACCCCACTCCAGACCTACTGAAATAGAATCTGTGTTTCAACGGAGCACTGCTCTAGAACACCTGTTTCTCCATTTTGCACTGTGTAATAGCTTGGGGACAAGGAAAGCATGCCTATTTGGAATCTAGAACCACTTTGGCCTAAGTAACTACTTTATCATAGAGTATCTAAATGACATGTCATTTAACTAATCTAAATCTCCTTCATAAAATGCATTAATAACAATACCCACTACAAAATATTGTTATGAGCCTTATCTAAGTAAATTACAAAAAGGCATTTTGCATGTTAAGACTACAAATGCGTTAGTATAATTTGAAATTCAAGTTTTTCTCATTAAGTTAGACATTTTCCTGGTGAATTATTTCTAAGGTTTAGAGTAAACCACGTGCAAATTTCTGGTAGCAGATCTTGTAGGTGGTGAAGCAACAATATACACATAAAGCTTGAGGTACAAATGTTATGTTTCAAAATCAAATAATAGTCAAAGAGTCACTGAGTGCTTCTTTGAAGGCAGGAATTCCCAGAAAGGCTATCCTTGATCACAGCAAATTCTATCTCAGAAGATGTACTCCTTTTGGGGGAATATGAGGAACTTGGAGAGGTGGTTATAAAGTCATTGGGGTCATCTGACTAAACAGCCTGATCAGTTTAATCAACCACAGAATCGGTGGAGTGACATCTCCCTCAACAGAAACTCTTCATATCCATTTAATAGTGCTAATACTAACAATAAGAACAGCTTACCTATTGGCCCAACAGAAAAAATACCGTCTTTGAATTTTTTTCTTGCTATGAAGTCATACCCACTTGATTTTCATGGATTATTTTTTGCATTAAAAATGAATGGTATTTGGGCGCCTGGGTGGCTCAGTTGGTTAAGCGACTGCCTTCGGCTCAGGTCATGATCCTGGAGTCCCGGGATCGAGTCCCGCATCAGGCTCCCTGCTGTCAGCAGGGAGTCTGCTTCTCCCTCTGACCCTCCCCCCTCATGCTCTCTCTCTCTATCTCATTCTCTCTCTCAAATAAATAAAAAAAAAAAAATCTTAAAAAAAAATAAAAAAAAATAAAAATGAATGGTATTTCATAAACCTGACATGGTAAAAATCATTGCTCAAACTACCATCAAGGAGACATTGTGAGAGATTTTAAAAATTCGGAATATTGATTTGAAAGTGTTGTTTTTGCTTTTTAAGCTAAGAGAAGGGGCTACCAGGGTATCTAATGACTGGATAGTCTTCCTATAAGGGATTGTGTGTTGATAAAATCCCTTTGTGAATGCTGTATACTCTCTCATTAGAGAAGGGTCAGTCAATTCGCAGGTTTACGGGAGGGCTCTCATACTTTACCCTAAAATTCTAGTAGGAAACTGAGAGAGGAGGCGTTATAATTTTTCAGGAGCTTACTCTGTTTATAGAAAGATGTGAATCAATATATCTACCCATTTCAATGTTTCTAGTTCTGCTAACTTAATTCAAAGAAAAGCAATCATCCAGTTTATTTTGAATTTCTTTTAAAAATTCGTGCAAGCACATTCTTAGGACCATTATTTTTCCTTAGAGAATAAATGTTCTTCTGATCTGTTCCTCTCTATATAATCTTAAAATAATTTTTTTGGTGGTAGCTGCACTGGTTACTTACAAACATGTTCTCTCTGCTTCTTGGTACAATATATACAATGAGCAGAATTAGAGTACTATATCCTATATTTAAAGAAAAAAGAAACACTCCAGGTCTATAAGAATATATTATCTTTCACCAAACAGAATATAAGATCAAGACTAAAAAGCTACTAATTAAACTGTTAACAGTTATCATTATCAGTATTAAATTTCCCATTTTAATTATTCAGTAAAGTATCTTATCCCTCTTAATTTCTGTCCCCCCCCAATCTTTGCCCAAGTGCAGAAAGAATTAGAGTTTACACTACATTTTAAGTGAGTAGCTAAAATGCTCATTTTTACCTCTTTAAATATGTTTTCCAATAGATTGCTTAAGAGTGAAAGCAACACTTTATACAATAGCTTATGTAAAATTGTGAATTAGGTAGTTTTGCAGTAATGCTTTTTTTTTTTTTTTTTTTTGGGTAGAATCCTCATCCTATTCATGGTTACTTCCATTATTGTACACTTCTTCACATCATAATGGTTTTTCCCAGGCCACCACCTTAAGTAACACATTCCAAAATTTTCCTACAAGGGCCCACAAGTGTAATCCCTTCCTGAGAGTATAGCACTCGGATATCTTCATCTGCCCCAAGACTAATTGTGTCTATTTCTCAGTCCTCTAAAATCTACCATTTCTTACTGAGTCTCTGCTGGGTGAAATTTGAGATACTAAACCAAGTGGTACCAGTGTACTGATTGATGTGTTCATTGCCATCTTCCCTCTTTTCACATACATATTTGTTCTTTAACTATTTTCTGAATATTTTAACCCAAAGCACATTCTCCAAAATGGAGATCACAAGTATAGTATAGTAGCAAAATTATAGAGTAATGTTTGATGGTAAAAACTGATTTGGCATTTCTTTAATGAAAGCTCAATGGTAGACACAAATGAATAAGCTTGACTTGAGTATTTATTCTAAAATCACTGTTTATTCTAGGTTTGACAGATTGACCTAGGACCATCGAGAAATTCTTACTTTATTTTTGAAATAGTACAATTTGAGTGTTAGCTTGTAACCTCCTGACTCAGCCTACAATGATGTCTTCCAAATACAGCTTATTTTATAACAAACTTTAGCTCTCATTTGTTGTTCTGTGGTTTTCATCACTTATTTTTACAAGCAGTTAGGATGTGCCAACATTGCACTATTTTATCATGCATAATCTTTTTTATGAGTCTGTCATGCATTAAACTGTCTGCAAGATGTTCGTATTCATGGTTGTGAAGAGTACTTGCTGGTCTTTCACAAACTGATCAAATATTTAATGGGGTTTTGGTTTGAGCTTGTTGGAAACAGTAATGTAATAATCCTCACACAGTTTGCTCAGAACATAAATTTTCCTCACTTCATCTTTTGATATGAATGTATTTTGAATTTCTGGGACTTAGTCTTTACCATACTACCATTTCTGTCATTATCTTTAAGATTTCTGTTACATTAATATGCATCTCTAACTGATAAATCTTCCTTCTTGGTTTTCTTGACACATTTATTTCAAAGTTGGAATGTTTAAGAGAGCAAAGTGAATTCATCTTTAGGAAGAATTGGGACATTTAACTTATGATATTGTGTAATGTTTTTGCAATGATCTTGTGAATGCCTTAGGAGTCAGCCATTTTATTCAGTGAGCTCTTAATTCAATCTATCTACCTACTTGGATGACAATGTCAAACATAAATGTTCAGTACATAAATATCATCCTATCATTATTCCTTTTACATTATTTAATAAAAAAGCAAGTAAAATAGTTGCATCTGTTTTAATAAAGATTATGTCCCAGCCTACCCTTCCTCTACTTTTAAGCCCCTCCAAAGTTCTCTGAATTGTTCTGATTTGAGGTGAAGTCAATACTCCGACGATCTACAACATTCTGTTTGGTCTTGTTCTGTCTCAGATATAATCTTATTTCTCTTGTCTTCTAAACCATGTTAAGCTTCTCTCAGTTTCTTTGATGCCATGAATTTCTTTCAGGTTCTTTGTAACTCTATTTTGTTTGTTGCACCTGCTGTTGACTCTGCTTTTGTGATTCAACCCTTCACTCAAACAATCCCCTCCCTACTCTTCATATTCCAGCTTAAATATTATTGCCTCAGAGAGGTTTGTCTCTAATTCTACAGATTCTGTTACCATTTTCTGATACACCCTTTTAACAGTTGTTGTTTTTTCTGTGGAGCAGTTATTATAGTTAATTGCTTAATGATTATTAGTGTAAACTCCATCAGTTAAAGGTGCATGAATGCTGAGGTTGTCTGTCTTGTTTTCCACCTAATGTCTAAATTTTAGCCAATACTCTTTATATATTGGCTGAGTGAATAAATGGATGGAAGAACCTTCAAATAGATGTTCTAAGTAGCAGTTTCTAGGAACCCATAAAGAAATATATAGTTTGCATTGTAACAATATTATTAAAGTAGGGGATCTCTGTGGATTTAAAGTTGAATGCCTTGGGTGATAGTAACACGAGTTTCTGTGCTAATAAAAGAAGAGTTGCAATATCAAAAGATCCATGGGTTTCTGTATAAGGTGTCTACCAAGCAAATGGCAATCCAGTCTCCTAAAAAAAGTATCTTAATTTTTAAAGGGGAAACCCAGCCAAGCTTTGCTAAATTCTTAATCCTTATATTAATAAGGCTTAGTGTGATTAAGAGAGAGGATTTTCAAGCTTATGTAGTCAGCTGTTTTTTCCTCTGTAGGCATTGCTGACTTAAGCCAAGTCTGAGACATTATTTATCGATATTAAGTACAGAACTATTCAATTGCTAGTTCTTTATAATGCAATGTACATGTGTAACTGGAACCATTATTTATAATTGAACCTGATTTTTTAGACATCCTTTGCTAAATAGCTACATTGATATGTAAATTATTCTGTAAAAAGTCAAGAGTTTAAAACATAAAGCAGAAATCCATACTATGTAAAGATTTTAGAATCTCAATTGACAAGCTGCTTACTGATCCACTAAAATGTCAGATAATGCATTTAGGCATTTTTATTAGAATTTCCAAGGGAAATGACATTTGGTGGCTAGAAATAATTCACTGGAAAATATATCTCTTAGGTTAGCACTGATTGAACTGATTAGGTTGAAAATACTGTGAATTAAATTATAGGAGGAAGGAAAAAATGTCATTGCCAAATATTTCATCTAGAATCCCTATCCTCACATCCTTTGTTATGGTTCTGCGTTTTTGTGCATTTTTAGCTCTCTGCATCATGATCTTTTTTTAAGTATCATTTATTGTTACAAAATAGTTATTACTATTGTAAAAAGAATATAAAAGCATATTGCCTAACAAACAGTAGATAAGTAGGTCTACTTCTCACTGCCTTCATTACCCAACCTATATATCCATTTGTTCTAAAAAAAAAAAAAAAAAAACTTTAATGGTGAGAACTGACTTTATGTTAAGTGTGACTTTCTTTAAAAAAATAATTGAAGGAAAAAGAAGATTATCTGTCACAGTTCTTCAACTTGTTTCCTCTTGCAGAGGGTATAATCAAGAAATCTTCTAAATTAGTTTGATAATTGAGCTTATAAATTATAGTGAGGTTCTAGAAAACACCCACAAAAGCTGTCATCCATATAGTGGGGTAGATAGTGCCTCATATATATTATACATTTCAGGTGTACTTGTTACTTAAGTGAATTTCAAATGTGAAATCTACAGTAGTCACAGACTGTAAGACTGTTTCATAGAATCTGTATGAAATGATCCCTAACATCCACAAAGGAGAAGGCTAAGTGCAATTGTTTGCAAGCTTGAAGAAACAGAATCAGCAGGTAATTACAGTTTCAGAGACGGATTGATAATGCAGTAGGCGCTGTCCCCTGCCTAGCCTTTTAAACCATCTCACAGGAGCTCATGCCAGGAGCTTGCCAACAGAGGCAGTGTGTCTTGGCACCTTTATTTCTATTTTTTCTATAATGAATGATTTCTGAAAAGTTGATCATATGATTCTAAAAGAGAAGAAAGAAGAGGAGGAAGAGGAGAAGAAGAAAAAGAAGGAGCAGGGGCAGCAACATGTTTTTAGGTTGACCAATAGCTCTTAGAAGTCTTCTTGTTGTGAAACTCAGGTCTGCTTGCAGGTGTATGAGCAGAATCACCAGGACAGGGAGTTATTGCTAAATGTCTGACAAGTGTACATTCTTTCCTGCTTTAGAATTTTATTTTGGGGGAGGCAGCAATGTACCCAGTTAAAAATATCTTTTCCCCCAGATTTTCGTGCAGCTCGCTGTGGTCCTGATACCAGTGCTGGCTTACCAGACATGAGAGGGCAAATACTGAGTAGGGGTTCTGGGAAAGCTATTGATTTACTGACTAGAAGGGACTGACAAGGCTGACAGGAACTGTTTGTTCTTTGCTATGCCCTCCATCTCACTTCCTAACATCCCAGCTTCACACTTGAGCTAGAGTAGTTGTATTGTGGTCATAAGGATGAAAGCTACAAATGAATGATACTCAGGCAAGACACTTGATCTAGCTGAGATCTCTGGTGATTTTCTGAGCAAACTCTGATTGCATATTCTGACTCCTTGTTATGTGAGAAAATGAACCTTCTTTATTACTATGCCACTGTGGTTGACTTAACAAAACAGCCACTTTAAATCCTCATGGATGCAGATATGAAAAATGGAAGAACGGCAAGTATGCTATCATTTTGCAAAGGTCATGACTTATAAACAGACACCTATTCTGTCAAATGATAGAACAAACTTTGCAAGTTCACTTGGGGAAAATCGGTAGCAACTAAACGGGTGCTAGACGTGTGAAATTACTAATGGGTTAAAGTTTAGATAAAATAGTGCATCAAAGAAGACATTTTTATACTACGACTCAAAAAACACATCTACCCCTCCCGCTACCTTGGGGGGAAATCGGAGGGGTAGACGAACCATGAGAGACGATGGACTCTGAAAAACAAACTGAGGGTTCTAGAGGGGAGGGGGGCGGGAGGATGGGTCAGCCTGGTGATGGGTATTGAGGAGGGCACGTTCTGCATGGAGCACTGGGTGTTATGCACAAACAATGAATCATGGAACACTACATCTAAAACTAATGATGTAATGTATGGGGATTAACATAACAATAAAAAATTAAAAAAATATATCTATATTGAAAATCAGAGAAATGAAGCTGGAACTTAGAACAAATTAGCTGCAGGATATTAAAAATCATCATTATATGTATGTATCATATGCATGAGCCAAAGGTGAATTTTGTAAGTTAAATAACATAGTCAGAGATTGTATATTGCCAGCTTAAAGGCTACAGGTTTTATACAAAAATCCAGATTTTTTAATCTCACAAAATATCAAAAGATACAGCAACACCAGCCCACCTTCCAGTAAAGTTCAACTGTAGCTAAGCAACTACTGAATGCTATTTTTAGTTCACTGTAGTATCTTATATGACCTATTTCTTTAAACTCTCTTCTGATTCCGGCTCTGGTTCACTAGACTGTTTTATTCATTTTTTTGGCCTACGAGAGAACGTAAGATTAAAATATTTAAATAGTATAATCTACGAAGTTTCATATTATCATTAAAAATAGAGAAGCTCATTCAAATCTAATTTTAAATGGCAGCACAAAAATCTAATTCATCGAATAAATTAGATAATGTTGGCAAAAATAATCCCCTCATTTTTTTTTTTTTTTTTTTGGCCTCTACTTGACAAAGTGCTGTATAGAGCCTAGTTTTTATATCGGCATTTGAATACATCTCAAAATGTGAAATTCTGTAGCTGGTCCCAACAGAGGTACCCATTGTGTATGGAATCACATTTTACAAACTAGTCATTAACAAACTAATAGGGGGTCTCTGTACAGAAGTATGGTATGTCATAGTATGTGCTTGCTTTATGAGTGTATTCATGTGCTGTTGTTTTGTTTTGTTTTGTTTTTTTGTTTTTCCAAGTAGTTAGGAGTCTTTAAAGAAGCGCTTGGTATTAGGTTCAAGATCTTTATTTTTTTTTAAGATTTTATTTATTTATCTGAGAAAGAGTCAGAGAAAGCATGAGCATGGGGAGGGGCAGAGGGAAAGGGAGAAGCAGACTTGGGCTGGCTCCCAGGACCCTGAGATCATGACCCAAGCCTAAGTCAGATGCTTGTGACTGAGCCACCCAGCCGTGCCTAGATTCAAGATCTTTAATTAAAATACTCACTGCATTGTATATTGTTAGCTTCTTATTCTCCTGGGAAATTATTTTACTGTTGTTGAATCTGTACTTATCTTGCCAAGATTGAAAATGTTCTAACTGTAGTGCTAAGATGTTTTATACATTTAGAGTAATGCATTACTCATACCTTTGATAGGAATTGCTGTTATTAGTGTGCGTGGGAAAAGATAAATGTTATGTCAGAAAAGGTGCATAAAAAACACCTGATTTAACATTTGGAAGAATGTACTGATCTAAGATAATCTAACCTAATCTATTTATTAGATTGTTATTATATCAATAATAATATAATATATTGAAATATAATGATCCAATAAAATATAATTTCAACATAAAACAGTAGTGAATTTTCTGGAAAAATGAGACCAAATAAAATCTTTCACCATTAAAAAATGTGAATATGGACCAAAGATAAAGTCCCCAGTTCTCTTTATCCTTTTCCCATTCATAAAAGTTACACACAATTACTCTCATTCCTCTGTTCTTTCTTCCTATTTATTTTTTGTCATTCACCCAACATTATTTAATCTTTAGTAACATGAATCATAACATGCAACCCACGCACACAAGCATCATTCTGTGTTGGGATCCTTCTTAATCATTTGCACTTCCAAGTACTGGTGCTACTATCATTGCAGTTGTATTTTGCTGAATTCCGAAGTCCCTAGATGTTTCTGGTTGAAGACAACATCTTATTTGTTAAGTTATTGGGAATACTATATTATTAGTTTTCTACTTTGTAAAATAACGCACAGTGGTCATTATCATACATATTTGCCATGTAATACTAAGTTAATCCTCATCTGTTATCTCTCTCTCCCATTTTTGGAATTGTCTTGAGTGAGTTTCCTTCATAGTATTTAGTCAGATTTGTCTCCAAAAGAAAGATACTAATTTGGTACTTGAGATACTATCTCAAATGAGATTTGCTTTGAAAATCTAACAGTTATATTAAAACAGTTAGGGAGTGTGGTTAACAGTGTTCTAAAGAGATTATAAAATACATTTTGCCATCGAAAATTCAAACTCAGCACACTTTGTGTCTTGAACTGTCTCTTGTTTTCTTCTAAATTTCGAAGTGGCTTATCTGGGCCCAAAAGAGATTATGATGACAGTCTCATAAAACTTAGGGAAATCCAAAGAGGAAAATATTATAAAATGGATGCAGTGTGAAGTTGTCCTGAGCAGGTGTCAGCTCTGTAAATATACTTCTATAACTGGCATAGCCCCCAGCTAACAGTTGAGCCACTCTCTGGGGACTGACCAGCTTGAGTGCAAAATTGGGAGAGGCTGCCGAAGGAAGGCTAATTCTTCTCTATAGTTCCGTGGGGCCTACTGCTGTGCGCTGCAGAATAGTAGAGGGCTAATGGAACAGGGGTTGTTATTTTTACCCACACAAATTATTTGGATTACCTTGTGGGAAAGTTTAAGGAGAAATTTGATGTCAAATAAATATTATGATAGATTGAAACACTCTAAAACTTGCATAAAAAAAGAATGCAAATATATTGTTTAAAAATTCCAGAAATTTGCTTTTGAATTATTGCTATATTACATATCACAAATTTAAAAAGAATCCTACAGTTTTAATACTCTAATTACTTATTATTTCATATGTACATCTATAGTTCTGTATATATATTATGAATTCAGAAGAGGTAAATGTGTTGGTGAATGTAATGGACTCAGGACATTTGTGATCCTGGGTACTAGATTTTATGAATGTAAAATAGATTCCTCCTGTTTCAGATTTAGGTTTAATTTGTATGCATGCTGTACATCAGGCTTCCCAAGTATGGAATCTATGATTGACCTTATTTAAAAAAACAAACAGTCTTGGGTTGGATTTAAAAAGCTTAAATGATAAAATTAACACAAACATAATCAAGGCATTCATTTTGGATGTCTCATATAAAAACGAATCATGATTATATATTTTCTTATCATGAAAATGAACTGCATGTGCATACATTTTAATGTCGACTTGGTATTGGTCTTTGCTTAACATATGGTTGCAAATCTTCTTTACCCATGCTACTTCTCGCATCGTTCCCAGATGCAGTTTAAATGTAAGGGAGGGGACGCCTTGGTGGCTCAGTCCGTTAAGCATCCTACTTGATTTTGGCTCAGGTCATGATCTCAGGGTTGTGAGATCCAACCCTGCAATGGGCTCCATGCTCAGTGGGGAGTCTGCTTGGGATTCTCTCTCTCCCTCTGCCCTCCACCAGAGCTCGCTCTCTCTGTCTCTCTACTATAAAGAAATAAATCTTTTATAAATAAATATATAGCAAGAGAGAAGAGTTAGACTGTACAGTTCTGCTTAAACTATCTCAGAGTCCAGGAGAGATTTATGACCAAAGCCTCAAATACCGAGCAAATCTATAATTTTGAAAGGGTGGGTATGATATAGGACTGTGTGGTATTGTCAAAAGAGATGACTTAGAATTCAGAGCACATATTCTAATCTTGCCTCAACCATTTACTTAAAATATTCTCTCAATCATGGATGGTGCCTTGGATATTGGGAAGTGTTGATCACAGTTGCTCTCTTGAAAGTCTCCTCCCCTGGAGTAGGGGGAGGAGTAGGAATACCTCTGTCACTTTATACTGATGGTTCTTTCCCTATCTACCTCTCTCTCTTTCTTTCTCTCATCTATCTATAAGTTCTCATTGTCATTATGCAAACTACTATCAAGTATATATATATATATATATATATATATATATATATATATAATTATAATATTATAATATAATGATTATATTATAGTATTATATAATTATATTATATAATACAATTTGTTTGTTTTAGCCTCAAGTTCTCTTCTAAATTTCAGAAATACATTTTTTTAAAGATTTTATTTATTTTGGGCGCCTGGGTGGCTCAGTCGTTAAACATCTGCCTTCGGCTCAGGTCATGATCCCAGGATCCTGGGATCGAACCCCGCATCAGGCTCCCTGCTCAACGGGAAGCCTGCTTCTCCCTCTTCCACTTCCCCTGCTTGTGTTCCTGCTCTTGCTATCTCTCTCTCTGTCAAACAAATAAATAAATAAATAAAGATTTTATTTATTTATTTGAGAGAGAGTGAGAGAGAGAGAGAGCATGAGAGGGGGGATGGTCAGAGGGAGAAGAAGACTCCCTGCTCAGCCGGGCTGAGTGGGGCTCAATCCCCTGACTCTGGGATCATGACCTGAGGCAAAGGCAGACACTGAACTGACAGCCACCCAGGTGCCCCAGAAATTCATTTTTAAAATTTTTTTTAAAGATTTATTTATTTATTTATTTTAGAGCACGTGATGTGAGAGAGGGAGAGAGAGAGAGCAAGCAAGCACCCAGGAACATGAGTGGGGGGGGGCAAAGGGAGAGAGAGAGAGAAAGAATCCTCAAACAGACTCCCCATTTAGCACTGAGCCCAATCGGGGCTTGACCCCACGACCCTGAGATCATGACCTGGGCTGAAATCAAGAGCTGGACTCTTAACTGACTGAGCCACCCAGGTGTCCCCCAAAATGCATTTTTAATTGCCTCCCAGTCTAATAGGACATGACAACATAAACTCAAAATTTCTATGTCAAAAACTAGACTCATCATCTATCTTCCTGCCCAAAAGTCCTTAATTTCTTTTTGTTTACTTGCCCCTGCTGTATTCCTGCTCATCAGACTCAAAAGGAAGTCTTTTTATCTACACTTTCAATTTCACCCTTCACATCTAGTAAGGTAAAAAAATCCTATTGATTCAGTTTCTAAAACCTTCGGAAATTTTGCTCTTTTGATTCCAATGTTATCCTTGTTGGGGACTTCTTTTCCTGCACTATTATAACAATTCTTTATCTGGTGTTCACATTTATAATACTGTTGCCTATGCAAATGCACCTGGCATACATTGAAAATATTAATATTTCTATGGAATAATCATGATTATATCTCTCCCCTGTCCTATAACATTCTGAATTTCCCCACTATCTCAAGATTAAAATGCAGACTTCTTAGGGCAATGCCAAACTTCCTTTCAATCTTATCTCTCACGTAAAAGCTTCTCTCTCCACCACTCTGTCTTCATCTCCTTTTACCAAATCTCCACAGATCAAAGACCACCACCTCCATGAGGTTGGACAGAAAGCCACTGCAGTGAAAAACCATCTGTCTGATCTGAACCACCACATTTTACCTTTCTTATGGCATACATCCTAATGGCCCTTGCATAATTTATAAGTCTCTCTCTGCATAGAAAGGGAAATTATTATGGAAGTCTTCCAATGGGAAGTGTCAGCTTAGCTGAATTTTGAATGGTGAGTGGAATTCAATACACAGAGACAATTGGTGAAAACACATTGGAAACAGAGCAATACTTGCAAATGCATCAGAGTGGCATGCTCTGAGAGCCAAGACTAGATTTAAATGGCTTAAGTATGCGGATATTGTGAGAGGATTGTGCAGGATTCTAACCTACTCGCTGCACAGAGAGGGCTTTGTTTTTTGTTTTTGTTTTTGTTTTTGTTTTTGTTTTTTCTATCTCTTGGTAAGAAATGTCTGCTCAGGGTGGCTAAGAGATATTTGAAAGATTTTAAATTTTGAAATCCCATAACCAATGGTTGAATTTTGGAGTAACCATCAATAGTTGTCTTTTGGAATACCTGTACTAATGGCAATGTAAAGTGAAGGTGAACAAAATAAGAATTTAGGTATTATTTTTCTAATTACATATCACCCTTCTTCCCAGTCTCTCCACATGTTGTACATTTCCATTTCCAGGTTTTCATTCTCTCTATTCTTTAAATCTCTAATTATTAGCTATAGTATCCTATAAGAATAGTGCCTGGCAGATACAATCTAGGTTAGCTCTGTGAAGCTGTGTGTAAAATCAGGATGGTTTCCTGGACTGAATTGCTTAATGATGGAAGATCTGCTCTCACTTAGCCTTAGAATTAATTCTTCAAAACCTCATCCCAATCTCGAGTCCAGAAAGGTTTCATCTATGGGGATTACAAACTGTATAGCCTATAGAGGAGGCAATGAGAATGGCGAGGACATGTATCCAATTATTATTAATAGTCATATATGGTTGTTTACCTTCAACTCCATGTGAGATTCAAGACCATTGACAGACTAAAAGATGGGTCTACTCTTACTATATATATCTTTATAGTAATCCACAGTGTTTTTAGTCTGCACAAAAATACCTCTCATGTTTGCTCCTGAACTTTTAGCACAGAGGCTACAAAATTTCTTTTTCCAAGGTCAGTGGAATTGCACTTTTTTTTTTTTTTTTTAAGATTTTCTTTATTTATTTGACAGAGAGACACAGCGAGAGAGGGAACACAAGCGGGGGAGTGGGCGAGGGAGAAGCAGGCTTCCCGCTGAGCAGGGAGCCCGATGCGGGGCTGGATCCCAGGACCCTGGGATCATGACCTGAGCTGAAGGCAGATGCTTAACGACTGAGCCACCCAGGCGCCCCGGAATTGCACTTCTGAATCCCATCCTTAGACTCTTTTCTTGGTTATTTCTACTTTAATTTCATTTTTATTGTCTTGCTCTGACCTTTTTCTGTTTATATTTTGTCACGCTTTTTATATAAAGCACATATGTTTTAGAGAAGATATATAGATATATACTAGTATACGGAGATACTAGCTAGAAACACAATCGTAAAAAGTAAGAATGTTACCAATCATTCAGTTCTCTATCAGGTAAAAGACATAGGCAAATCTTTTTTTAAAGTATTAGTTTATAAATTGCAAAACTTCTAACACCAAGTTGTTATAAAATACTTCTTCAGTGTTTCTTTCTTGAAAATCCATTTCTAATCCAACAAAACTAGAAGGCAGCTATATATTCTACTTCATAATAGTTATAATCAATACCTCCGTATTCCTACAATGCTAAAATGCTATTTTAATTGTATATGTGCTTACTTTATCAAGAATGGAATCAATCTTTTAAGAAATCGATGTTTACAAAGTAGCCTTAAATGGATGAAGAAGAGTGAATGGCCCAAATATGCAGAAAAAATTGACTTTGCTTTTTTATACCAATGTTAGCACAGGAGTATGTAATGAAAAATCAATTATAACATAAAATCTCATAAAGGCATTCAAGTGTTCTCTCATCAAATGACAGTACAAAAACAAGTCTGACTGCACTAGACTCCAGTTATTTTTATTTCCTTTGGGAAAGAGCAGCTATCAGAAGTGTGTAATAACAATGTAGTAAAGTTTTCTTATTGGTCACTGTGTAACATATCCGAGTTAGCAACTACCAGAACCAGATGTGTCTGTGCAAATGGGAGGTAGGAAGAGAAAAAAAAGAAAGGTGGTAAGTAAAAGTCTGTGACATCTCTCCCAGTGGCCTTTCCCGACAAAAGCTTTTTATTGTTTCAGCATTACTGTGAGTGGTTAACAGTAAGGACAGGGAAGCCCATCATGGTTAGCCTAGTTGCCATTATACTATAAACTGATCCTCTTATATTGCCTGAAGTGGATTCTGATTGTATAAAGAATAATACAATGTAACTAATATTGGTGTATGTATATATATATATATATATATATATATATATATATATATATACATATCTAGGTGGTCTATATGTATGTATGTGAAAAAATATATATAAACATGTAGTGTGTGTGTGTGTGTGTAATAGATGCAAGTTCTACATAGGTTTAACTGAATGAAAACCCTACTTTGGGGATAATGGGATGCATTTTTTTTTCAGTAGTTACACAGTAATTGTAGTTGTGCCTCAAGAAGTTATAGCTATGGTAGTAGCAATGATTGCAGTAGAAATATCTGATATATTTATGCATATTTTTCTATCTTTTAGTTTTTAATATAGTTTATGTTTTCTTTTTCATGTGATTCCCACAAGAAGTCAGTAACTACCACACAATAGGCATTCAATAAATAATTGATAAATAAACGTATGAATGAAGGACAGAATGAGTATACAAATAACCCAATGAAATAGAGAATGTAATTGTACTTATCTTGATTTTGATGATAAGAAAAACGAGCTTAGACCAAGATGAGGATTTTATGAAGGTTATGTGGCAAAATGAGTAGCAAGGCCAAAATAATATTTAGGTTTACATTCCTAGAGCATATTGCATTTGTGTTTAGATTTTCATCAATTTGTAAAACTGCCGTTTATCATTCAGGTGCACATAATTATGAACTTCTTTAGTTTTTTTCATAATCAGTATGAAGATTGGCCTTGAGCTTGGAAGAAGACACTGTGAAAGCTAAGTATTTTTCCTCCAAGTTTAGAATATTAAGAAGGGAAAAGTCAAGGCAGTATAAGGAAAACCAGCACATTGCACTAGGGAAGAAGAAGGGAAGGCTGAGGATTGCATTCCAAATATAAAGTCTAACAACATTATCTACATAAAGTGTAAGCAAAGTAAAAAGAAAAAAATGCTCAGCATAAATATACCAAATTTGAATATCCAAAATTGGTTCTTGCACCCACTTTTATGGGAGAGAGGCCAAATGGAGTTTGCAGTCAAAAATGGTTCCCATTTCCATTTACCACACATCCTTCTTCTGTGACAAAGAGAGATTTGATAATGTAGGTACAGCAGGTGACTAGAAGAAGCAGCTTGTTCTCAAGGCTATTTTGGAGTCAGGTGTTCTCTGCCTAGAATAACAACGTATTAATGGAGAAACCATCTTTGCAATCTTTTGTGTTTCAAATCACTCAGACTTGTCAAACTTCCAGTCCCTTTTCTGAGGACAGTGTTACAAGGCTGTCTGTTCAGGAATGAATAAATACTCTAAAGGCTTATTGACAAATGGAAGACAATGAAACTCCAGCCAAAAGCTTTAGAATCCCTTGGGAGTTGTGGGAACATTTTCTCCAAACATCGGGGAAAGATCCAAACTTCCATTATTCCTCTCATTTAAATACAGCCACGCTTTTTTTTTTCTTTTTAAATTCTCAGTGAATATGTTATTTCTCTTTCTTTTGCCACAGAGGTATTACTTTCCTTATAATCCTGTTTTCTTAACCTGTAATTTATTTGGGTAATTTTTTTTCTGAATCTTCAATAGACTTTGTATTTGTTTGTTAAAATAGGCATGGCTGGTAGTGATAATGGTAGACTATGTATCTTTTTTCTTTTGATATGCCTCTGTACTTCTGAAATCATGTTATTTTTTATCAGTTATTAGGAATTGGGAGAAGATGTATACATGCCTTGACAGTCCCTTGACTACACATTAGTGAATATTTTCCTTTTACTGGTTTTTCTTTTAAATGCTATACACATCTTTTATCATAGATTCTTGAGTTTGACCCTGAAGCAAAATCGAAGAGTCTAGTGTGGATTTTATTGATTTACACTATTCTTGCTTGTTTTTAAGTCTCTATACAGAATTCTTGTGTATCTAAAAAGAGAATAATGTGTTAGTGAAACACCATTTAATAATTGTGAAGAAGAATTCCCAGCCTGTGATACCCCAAAGGATCTCCAGTTGCTTCAATAAGTATTAGACTCTTGACATAATATTTCATTAAAAGTTTTTATGTCATGCTGCACTTTTTGGAACAAGAGAAAGGTGGCAAATCAATGATATCCAGTGATAAGGTATTAACACAACTCCAAAAAATGTTGTCAAATACTATTTTAGCCTGTAAAATTGTACTATTTTTAGTTTAGGTTTCTTCTCTTCATTTTAAAAGCTAATCTGTGTCGGGGTGCATGGGTAGCGCAGTCTGTTAAGCGTCTGCCTTTGGTTCAGGTCCTGATCCCGGGGTCCTGGGATGGAGCCCCGTGCGGGGCTCCCTGCTCAGCGGGGAGTCTGCTTCTCCCTCTCCCTCTGCTGCCCCTCTCCTTTCTTGTGTGCTCCCTCTCTCACTCTCTCTCTCTCTCAAATAAATAAAATCTTTTTCTTTTAAGATTTTATTTATTTATTTGACAGAGAGAGACACAGCGAGAGAGGGAACACAAGCAGAGGGAGTGGGAGAGGGAGAAGCAGGCTTCCCGCTGAGCAGGGAGCCCGATGTGGGGCTCGATCCTAGGACCCTGGGATCGCGACCTGAGCCGAAGGCAGACGCTTAACGAATGAGCCACCGAGGCGCCCCAATAAATAAAATCTTTAAAAAATAAAATAAAAGCTATTCTGTGTCCTTTTTTTTGTGGAGAAAATTAATGGTAAAAAATGGTAAAAATTACATATGTATATATACATTCATATATATACGCATACAGATAGATAGATAGATATCAAGACTAAAATATTGACTAAATATTTTAAAGATATCAAGACTAAAATAGTAAGTTTAGACCCAGCAATTCTACTTTTAGGATTTGTTCCCATAGTCAATACTAATATACTCTTACAAATATGCAATGATTATCCTCAAGTATATTTAATGCAACATTATTTATAATAGCAAGATAATTGGAAACAGTCTATCCATTGACAGAATATTGATTAAATTAATTCCGCTACTTCTGTGTAGTGAAATACAATGCAGAAGTTAAAAAGAATGAGAGAGATGAATTGCTTGCATTTTTGCCATAAAGTTTTATTATTTTATGACCAAAACTAATTAAGAAGATAATTAATAAGTAACAGCAGAATTAGAATTAGAATGCTAAGAAGAGCCAAGAGTAACAGCCGCAGAAGCTGACCAGCTGAGTTCGTTTATATTATATACACACTGTATCACAAACTAATTCTAGGAGGCACTACTGATATTTACAACAAGTGAATTCAAATCAAGAGGTAAAATTTTGAGACTAGATGATGTAAGGGGCAAAGAATATGCTCATAGAAGATTTCAAAGCAATTAAAAATTTCTGTATTTCAATTATTACTAATTTATTATTGAGAAAAAGTGTTAGGAGAATGTTTAATCTCTAGCTATTAGAAGTTACCTTATTTTCTACAGATTGGTTCACATATGTGAAAACGCTTGTTCTGAGTGATGACAGGAAAATCTATGGGAAGGACTAGTTATACAAGTTACAAGTCATATATCCCCATTAAAATGTTTAACTTTCATCAATGGGTTTTATTTTATTGAGTTTTTTATACGCCTCTGTTTATCAGAAAATAAACCAGCTATTGATAGTGACTATAAGGCTGGGATGAAAACATTTAGAATTGTAAATTTAAAATTTTAAGTAATTTTAAGATTATAGCCACTATACAGGATTAATAGTGCAGTGGCTAGAATACTGTCCCTTCAATTATATTATAAAATGAACACATAAGGGCACCTGGGTGGCTCAGTCAACTAAGTGTCTGACTCTTGATTTTGGCTCAGGTCATGATCTTGGGGTGTGGGATGGAGTCCCACATGGGACTCATGCTCAGCGTAGCATCTGCTTGTTCCTCTCCCTCTGCTCCTCCCCCTGCTTGCTCTTTCTCTCTGTCCCTCAAATAAATAAGTAAATAAAATCTTTTAAAAAATGAAAACATAGGGGTGCCTGGGTGGTTCAGTCATTAAGCGTCTGCCTTCAGCTCAGGTTATGATCCTTGGGTCCTGAGATCGCCCCGCATCGGGCTCCCTGCTCAGCGGGAAGCCTGCTTCTCCCTCTCCCTCTTCCACTCACTCTGCTTGTGTTCCCTCTCTTGCTATCTGTCTCTGTCAAATAAATAAATATAATCTTCAAAAAAAAAAAAAAGAAAACATAATGAGTTAGATTAGAAATGTACCAGTTTTCCCAGAGGAAAGGGAGTGGAGGCTAGGCTGTCAGTATTTGATTATCGGTTCCTTAACTGTGTAGTAAGTTTAATGGGAAAGGTGTCAATAAGGATAGAGAAAAATTATGGTAGTGCAAACACAAGAAATGTCCACTGGAGCATGTGCTCACCCATCCATATGCAAATATTGTCTGCTTGAGAGTTTTCTCAATTCTGGATATATTGGTTTTCAGCTATCAAAATTAGCTGCTATTATCTGTAATGATTCTAGGACTACTGAGCAAACTTTTGATGAGTTACTGAACCAGGTCTATAACCCCAGGGTGAGAATACCCTATTCTGGATAATATGGGGTCTATTTAGCAGTTATAATATGAATTTTACTCTTGCAAACAAACACCTTAACCTTACTATAAGCCTTACACACTTCTTTCTAGGGAGATCTCTTAATTTAAAGTCCTTGTCTTAAAAACCATTTAAGGGGTGCCTGGGTGGCTCAGCTGGTTGAGCGACTGCCTTCGGCTCGGGTCATGATCCTGGAGTCCCTGGATCGAGTCCCACATCGGGCTCCCTGCTCAGCAGGGAGCCTGCTTCTCCCTCTGACCCTCCCCCCTCTCATGTGCTCTCTCTCTCTCTCATTCTCTCTGTCTCAAATAAATAAATAAAATCTTAAAAAAAAAAAAAAAAAAAAAAAACCATTTAAGGATTATAATTTCTAGAGATGGTAACATTTTTTTTTCATAATCACACAGCCAGTTCATGAGATAGCTGAAATTAGCATCTTGGTGCCCTACCACCCATGAAAGTTCTTTGTTGTATCCATTCTGGTGTCCAAAGCAGACGGATTTCAGATTTCCGATAATTAGAACTCATGGGTCAAAAAAATAGGCAATAGTCTAAAATATTCTGCAGTTAGTGGATTCTCAACAATTATCTATTGTTGATGAGCATAATGAAAGTCATTCTGCCCAAGCTTATTGCAAGATTACTGTATAAGAATCATTATAATAATGAATTATAAAGTGTTAGTAATAATAAATACTAAGACAATAAACCATAAAGTGGTAGTGACTAAGGTTTATTGAACATTTTCAATGTATCTTGGCACTCTGTAATGTCATTGCATACATTAATTAGTTTAATTCCCTTAATAATATAGTGAAGTAGAATCTATTTAATCTCCAGTTTACAAAAAAAATAAATAAATAAGCTTTTAGAAAGTTTCTAGGTACTTTCTAACCAATGAAGTGGACAAAAAGATGGTTGAAATATTTATTTGCCTTCAAGAAACCTCTGCTCTATCTTCACAGCTCTAATATGCAAAATTCTATAATGCAAGTCAGAAATTAACTATCACAGAAATAGTAAAATGTCTTTCAATTTCAATAACAATAATATAACACATCATTATATTTGTTCAATATATGGTATGTTTTCCAGACTATACTAACATATGTATATTTTTTTCATTGCTTTCTTTGAAAGGAGGTATCAAATTCATGGGAAATGAGTCTACTTTGGATTTATCTAAATCTTTAAATTTTATTTATTGTGTGATAACAAAAACTAAATATTGTTTTCTGAAAATTATGGCAATTGACTGAGAAGTATGAGTGCATAGGCAGAATGTGGAGATGCATTTAAACATCCAGGCTGTAAAAATTCTCTTTGATCGTAACTGTAACATATCCCTTTATCGTTATTGAAAATTGAATGTTTGGCTTGGCAAGGAACATATCTTTACTATAATTGGAACCAGTGGAACTCTAATTTGGCAAATAAGTTTCCTTATTGAGTAAAGGATCTTTTAGAATATATTGCTATTGGAACCTATAACGTGTTGATATAATTTTCAGGAGAGGTAAAGCTGATTTCTATTTTAGGGCACAAGCAGTTACTTTCCTTTCCGAATAAAAATCTATTATGAATTATCACTCACAAAAATATTGTTACTTGATTTAGTAATGATAAAAGTATTTTTCTGATGGGTTTTTATACTTTATTTTTTTCTTTTAAATAAAGGAACCCCAAAATTAAAGAGCCACCTCAGACTTGCATTTTCTGTTTTCCTTATATTCTGTTACTTTAGGAAGCATCTTTTCTGCCTGGTGTTATGGATCATTGCATTCATTCATGCATATGTTCTTTAGTCCTACTTCCTTGGAACTGTGTCTTAGGAAATGGCAACTATACCACTCGAGCTTTTTAATATGAAAGATGCCTTAGAAATGCCATATTTCCACATTGGAAATGTTTCCAAATCATTGGAGTAAAGCCTATACAACCAGAAGTAAATATTCACACAGATATTTACCATACCAACATTCCTATGTCACTTTCCCGTAGCTCTGATTAAATAGCTAAAATTGAAAATCTTGGTTTATCCTCAGTACACAACCAATATTAGTTACACTCCTCCATATGAATACAATTTGTTGATTGACATATTGATTATTGATTCATGTATTTATTTATACCTGAATTTACTTTGGAGTTTACATTGGCAACTTATATATTGTTAGAGAAACACTGCTTGTAGAAGTGGGCCATCTCCAAATTTTAAGTGTGACTATGACTGAAGATCACACTGGTAACTCAATTTCCCTGTTGGAACAAAACGCTCTTTGGAAAAAAAACTAAGCTCAGGTAGAGTATGTTTTCCTGATCCTGTTTTTTTGTTAGAATTACAAGACAATGAACAGAACATTGCCTGAGTCTATGCCTCTCATACTGAGTATGCAAGGCAGTATGTAAAACTAAAGAACAAAACGGCACATCTGTCTGGAATTTACTTTTCTTTACATCACTCAAATATTTAGGGGAAATAATGCTATAGATAGTCCCGCAAATTAAAATAATAAGGAGAAGTGAAATAATTTTTCTCTTGCAGACTCTCTTGAGTTGTGCCCCAGATATTTTAGGGCCTCAAATTCACCATACCTTATTATCAGGAGTTTATCAGTCAAAAAGTTTGGGTAGCATTGGTCTAAGTGGAGAGGCATTCCTCTCATAATCTATCTAATGGAGGATGGGAAATATTATAAGATTAAAAAATAGAAATAAAGTGGATAAATTTGGTGCCTGAGAGACCAACAACACTTAGGAAGAAAGAAACAATTTAAGACAGACCAAAAACCACAATATTTATGTTCTTGATGTCTCAGAAGCAAAGTAACTGAAGACCTATGTTTGGATTGTGATATACTAAACTGAGTTCTAGAGAGGGTGACCTGCTTCTGTTTCACTCCTACCTGGGCTGGGGCTCTTTCTTGTGCTAACAATATTATTTAATTAAGTAATTTAAAGAATCATGAAGTGATTTTCAAATGGGAAGAACGAATTTGGGGAAAAATAATATGAATTTGTCTACAAATGAAGCAAGTTAAGTGCGTACACACATCATCTGCATAATGCATGAATTTATTGTTTTTCTTCTGTCTGTGGTCCAAAGTCAGTGGCGATAATCAGTCACATAATTGTGTATTTATGTTGCCATGAGGGTCTATCATTTATAATCTCTGCCTTTAAGGAGCCTTGTCCTAAAATACTTCAGAGTATTCTCTCGGTCAATATGAACAGTTAATTTGCCGTCTGATCAAGCAGCTGATTATTCTCCCTGCCCATAAGGGCACAGCTTGAAGGAGAGTGTCAAGAGACATGTTAACAATGCCCAAGGATTTCCTAAGCATAATCTGTTTATTAACTTTGGTAATGTAAACATTACAAATCCAAGCTATATCACTCAGGGTTATCTTAGACATACTTATAAAACAAAGCAAGACCTAAATAATATGTCTAGCCATAACTGAGGGCTGGTATAAGAAATAAAAGTATATGTAATCCCTCTGTCATTATAAAAGATAATTTTCATTATGATGTTCAATGTTATTTATGTACAGACACTGTGTAAAAATATATGCATGTTTTTAGATGAATTGAATAGTTTCATATGTCTAGATGATCAGAACTAAGTAAGAAATTGTATTTTCTTTTTTGTTTTGCCTGATAGAATGCTCAGTGCTAAATGTGGATTCAAACCTTGTAACCTGCTTTATCAATTTAGGGATATGCCGTTCTTTTTATCTTATTTTTATGTCATAGCATACTTTGTTTGCCTCTGTCTTTGGGTCTTCTTTTACACTGCTTTTATTGTAAATCATCTTATATTCCTCTTGAAAATATATAGATTAAAAATAAATCAACTTAAAATAAGATCAAGGATGTAAGATGATAGAGCATTATATTCAATCAATAAACTTTATTGATCATCTCCTATGTGAAAGGCGCTGCAAGAGAATAAGGATATCATGATGAGTAAGAAATTATCTCTGACCCTGAAGAGGTAAATCCAGTTGTGTTTAGTTGTATTTATAAAACTAAATCCGGTTTTCTATGCTAGCATAACAAATCACCACACTACACATTTACTGGCTCAAAACAATATAGATTTATCATCTTAATGTTCTGTAGGTCTGTGTGTCAGCTTGACCAGTTCCTTTCCTTTGGGTCTTATAAGACAGAAGTCAAGGCATTTGCCTTTCTGGGCTCCTATCTAAAGACTACTGGGGAGAATCCTCTTTCAGGCTTATTCAGGTTGTTGGCAGAATGAAATTCCTTGGGGCTTTAGGCCTGGGATCTTCATTACCTGCTAGCACATAAAGGACATCTGTATGCTTAATTACATAGCTCCCTCATCTTTCAAAATGGCAAAAGTGCATAAAGCCCCTAATAGACTTCTTAACTCTCTGACTTTTCTTTCTGCTACATCTCTTCTGCTTCAGCCAGAGACAGTTCTGTTTTGAGGGCTTATGTGATTAGATTGGGCCCACCCAGGTGAGGATAATACAAGATGATCTTCATATCATAAAGTCTGTAACTTTAATCACTTCTACAAAATCCCTTTTGCCATGTAAAGTAGCATATTTACAGGACTCAAGAATTAGGGTAGGGATATGATGAGGATCCATTCTGCCTACCATACTATAATGAAAAAGAGTGTGATGTAAACAAATTAAGTTCTTTAATAAAATTATCTGAATGCTGTGTAATCACACAGAAATTAATAATTGTAATTGATCAGTATAGGAGACACTCAGAAGTATAGTCAGAAAATAAAAGCAAATTATCAAAATCGATTAAAAAGTCAGTTCAGTTTTATCCACACACAACATTGTTCATCATAACAAATGGATGGTAAAACTTCTATTACTTCTGGTAATGATGCAGTATGACACGAACATATTCCTGGTTTGTGATAAAACTAAGAGAAAACATCTCTTAATCAAACTGGTGGATCTGGGCTATTTTTTGTCTTATCACAAATACTTAAGCAACTATTTCTTCTCTAGCTGATTTCCTTTGTAATTCCTCTGTTGATAAAAATTCATTTCTCAATGAATTTGGAAGTCACTTATAGCTTGGGTGAACCTGGAACTTATATCTTGTCACTCACAATCCTTTATAGCAACAGAATTAATTTATATCTGTAACTATATAAGTGAAGGGTAATTGAAATTTTTAAATATCCAGAATTGCTTGATACTCTCTGTTTTCAGGGAAAAACAGCTTATGGCACAAAGTATGTTGAGTATCCAGAAATCTATTAAACTCCTTCAACATTGTTACAAAATATGTGAAACATTTTACCAGAATTTGGTGCCTTGATAGTAAATTGGCCATACTTCATTTTTATACTGAATATTTCAGTAAACACCTCCCAATGTTTTTGATTTTTGTTTATATATATATATATATATAATTACATACACGATATTTTAGAAGATGAAAAGGGTAACCCAGAAACCCATACAAGGATGATTCATAAATACCTGCCACTAAGGTAATAGATTCATACAATGTCTTTTTAAAGATTTTTAACAATGATTAAAGTCTTTTAACAGGATACTTGTAAAAACTTTCAATAATTAAGTGAGTTTTTCTCTTTTCCCAGTATATCAAATAATCATAAATTTATCAAGTAAAATTCATCTAACTCAAATGTCTTACTTCTTTTCATTGATATTTTATTTATTCCTAATGAAGATAAATAGATGAAAAATCATTCAATAAACTCACATGATGATGCAAAAGCTATTGTCTATTATTGCTTTTTCATTTAGGATTAGTAAATACAAATGGAATTTATTATTTATGATATACATATTAAAGATAGTTGGTAGATGTTCTGCATGGAGCACTGGGTGTTATGCACAAACAATGAATCATGGAACACTATATCTAAAACTAATGATGTAATGTATGGGGATTAACATAACAATAAAAAAAAATTAAAAAAAGATAGTTGGTAGAGTACAATGAAAATAGCCCTGGGCTTAAATCAGAAGACAGGAATTAAAATCCATCTCATTTCTGATACATTTTAACCTGTAATTTACCTCTTAAAAGAGCTGAGCATATTTCTCTATCTCCGTAAAAGAGAGGTTTAGATTAAATAATCTCTAAAGTCTTTTCATACTATAAATATTTAGAATTTTAAAATATAAGTAGTGAAATATCCAGGAAATGTATGCATAAAATAAAGACAAATTGATATCTAAAGCCTTTTTTAAGACTTCAACTATTTCTCAGTTAAAAGTGCAAGTGTTTTCCAGAAAACAATGCTTTTAGGTTGACTTGATTTACAGTCATTTTCCAAAATGGGAAATACACCACATAAAGTAATTGTTTTTAATGGTTATTATACTTTAGCTTGTAACCACCTGATAATGTGACTTTTTCTCCCTATCTTTCTGCTTCTTTCAAATTAGATGCTTTATCTTAATGGGATTTTTTTTTCTTCCTGTGTTTTCAGTAGATGAACATCTCTTTGTATTTATAACCACTGAACATCATCAGATTCATTTGAGGGTTAGGCTGCCTGATAGCTCTCTCTTTCTAGATAACATGGGGAAACAGAAAAAGCAAAAACAAAACAAATACATTTTTTGGGAGGCGTTTACTGAAATATTCAGTATAAAAATGAAGTATGGCCAATTTACTATCAAGGCACCAAATTCTGGTAAAATATTTCACATATTTTATAACAATGTTGAAAGAGTTCAATAGATTTCTGGGTACTCATCATACTTGGTACATATTATACAATGTGCCCTAAGTAAAGAAAAAATGAGTGCGAATCCATCACTTTTTAAATTGTGGGTTTACAGAATGCAGATCACTGAGCAACCACAGTAAGAATGGAAGAAAAACAAAATTACCACAATATTGATTCCATGCTATTCTTTAGAAGGGAGAATATTCTGACTGGTTTAGTAGTAAGATCTATCTAACTCCATGTCTCACCCTAGTATCTCTGTAAGATCATGAGTAGTCACCCTGGAGATTTGTGTGGTTGTTCTCTCTACCAAAAGTAGCTAGAGCCATATTTCAAAACATTCTGAAATATCATAACTTATCAGTGAATTTTTCTAAGCTTTTTGAAAATGAATATACACCCCTTCAGGATATACTAACTTTGGGGAAGGGAGATTGGTAAAGTTATTGCCCACCTTATGATGGAATGCTTCCTTTCATTTTAATGTGAGATTTTGTAAATACTCAAGGAGTGTCCTCAACTTAACGATGGAGCAAATGTGAATAAATAAAATTTATGTAACATTATTTAATATTCTTCAGGCTTAATTTCTTTTAGGCTTTTTGTTTTTTCCTCTCTGAAGTGCTTAAACTAAGTCTCTTGTCAAATGCTAGATCCTTCTGCAAAATTTTGGTAATTGTGTATATCTTGAAACAATTATCATTTTTAGTATTTTTTTAATTGGAATGTAGAGGACAAATCTCTATGTATTAGTCTAGGGAAAATAAAATCATTTTTTACAAGATAAAGAAATACTATTTCAGTTTATTTTTCTTTTTGCTATAGCTCTTGTAGGGGAATCCCCAAACTATTGTTGAATTTTCAGGTTGTGATTCTTCATTTTGATGTGGAAGGAATAAACACATGGAATCCCATGTCAGCCACTCTTGGCTATGCTACTTAAATTCTAACTTTTATAATGAGATCAATAATACCCCTTCACAGATGTCTTAGGTGGTTTGAGCTGCTATAACAAAAATTGCTTTAGACTTGGTGGTTAAATAATAAACATTTATTTCTCACAGGTCTAGAGACTTGAAGTCTGAGATCAGGGTGCCAACATGATTGGGTTCTTGATGAAGGCTGTCTTGCTGATTTACAGACAACTGCCTTATTTCTGCCTTTATATTGGCAGGGAGAGAGATCATCTCTCTCATATTTCTTCTTATAAGGACACTAAATCTCATTCATGAGGACTCTACCCTCATGACCTGATTACCTCCCGAAGGCCCCACCTCCTACTATCAACCAACGTGTACATTCTGGGGGGACATAGGCATTCTTTCCATAGCAACAGGGTTCTTATTCTTATTTGCTTTATATTTTGATTTATGTGTATCATTTTTGAGAAATCATTCACTCAACAAACATTAAATGAACATTTTATTATCAGCAAGAACATCTAGATTACAAAAGTGGGTAGCATTGGCCACTATCTAGGTAGCCACTTATTCTTTCATGTAGCAATTGATGTGACATTAATTTATATATATGCATAGTAGCTTCATTTAGTGTTCCTTACTCATGTAACATTAAACATTAAATACCTATATATTTTAGGTATTGAGGATCAACTAAAAACAAAAGAATTTTGTGGAATTTTGGAGAGAGAACCAAAAAGTCAAATAAATATATGTATAATGTCAGGTGATTAAAAATAAAAGACATTAAAAAGAATACTTTGCCATATATCTCTAGATTTCATAAGATTTTGTTGGATAGCAACCAGCCCTAATTAAAACAAAATTTTTTAAAGTGAGTTTCTCTCTTATATTATATGTTATCTGTGGGCCATTATGGGTCAGCTTCAGCTCTGGGCTTGTGTCTTCATTCTGGGATTCAGGCCAGATTATATGGGTTTTATGACCAATTTTGGAGATTTGGGCTTTCATTTCAAGAGAGGAAGACATTGGAAGGTTTTGAGCAAAGGAATGGCATAATTCACTGTGTATTTTTAAAAAGATCTATCTGTTTCTATGTGGCAAGGGTACGATCAGGAAGAACTGAAGGCTCACAGTAGAGTATAGATGAAAAAACGTAGTTTGTACTAGGATAGTAGCACTGAAAGAGAGGAGAAACAAGTGGTCTGATTTTAGAGAAATCGAAGGCAGATCTGAAAGATGTGCTGATAGATTTGTACGTGAGGGTGAGACAAAAATGCATTAAGATAGCTCTAGAGTATCTTTCACTTGAGCAATTGAAAATATAGTGGTGCCTTTTATTGAGATAGCTTTTAATATGACTTATATAAAATTGTGATAAGTGATTTATTTTTTTCCCCGGGCCTTTGAATTTCTGACAACATAAGCACTAAATTAGTTAAAGTAATTAGCAATTACTCTAAAGTTATATGTGCATGGAAGCTTAGGATAAGATCCAGTCAAGTCAGTAAAAATGATAACCCGTTGAACAAATATTTACTATAGAAAACAATAAACAAAGCCACTTAGGTAATCCACATGTGCACCTCACAGTATTGTGATTAAGTGGCTCCAAGATGGATTAATTTAATGGCTCCTTCCAATCTCTTCATCTGTATTAGTTTTCTGTGACTGCTACACCAAATTACTACAAATTTGGTGGCTTAAAGCAAAACAAAATTATCCTTTTACAGTTCCAGGGGCCAGAAGTTTGAAATCAGTTTCACTGGACGAAATGGAAGCATCTGCAAGGCCACCTTCCCTTCTGATATAATAGAGAATTTGTTTCCTTCCTATTTCGAGATTCTAGAGCTGTATTCCTTGGCCCATGGTCCCTTCCTCCATTTCAAAGCCAACAGTGTAACATCTTCAAAACTCTCTCTGCTTGCCTCATGTTACATTCTCCTCTCTGTGGTAAAATCTCCTTCTGCCTCCCTCTTATAAAGAAATTTGTGATTACATTGATGGTCCAACTGAGATAATCAGGATCATCTCTCCATTTCAATATCCTTAATTTAGTCCCCTTTGCAAAGTTTCTTTCATCATATAAAAGGTAGCGATCAAAGGTTGCACGCGGTGAGGCCGTTGAGGTCTTCTGGAGCCATCATTCAGCCTACCACACGATCTCTCCTTGCCTCCCTCCGCCAGGTGGCACCATCCTCAGCGGCCATCCACTGTGGCTCCGTGGCGGCGGCATATTTTAGGAAGCACATGGAGATGCCAGTTCAGTGGAAGAAAAACAAAGGCCCACCTGTGTATGTGTCTCTATATATCAGCAAGGAAACCTTTCTCTAGAGTCCCCCGAGAAGCTTTTCTTCACAACTGAAGAGAAATCTCACTACATGCTCATTCCTAAATAAATGATTAAATAGGGGCAATTAATGCAGATCTCCTGAACAATTGCATTTGTTATAAAAATAGAAGGTCGGGGCGCCTGGGTGGCTCAGATGGTTAAGCGTCTGCCTTCGACTCAGGTCATGATCCCAGGGTCCTGGGACTGAGCCCCACATCAGGCTCCTGGCTCAGCGAGGAGCCTGCTTCTCCCTCTGCCTCTCTCCCTGCTCGTGCTTTCTCTCTCTCTCTCTCTCTCTCTCTCTCTGTATCTCTGTGTCTCAAATGAATAAATAAAAATCTTAAAAATATATATATATAAAAATAGAAGGTCAGACTGTCAGTACTATCAATATTAGGTAAACAACCAACACTTCTCTTACATTTCTCTAGCATTAACTTATCATTTCTATACCAAGAGAGTTTATTTCATATGCAGAAGTATCTGTATTGTGTGCATATGATTTCCTTTGTTGAGATAATTTACATAACATTTAATTATGATAGTAGCTAACACTAAGTCCTCTAATAACACTGACCCTCATGACTTTGACCCTTATTCATTATATTTCGGCATCTGTAGAATGATACCTTTTGGGTTTTTTTTAACTCTAAACTTAATGTATGTCAGATATTATAAATGCAACCTAAATATGTTTTAAAATAACACACCTCCCTATGGTCTTATTGTTTAAAACCAAGGATAAACAAGAGTATTAGAAAGATTAGTCCATGTAAGAGTCAATAATATAATTTCTTATTTTCTTAGTCCATTTATATATTATAATGTATATTAGTGGAATCTGTCATTTTTAAACACTGAAGAAAGTGAAAGAGAAGCTTTCCAAAATTAACCTGCACTGTGATGTGACTACAGCTTTTATGTGTAGTACTGTAATCCTGAAGGCAAATGTCTGACATTCTCTTTCCTAAGTTGGAACCTGATTTATGGGTTTACGTCCGCATCAGTGCCTCCTTTAGGTCGTTGCAGTTTGAAGAAGAGTAAACCAGCCAGCTTAAGATTGTCATTGTTAACAGTTCTGGAAAAGTAATAACCAGCCTGTCATACAAAGGAGACGAGATAGATGAGGTATGGGGGGAAGGAAAATCCTGACTTCTATTGAATAAATTAACAGTATTTTGGATGCTTTTATGGCATGTAATTTGCTGCTAGCAGCAACTAGCAATCAATATTTACTGTTGTCCTCCCACACTTTTGGTGAGGCTCCTAGACTGGATCTGAATATTCCAAGTTCAGTATCGTATCATGGTCATCCTATATTGAGAAAATAAAATTTTACCAATAGCCCTTGTCTTGCAATTTTAATAAGTGACAAAGTATTAAGCAAAGTTCAAATTGACTAGAATCTACACTTGTATTTCACTGAAATAAATTATGACATGAAAATTTCACTGTAATCAACCACATTGACCCTACCCTTCCCAACACCCACACATACATCATAAGAGGTCCTCTTTCTCTAAATACTCCCTTGCATTTCATCTGCACCTTTCTTCCCACCCATTGCACTCTTCTCTCCATTACAATTCGTTTTATGCATATCTTATTTCCCTTATTTTATTCAAAACTCCATATGTATATAAAGAGCACGAAACAGATACTTTAAAGCACCTACTGAATAAAAGTTCCAAATGACATTGTAGAATTTCCCATTTGGTCCCATTTTTACAATTAACTCTTGTGATGAATAAAGCACATATGCCTTCTACATTAGAAGTCAATTCCTTTTTTTCTCTTTTCTTCCATTTTCCCCCCTAACTGAAGGCCAGGTGTGGTATTAGAATTAAAGGATTGGGGGAAAGTAACACTGCCAGGTTATTACCTCCACTACCTCCACTTAGTCTTCAGATTTCAAAAATAAAAATGTAAATTTCTCATTATTGTGACTCTAATGGGAGAAATTATTTATACCATCCTGATGTTAGACAGTCTTATCAATGTGAGCAAGGTTCTTGTCTGTGTTCTCACCTTGATATCTTCAACACCTAAATTAGACCCTGCTCTGTGGTTCACATTCAGTAGGTGTGTATTGAATGGAAACATAAGTTTGAAAATATAAAAGATGAGTTGTGGTTCTTTTTTTTAAAGTAGAGGGGCATGTCACATAGATCCTATAAATAAATATACATAAATAAAGTAATATTATAACTAGATTGTTAATATCTACCCAAACTACATATGAACCTACCTCATTTCTGGGGGTTTTGGGCTTTATGGGCATGAACTCTGTTAAAAGAAAAACTGAAATATATTAACATTTTTAAGAGTTTATTTGAGCAAAAATCAGAACCAGGCAGCACCAAGCCAGAAGTAGTTAGGAATGTTCCATAGACAGGAGCTCTGGGAGAGACATTTATAGAGAAAAGGGGAAAGCAAAGCAAGAAAATCGTTTATTGGCTAGATGAAAGCTAGTTAATTGTTTGTGATTGGCTATCCTCAGATTTTAATTTAGTAATCACGAGGTATTTACAGGCTTAGATTTTGGTTTGCTTACATAGCAACGCAGGATTAGAGCTACCTTGTCTGAAAGTCTCCTTGATTAATTAAACAACTCTTAAATTAGTCCCATTCTGACAACCTTTTCTTCAAATTTGAATCTAGCTTTTGGTTTTCCAGAGACTACAAGATAGAAAAAAAAAAAAAAAAAAAAAAAGATAACAAAAGTGTCTATCTTTTTTTTTTTTTTTTTAAAGATTTTATTTATTTATTTGAGAGAGAGAATGAGAGACAGAGAGCATGAGAGGGAGGAGGGTCAGAGGGAGAAGCAGACTCCCTGCCGAGCAGGGAGCCCAATGCGGGACTCGATCCCGGGACTCCAGGATCATGACCTGAGCCGAAGGCAAGTTGCTTAACCAACTGAGCCACCCAGGCGCCCCAAAAGTGTCTATCTTGATTTAGAGTAACTAAGTGAGCAATGTTTTGGTTATTCTATATCATATATTCCCAACTGGTATATTATTGATGCCCTATTATATGGTCAGTTTCTTTGAGTACAGATGAAAGTGAGACTGGGTCTTTTCTGCTGCATATTTTCTTATAACCCAGTTTTAGTATGTCTGAAATAAACTCCTCAAGAAGAAAAAAAAATGTTTTTAATTTCCCAGTTCTAATCTGGGCCGTTGCCATGTCTGTATTTTAGAAATTGTAAAGTAAATGAGGCAGTGATGAAGCTTTCGTGCCAGAAACGCTTTTAAATACCAAAAGCATGTCATTACTGCTGAGTTTCGTTTTTCTCCTAATTCTTTAATTAGATAGGATAAGAACTGCATCTCTTAAGCGAATTCTCCTGCTATCCTTTCCTAGCCTCCAGAAGATCTTATATTTGTATGCATCGTATATTATTTGTAATGAACTTATACAAATTGTAGACTTTGTACTTTCATCCTATCCTTGAACCAGAAGTGAGTTCTAGATTTCTGTACCCAGAAAACAAAAGCTCAATTGTGTTGCCTTTTTATTTTTGGTTCAGTAAGTTAACAGATAAGTTGATGTTTTAATTTCTGTGGAGAAAATAGAAGGAATAATCATAACATATTTGAAAATAGGCAATTGTACAATTGTTTTTAAAACTAACCCAGCAGCTAATTGAGGCATTAGATATAACTTTTTTCCTTCTAAAATAGTTTTAACAGGATAATAAAAATGACTTTTTTTCCCTTTTTTTTTCCTTTTCTTTAAAATGGTTATGGAAGTTTTAAGTTAATTTTAAAAGTCTGTTTTTAAAATGATAAAGTCAAAATCAAGCCATCCACTTCCCCACCCTGAGAAAAGTGGAGGTCAATTTTTTGTTTCTGAGTCTTCCAACAGGGGTTTATCAAACTACTTAAAATGTAAAGTAATTCTTGAATTCTAGGTTAATTTATAATTATCTTCCAACCTTAAGACGATAGAATTACTCTAGTCATTGTTAACTTTGAGGCTTCGTCAGTTATTTGAACTTCTTAAAACAAATCATGGAGCATAGGCACTGGAGGGATAAAAATATTAGGTGTCAGGAGCAGAATGCCCCTTAGGAGTGAAAACTTCCTCTATTTGGCAAATACCTTGTTGGTTATTTTGGCTGAGGAATAGCCTTCAGCATATCGTACAATGATCTAGAAGTGAGAAGGAGATAACGCTTTCCTGCCTAAGCAATGCCCCTAAAATGGGATAGTTGTTAGCAATTTCATTAAATAATAGAAAAAAAAAGAAATTAAAGGTGGGAGAGAGGGGGCACAGAAACCGGGCAGGAACTGGAGCCCAAATAGAAAGGATAACCAATAACAGCCTGTTCAGTGGAAGGGTGAAGACTCCACTGGGCACTATGCGGCTTCCTGTTTTTGTTTGTGTTGTTACAGTTCTCCTGGCTCCTGCTTGATGCCTGGATACCATCCCAAAGCGAGTGTAAGGCTTGAGGTTAGGCCATGTACGGAGCAGTGGTGGCACCAGTATGTGGATTTTTTTTTTTTAAGGTGCTCTCGGGAGGGCACAGGGCCATCTAACCAGAAACAATTTTTTTCAGTGGTCTGGACACAGAAGGAATGACATGTTAAGAGACAATTTATTTCTGCTACGGTTGTGTAGGTTTTATTGTGCAGAAACACTCAACTGAGCCATTAAGTTATTTCTGGAAGTCAGTTTGGGCCTACTCACCAAACGTATTCCAACACCCACATGGGATGTATGTGCTAACATGGCCCTGATCTTGTCAATTCCTACCTTAGACCCAAAATGGGAATTTTAAGGGCTTGAACCATAAGACATTTGGTGCTCAATTAACAATTAATGAGCTCCTTGACTACAGCACTAGGTTGGTGGTCTGGGTAAAACATATTTGACATAATAATGTTCTCTGTTTTCTCTTGTCAATCTCTCTCCACCTCTCTTTGTCCATAGCTAGGTAGCTAGATATTGATATAGATAGTATGATATATATATTTAGATTCCACATGTAAGAGAGTTCATACAATATTTGTCTTTCTCTGTCTGGTGTATTTTACCCAAAATGCCCTCGAGTGCATAATGCCCTCGAGGTCCTTCCATGTTGTTGCAAATGGCGGTAATTCATTCTTGTTTGTGGCAGAATTTCGCATTATCAGGTAAACACCCGGACGTAGAAATACTGGATTATATGATAGCTTTATGTTTAACTTTTTGAGGAAACTCAAAAGTTGTTTTCTATAAGGACTACATCAATTTATTCTTAGACATTTTTTTTTTTTTTTTTGGTGCAGTTGTGAATGGGATTGTTTTCTTAATTTATCTTTTCTGCATCTATTAAGATGATCATATGTTTTTGTCCTTCATTTTGTTGGTGTATTACATTGACTAATTTATGAATGTTGAATCATCCTTACATCACATCACAGGAATAAATCCCACCTGATAATGGTGTATGATCATTTTAATGTGTTGTTGAATTTGTTTGCTAATATTTTGTTGAGTTTTTTGCATTTGTGTTCATCAGGGATATTGGCCTCTCGTTTTCTTTTTTCCTGGCATCCTTTTTTGGTTTTGGAATCAGGATAATGCTGGCCTCATAAAATGATCTTGGAAGAATTTCCTCCTCTTATATTTTTTGGAAGGCTTTGAGAAGGATTGGTTTGAAATATTCTTTGAATGTTTGGTAGGATTCACCAATGAAGCCATCTGGTCCTGGACTATTATTTGTCAGGAGATTTTTGATTACTGATTCAATCTTCTTCCTAGTAATTGGTCTGTACAGATTTTCTTTTTCATCATGATTCAGTCTTGGTAGGTTGTATGTTTCTAGGAATTTATTCATCTAAGCTGTCCAAATTATTAGTGTGTAATTGTTGATAGTAGTCACTTAATGGTCTTTTGTATTTCTGTGGTATCAGTTGTTAACATCTCATTTATTTCAGATTTATTTATCTGAGTTTTCTTTTTTTCTTGATGAGTCTAGCTAAAGGTTTGCCAATTTTGTTTGTTTTTTGAAAGAAGCTAAATATGTTTAAATAATAAGCATATAGCTCCATTTTTCAATTTATCAATTTTAACAAAATCCTTTGACTCACACCTGTGAAAAATACCTTCTGTGCAATTATATTATTCTACCAGCCTTCCTCACTCCTCTCAGTATTTGATAGAGATATATTTTTTCTATTTATTCTTTTAGTTACTTGTGCATATTTATATGACTCATTTGGACTTTGGTTTCATGAATCATCAATGTGTGCAGCTATTGAGAACCTTTATTATATTAAATGAGAATACTGGTGTTCTTACTGACACCTCTGTCTTTACTTACTACCCTGTTTCCTGAAAGATCTAACTTTGATTTTATATTTTCAGACTTGTTAAACTTATATTCTGTTTCCCTACCATGTTTGAGTCATAAGTACTTTTTTTATGGGTTGATCCTAACCATTAGAACAAACACTCACTGGGCGCCTGGGTAGCTCTGTTGATTAAGCATCTGACTCTTGATTTCACCTCAGGTCATGATCTCAGGGTTATGGAATTGAGCCCTGCATTAGGCTCTGCACTGGGCATAGATTCTCTCTCTACTTCTGACCCTCCCTAGCCCTCCCTCTTAAAAAAACAACAAAAAAAAACAAAAAATAATACTCATAGTAGTATGATTCTGTGAACAGTTAGCTGCAGTAGTGGGTAGGATATGTATTCTTTTCTGCAGCTTCAAGTCTGAGAACTTTTTGTATCAGGGTTTTTTAAAAAACAGTAGAGGCATCACTTTTGTCTCTCTATGCTTTAAGACTTGTATAGGGATTTCTTTATCATCAGGTGCACACACCAGGTCCAAATTGAAAGGCATAATTTCATGTTTATACAGATTAAAAACATTTAAATATATATTAGACAAACACACACACACACACACACACACACACACACACAAATGCCATGTGCCAGGCTCTTTCTAAGTATATAGAAACAAATTTAATTAACAAGTTTAATCTTCTCCATAATCCTCTTAAAGCTGGTACCTATTATTATGCTTATTTTATTTATGAGGATGTTGTGACCAGAAAATGGTATGAAACATGTCCAATGTTATACAACTCATGGGTTAGTAATGGCACTGAGATTCAAGACTAGGAGTCCTGTCCTAAATATTGTGATTTGTTAATTATCATGTAGTGTTTCTATAAGAAGAGTTAAATTTAGATTCATGTTAAGATGTTATTTATGGGTATTTCATCATAAAGAATGAAATTCAAGTGGAGGTTATGTTTTCTTACATTAATACAAGTTATGTTTTCTTATGTTAATACAAGGGAAAATAAAATGCAATCATTTTGCAAATATTTTCTTTGTACACTTTTAATGTCTTTATTCCTTCATGTGAAAACAGATATATTGTCTTTTTTGCTAAGTCTGAGTTTTAAAACATTAATTTTGTATAGCATCACATAGACTAGATACAAACAAGTATAGTTCAGAACTGTTATTTACATTTTAATTTGAGAGCCTGTTTCAAGAGATAGTTAGAGTTAATAACTGACAAAAACCTTTATTACCATTATTAGCCCAATTAAAAGTAAATTCTTAGTTCCAATAAGTAGTTAAAATTAAACATTAATAGCCTTCATATCATGCTCAAAATAACAATTGAAATTGAACATTAATACCATTTGAAGTACTGTCCAAAATGGAGCTCTTATATAGCCCATATTCAGATTATGTTGTAAACCATGTATGAATGTGGTATGCAGAATTCTAAGATAAACCTGAGTGCCCTACATCTTTGTATAATCACACACTCCTTGAGTGTGAGCTGAGCCTGAGACTGCTTCAGTCCACACAAATTGGCAAAGTGGAGATATATTTTAGATGTAATTAAGTCCCTAATCAGTTGGCTTTAAATTAACCCAAAGGGAGTGGTGCCTGGGTGGTTCAGTCAGTAAGTGTCCAACTCTTGATTTTGGCTCAGGTCATGATCTCAGGATTGTGAGATCAAGCCCTGCGTCAGGCTCCATGCTCAGCGGGGAGTCTGCTTGATATTCTTTCTCTCTCCCTCTCCCTCTGCCCCTTCCCTTGCTCATGTGCTTTCTCTCTCTCTCTCAAATAAATAAATAAGTAAATCTTAAAAAAAAAAAAAAATTAGTTAACCCAAAAGGAGATTATTATGGCTGGACCTGACCTGATCAGGTAGGATCTTTAGAAGGGACCAAGAGGTGAGAGACCAGAAGCAGCAAACACTTGTCCTCTCTCCTGCTGGCCTTGGAGAAGAAAGTTTCCATGAGTTGTACAGCTGCAAGGAATGAATTCTTCTGACGACCACAGGAGACTGGAGAAAAGGCCCTGACCTCAGATGAGACTGCAATCCCAGCCAACACTTGCGCACACCCTTTTGAGACCCTAAGCAAGAGAGTCCAACTAAACCATCCCTGTATTTCTGACCCACAGGAACTATAACATAATAAATAAGTATCATTTTATGCTGCCATGCTCATGGTAATTTTTTATAGAGCAATAAAAAACTAATACAGTGAACTATCTCTTAGGAAAAAAATTAGAGTATTTTTTAATAAAACAGTTTTTCTACGTTGATAATGTTTTGTCGCATATACATGGACACACAAATACGTGCACACATGCATACAAGGCTAAAACATCTAATTCCTCAGAATTTGTAGAAAAAAATCCAGTTTCAATCAATAATTATATGTTAATAGTTCTAATAATCATAGAATGTCGGAGTTAAAGAGCTGAGAGTATGTCTAAACTATTTGTTTTTCTGTTAAGGAATAAGAACTGCAAAAAAAGGCGAAGTGCTTGCCCTGGTTCACATAAGCCTGCAAAACAGTGGCTGGGACAAGAACCCAGCCTGTGTACCCAGAAACAGACCAATTTACTTCTGGTACAAGTTATTTGTGGAATCTAGTCAAACTGCACCAAACCAATACAGAATGGCAGATAACTCATCTTTATTATGTGTAGAAATGAGATTGTGTAATCTTGCAATGAATAGGATTGAAAGGGTTTTACTTCACAATGTACACAAACCTAAAGATATTAGGTCAATCAGCTGGATGTTTTTATGTCATATGGCAGTTCTCAATGATTAACTGTACATTTGACACCAAAGAGACAGTTTAAATCTCAGCTGTGCCAATTGAAACCTGATTTCTATCTTCAGATGAATAGATTGCAGTGCTTGAATGAGTCAAAAAGATTATACTATAGTGAAACTAATTCACGGAAGAAAGGCACAGTACCAGTAGACACTTAAAAAGATGCTCAGACCTTACCAATAATTGAATAAGTGCAAATAATGATAAGAAAAACATTACTTTCACTTTTCATTATTCAACAAGTATTTATTGAGTGCTTATTGTGTGTGAGGCACTTTGTTTTGTTTCTGAGAATAAAGAGCAAAAACATCATTCTTGCCTTCATGGATGTATTATTCCAGCATTAGATATGGACACTGAACAACAACCGATCACACAAATAAGCTTAAAATTGAATCCATAGTAAGTCCCATGGAGGAAAGGACCAGTGGGCTATGAATACATATATCACAGCATCTAACCCAGTCTTTTTCTTTTCCTGTGTAATATGAGATAAAACCTTTATTTTGTTTTATTAAAATTCTTTTTAAATGAAAAAAATATTGAGGTATAGTTGATATATAACATTAGTTTCAGGTGATTTGATATTTGTATATAGTGCAAAATGATTACCATATTAAGCCTGGTTAACATTTGTCACCATACCAACTTACAAATATATTTTTATTGTGATGAGAACTGTTAAGAATTACCCTCTGAGTAACAGCTTTCAAATGTGCAGTACAATTATTATTAACCATACTCATGGTGCTTTACATTACATCCCCATGATGTAATGTATTTATTTTTATTTTATTTTATTTTATTTTATTTTTACCACTGAAAGTTTGTACTTCACTCTCATCACCCTTTTTGTTGATGCACCAGCCTCTTCCCTTCTGGCAACACTGATCTATACTCTGTATCTCTGAGTTTTGTTTTTGTTTTGTTTTGTTTTCTAGATTCCACATATAAGTGAGATCATACAGTATTTGTCTTTCTCTGTCTGAATCATTTCACTCAGCATGGCAAGCTTTCATTTTCTTAATGTTTGAGTAGTATTATATATGTTTTCTAATATACATATAAAATATATGTTGATATACCACATCATTATTCATCCTTCAAAGGACACTTAGGTTATTTCCATATCTCAGCTACTGTAAATAATGCTATGATGAATATAGGGGTGCTTATATCTTTGTAAGTTAGTATTTTCATTTTTTTAGATATATACACAGAAGTGATCTTATGGTAGTTCTATTTTTAATTTTTAAAAGAATTTCTATACTGTTTTCCACTGTGGCTCCACCAATTTACATTCCCACCAACAGCGCAAGAGGGCTCCCTGTTTTCCACATCCTTGCAAATACTTGTTTTTTCTTGTCTTTTTGATAACAGCCATTCTAACAGATGCGATGTGATATTTCATTGTTGTTTTGATTTACATTTTCAGGATGATTAGTGATGTTTAGCATTTTTTATGTGTCTCTTGGCCATCTATGTGTCTCCTTTGGAAAACGTCTATTCAAATCCTCTGCCCATTTCTTGATCAATTGTTGTTTTTTTCTTTTGTTTTTTACTATTGAGTTGTCTGAGGATTTTTTAATGTATTTTGGATATTAACCCTTTATCAGATATATGATTTGCAAATATTTTTTTCCCATTCAGTAGGTTGCCTTTTCATTTTGTTGCTGGTTTCCTTTGCTGTGTAGAAGCCTTTTAATTTGATATTGTCCCACCTGTTTATTTTTGATTTTGTTGCCTTTTTAATTTATTTTTTATTTTTTCTTCATTTTTTATTATGTTATGTTAATCACCATACATTACATCATTAGTTTTTGATGTAGTGTTCCATGATTCATTGTTTGCATATAACACCCAGTGCTCCATTCTATACGTGCCCTCTTTAATACCCATCACCAGGCTAACCCATCCCCCCACCCCCTCCCCTCTAGAATCCTCAGTTTGTTTCTCAGAATCAGATCTAAAAAGTCATCACTGAGGCTGATGTCAAGGAGCTTGCCACCTACGTTTTCTTCTAGGAGTTTTATGAGGGTGTTTCACATTTAGGTCTTTAATCCCTTTCGAGCTAATTTTTGTGAATGATGCAAGACAGTGGTCCAGTTTCATTCTTTTACCTGTGGCTGCTCAGTTTTCCTAACAATATTTATTTATTTATTTATTTATTCATAAGATTTTATTTATTTTTATTTATTTGACAGAGAGAGAGCACAAACAGGGGGAGTGGCAGACAGAGGGAGAGGAAGAAGCAGACTCTCTGCTGACCAGGAAGCCCGATGCAGGCCTCGATCCCAGGACCCTAGGATCATGACCTGAGCCCAAGGCAGCCACTTTAACTGACTGAGCCACTCAGGCACCCCCTTAACAACATTTATTGAAGAGACTGTTCTTGGGGTGCCTGGGTGATTCACTTGGTTAAGCATCCAACTCTTGATTTCAGCTCAGGTCATAATCTCAGGGTTGTGAAATTGAACCCCGCATCATCTCTGTGCTGGGCATGGAGCCTGCTTAAAATTCTCTCTCCCAGGTGCCTGGGTGGCCCAGTTGGTTAAGCTTCTGTCTCTTGGTTTTGGCTCAGGTAGTGATTTCAGGGTCCTGAGATTGAGCCCCATGTTGGGCTCTGCACTCAGCATGGAGTCTGCTAAAATTTCTCTCTCTCCCTCTCCTTCTGCCCCTTGACCCTGACTTCCCCAGCACACTTGCTCTCTCTCTCTCTCTCAAATAAATAAATAAATCTTAAAAAAAAAGAGCTTCTCTCTCTCCCTCTTCTGCCCCTCCCACTTCTCTCTCTCTCTCTCTTGCTCACTCGCTCAAAAAAAAAAAAAAAAAAAAAAATTGAGGAGACTTCTTTCTCCATTGTATATTCTTGGCTCCTTTGTCATAAATTAATTGACCATACATTTGTGGGTTTGTTTCTGGTCTCTCTCCTCTGTTCCATTGATCTATGTGTCTGTTTTTATTCCAATACCAAACTGTTTTGATTACTGTAGCTGTGTAATATAGTTTAAAATCAGGGAGTGTGATGCCTCCAGGTTTGTTCCTCTTTCTCAAGATTACTTTGACTATAAAATCTTCTGTGGTTCCATATAAATTTCAGGATTTTATTTTTTACTTCTGAAAAAACTGCCTCTGGAATTTTGGTAGAGGTTATATTGAATCTGTAGTTTTATTGGGGTAGTAAGGACAGTTTAGCAATTAATTTTTCCACCCATGAGTGTGAAATATATTTCCATTTATTTGTGTTTTCTTCAGTTTCTTTATTTAATGTCATATAGCTTTCAATGTATAGTTCTTTCCCCTCTTTAGTTAAATTTTGTTCCTAAATACATAATTATTTCTGATACAATTGTGTGTGATATTTGATGGTTTTCTTTTTTTTTTTTAAGATTTATTTATTTATTTTAGTGGGGAGGGGCAGAGGGAGAGGGTGAGAGAGAATCTCAAGCAGACTCCTTCATTGAGCATTGGGGCTTGATCTCAGGACACAGAAATCATGACCTGAGTCGAAATCAGGAGTTAGATGCGTTACGAGGGAGGCACCCAGGCACCCCAACTTGATGTTTTCTTAAATTTATTTTTTTCTTATTTTTTAAAATAATTTTTAAAGTTTTTTTTTTTTTTTTTTAATTATTTATTTGAGAGAGAGAGAGTGAAAGAGAGAGCATGAGTTGGGGAGAGGGGCAGAGGGGGGAGCAGACTACCCTCTGAGCAGGGAGTCCAACATGGGGCTCGGTCCCAGGACGCTGAGATCATCATCTGAGCCAAAGGCAAACATGTAACCAACTGAGCCATCCAATGCCCCTTAATATCTCTTTCGGATAGCTCATTGTTAGTGAATAAGAATGTAGCAAATATTTATTTATTTATTTATTTATTTATTTATTTATTTATTTATTTTTAAGATTTTATCCATTTATTTGACAGAGAGAGAGAGTGAGTGCACAAACAGGGGGAGAGGGAGAGGGAGAAGCAGGCTCCCCACGGAGCAGGAAGCCCAACGCAGGGCTAGATCCCAGGACCCTGGGATCATGACCTGAACCAAAGGCAGATGTTTAACTGTCTGAGCCACCCAGGTGCCCTGCAACAAGTATTTATATATTGATTTAGTACCCTGCAACTTTTCTGAATTTGTTATTAGGTCCAACAGTTTTGGGTAGAGTCTTGAAGGATTTCTATATATGAAATCATGCCATCCATATATAGTGACAGTTTACTTTTTTCCTTTCCAACTTGGATGACTTTTATTTCCTTTTTCTTGCCTAATATCTGTGTCTAGGACTTCCAGTACTATGTTGAATAAAAGTGGTGACAGTTGGCATCCTTGTTTTGTTCTTGATCTTAGAGGTAAAGCTTTCAGCTTTTACTCTTGAGTGTGATGTGAGCTGTGGGCTTGCCATATATGGCCTTTATTGTTTTGAGGTATGATCTATTTATACTCACTTTACTGAGATTTTTATCATAAATAAATGTTGGATTTTGTTAAATTCTCTTTCTGCATTTATTGAGATGATAATATGATTTTTATTTTTCATTTTGTTATTGTAGTGTATCACATTGACTGATTTGTGAATATTTTTACCATTCTTGCATCCCTGGAATAATCCCACTTGATCGTAGTTTTTGATCCTTTTAATATATTGTTAAATTCAATTTGCTAATATTTGTTGAGGATTTTGCATCTATGTTCATCAGGGATAGCAGCCTGTAATTTTCTTTTCTTGCAGTATCCTTGTCTGATTTCGTATCAGAGTAATGCTGGTTTCATAAAATTGTTTTGAAAGAGTTACCACGTCTTCTATTTTTTTTGGAAGAGTTTGAAAAGAATAAGTATTATTAAATCTTCTTTGAATGTTTGATAGATTCCATGAGTAAAGCCATTTGGTCCTGGACTTTTGTTTGTTGGGAGGTTACTGATTCAATCTCCTTACTAGTAATTGGTCTATTCAAATTTTCTATTTCTTCATGATTCAGTCTTGGAAAATTTTATGTTTCTAGGAACTTATCCATTTCTTCTAGGTTGTCTAATTTGTTGGCCTATAGTTACTCATTGTAGTTTCTTATGATCTTTTGTGTGTCTGTAGTATTGGTTAATATCTCCTCTTTTAATTCATTTTTAGTATTTGAGCCTTCTCTTTTTTTCTTGATGAGTGTAGATAGAGGTTTGTCATTCTTTTATCTTTTCAAAGAACCAGCTCTTAGCTTTATTAATGTTTTCTATTCTCTCTCTTTTTTAATACTTTATTTATTTGTTTGTTTGTTTGTTTGTTTAGAAAGTGCAAGGAGGGAGAGGGGCAGAGGGGGAGGGAAAGAGAATTTCAAGCAGACTCCCCACTGAGTGCAGAGCCCCATCTCAGGGCTCAATCTCATGACCCTGAGGTCACAACATGAGCTGAAGTCAAGAGTCAGATGCTCAACTGATTGAGCCACTCAGGTGCCCCTCTATTCTCTTTCTAAATCTCTGTTTTATTTCTTTCCACTCTGATCTTTGTTATTTCCTTCATTCTCCTAGCTTTGGACTTCATTTGTCCTTATTTTCCTACTTCTTTTAGATGTAGTTAGATTGTTTATTTGAGATTTTTCTTGCTTCTTGTGGTAGGCATGTATTACTATGAACTTCTGTCTTAAATTGCTTTTGCTGCATCCCATAGATACTGGTGTGTCATATTGCCATTTTCATTTGTCTCAAGGTATTTTTTTTTTAATTTCTCCTTTGATTTCTTCATTGACCCGTTCAGTTCAGTAACATGTTTTTTAATCTCCATATCTGTGAATTTTCTAGTGTTCTTGTAATTGGCTTCAAGTTTCAGGCCATTTTGGCCATAAAAAATATTTGATATGATTTCAATCTTCTGAAATTTACTGATACTTACTTGTGGCCTAACATATGATCTATCCTACAGAATGTTCCATGTGCACTTGAGAAGAATGTGCATTCTGCTGCTTTTGGATAGAATGTTCTGTATACGTCTGTTAAGTCCATCTGGTCTTCTGTGTCATTTAAGGCCCATAATTCCTTTTAAATTCCTGTCTGTCTGATCTATACATTGACATAAGTGTGGTATTAAAATCTCCTACTTACTGTATTGCTATTCATTTTTCTTTTTAGATCTGCTAACAATTGCTTTATATTTTGAGTGCTCCTGTGTTGGGTGCATATTTACAAATGTTATATCCTCATGTTGACTTGATCCCTTTATCATTATGTAATGCTCTTAATTGTCTTTTATTCAAGTCTTTGTTTTAAAGTCTATTTTGCAAGATGTCTGGGTGACTCAGGGGCTGAGTCTGACTCTTGATTTCAGCTCAGGTTATACTCTCAAGGTTGTAAGATCAAGCCCTGCTTCGGGCTCCATGATCAGTGGGGGAGTCTGCTGGGTATTCTTTCTCTCCCTTTCTTTCTACCCTTTTCCCCACTCTCTCAAATAAATAAATAAATATTTTTTTAAGTCCATTTTGCCTAAGCTACCTCTACTTTCTTTCGGTTTCTATTTACTTGGAATATATTTTTTCCAACCCTTCACTTTCATTCTGTGTGTGTCCTTAAATCTTAAGTGAATCTCTCATAGGCAGTGTACTGATGAGTCTTGGCTTTTTTTCTTTTTTAATCATTTAATCAATCTATTTTTTATTAGAGAATTTTGTCCATTTATATTTAAAATACGTATTGATAGGTATGTAATTATTACCATTTTGTCAATTATTATTTGGCTATTTTGAATTTTGCTCTATCCTTTTCTTCTTCTCTTTTTCTCTTTCCTGGTGATGTGATAACTTTCTTTAGTGTTATGCTAAGTTCATTTAGCACTATTTTTTCTATATCCCACTATAGGTTTTTGCTTTGTGGTTACCTTGAGGCTTACAACAGCCCTATATGTAACAGTCTATTTTTAGTTAATAGAAACTTAAGTTTGAACACATTCTACATTTCTACATTTTTACATTTATGTTGTTTTTTTAAACATTTATTTGTTTATTTCAGAGTGGGGAGGGCCAAGGGAAAAGGGAAAGAGACAGTCTTAAGCAGACTCTATGTTGAGCATGGAGCCTGATGCGAGGCTGGATTCCAGGACACTGAGACCCTGACCTGAGCCAAAACCAAGAGCTGGATGCTTAACCGACTGAGCCAGCTAGGCACCCCTTACATTTATGTTTTTCTTGTCAAATTTTATACCTTTTAGTTTATGTGTCCCTTAACTAATTATTGTAGTTATATTTAATTTTGCTACCTTTGTCTTTTAACCTTCATACTAGCTTTGTAAGGTAGTGGGAAAGCAGAGATTGTGCATGCCTGCCAGTATCGTCAAGGTAGAGGGAAAGTGCAAAAATGACACCCACCAGCACCTCTGTCCCCAGGGAGACTCTCAAAACACCCCTGCCATTCTGAAAGATCCTTTAAGGTTAGAAAATGAGTCTCCTTCACCTATAGTTCAGATGTTTTTCAAACTGCTGTTTTTATGCTGGGGCTGGGCCCTGGGATGTATGGAGTCTGTATGCAAGCGCTTTTAGAGAATATCTCAGTTCTGTATAGCTGTTTGGGTCTCCTGGATATAAGCTCCATTGGTTTTAAAGCCAGATGTTTTGGATGTTCATCTCTCCAGTGCAAGTCTTAAGGGTTGAGGTGCTTGATGTGGGGTATGAACCCTTTACCCTTCAGGGAGAAGCTCCTGGGTTTGTGAGATCCCTCCTAATTGTAGGTCACCATGCTAAGGGTGGGGTTTTTGGTGAGACCATATCTCAGCCTCTCCTACCCACCATGATGTGACCCTCTTATCGTTTCACGTCAGGGAGCTGTTCAGCTAGTTTTCAGCTCTTTTTCAGAGGAAATTTTTCCATATGTAGCAGTAGATTTGGTGTGTCCATGGGAGGAAGTGAGTTCAGGATTTTCCTAGCTTCTTGGCCCATCTACCTCCTCCATCTCACCTCATCTTGAGGTCAAAGGGGGCTTTCCTGAGTCAGTGACTTTTAAAGGTGAAATAGAAATTGATAGATTGTGTGTGTGTGTGTGTGTGTGTGCGCGTGCGCGCGTACATGAAGATGTGTGATACAAGAGAAAGTCTTGTATTTCATGCTGTGATTTTGATCTTGGGGAAATCATGCTAAAGAAGAGGTATTAATGAATGAAATGAATTGTATTATGAGCAACCTGAGTTTGTTCCAGACAGATGGAAATAAGAGAATAGATTTTGGATGAGGACATTGGATAAAGATCTTTGTGAGGCTCACCTGTGTCAGAGAATCTTTAGTTTGGGAAATGGAACAGGATTCTTGATTATGCTTCTCACTTCCCCTACATCTACATTTCTTACAATTTTACTTTAAGGTGGTGGTTCACAACCCTGACTACAGTTGGAATCATCATATTACTTTAAAGGATTGTTGATACTCAAGCTGTACTCCACAAAGATTCTGATTTGAGTTTTGGAGTCAGTATTTTTTAAAGGCACTCAACCGATTCTAATGTATAGCCAGGTTTGAGAACCACAGCCTTTAGACCTTTCTTAGCTAACATTAGGGTAATCTATCTGTTACAGAATCTTAATATCATTTAAATTGAGAATTTCTTACAGCAGCTATCTGGAATATAATAGAATAATAAATAAGTGCCCTGAGGATTCATCTAATTCAATTCCTACATTTTATAGATGAGACTGAAGGCTCATCTAGGGTGAAAAACGTAGTTTTGTTTCCTTTTGTTAAAACTTTAAATCATAGTCCACATATGAAAGTTAATATTGAGTAATTAAAACTCATTCTCAAAGAAAATAAGTCAGTAGCCACTATTAGACTGTGCTAAGTCAGTTAAGTTGATATCTGATTATATAAGTAAACTGTTATCACTTCCATTTAGAGATTCGAGAGCATTGAGTAAATTCTCTAAATTATGGAGCCAATAAGTAGTGGAGTCAGGATTCCATCCCAATTTTATGAGATTTGAAATCCATGATCTTTCTATGACTGCTTCCATGGGCTTATTTAATATCTCCTCATATACCTAACATTACCTATCAGTTAAATTAACTGATTCTTTCAACATTTCCTAAAGGGCTAATTTTGCAACTTTTTGATTATTTTAGTTGCTTAAAATCCCCATATCATTGTTATTATGTTAGCATAGAAGACTTAAAAGACTTATTCAGAAGTCTCAAAGTATTAAATGATTCTAAAATAGTTTATATCATATTTAAAAATGCAAAGGAATAATGATCCTTGTTTTAGAAAACTTCAGAATGTTCACTTAAAAAAATCTTTTGAGTCACTTTTTAAATTGTTATCCTGACCTTTAGTAAGTGTTAAACAAGTTTGTTCAAAACTTAATGAGGATGAGTTTTCATATGATAGTCATTTTAATTCAAAGTATTATGAAGGATTCAACAATTTTAGTATAAAATAGCAGAACTTGTTACATATGTATGGTTGATGACTAGCTCAGGCTAAATTTTGCACATCTATGGATTCTAAAATTGAATTTGGATTTCATCCAAATTTTTGTTTAAGTATCATAAGTAAAAGAGAATACATAGTCTAAAATGAACCATGGTTTGAATCTGCATTCTCTTCTCAGCCACCGTTTCTTTGTGAGTGGCTTCTACAAGCAATTTTAACTACTGGCTGTTAGGGAAGATGTAGAAATGGTGATAAAACAGAGCTGCGGATAGTACTGGCTACCTTACCTGTTTCATCTATTAAGTGTGTGAGATATAACAGAAAGCCTTAATTTTAAAGGATCATTATTTCAAGATACAGTAAATGAATTCAACTGAAAAAAGAATATTGATATCAATATTTGCTTAGAATTAAAACATCTAACCTAACCATCATTTCCCACTAAAATATGTGTTTCAATGTCTGAGTAACTTCAACCACTACTATTCCTGACTTGTTTTTAATCATTTTTAGAGGTTTTTAGCAGTTTTTATAAATTCATATATACATATAACCCTTTCAGATTTTTTTCCCATTAATCAGTCCTGCATAGTGGCAGGCTGAGGGGCCATCCTAGGAAATATGGATGTCTCATTGGGCATATCCATCAAATACGGAAACAATAAAATGCTTAGCTTATAATACAGCAAAAGGACTATATCTTATCTCTTGAAGGTGAATCTATCAGAATCACCTGACTTATAACTTATTTTATGAAAAAAACCCACAGATTATTTTTATTCCCTCTAACAGCAGAATATTGCTCTTAGAGATATAAAAGCATCAAGGAATTTACTCTGCTTGAGAAAATGAGAGTGCCATAAATGAAGGAAAAACTATCAGACAAGTGTGCTAAATTTTATGTATAGCATTTGTTTTTTGTTTTTTCTGATCATTGCTTTTCAAATGTGATCCTTGAACCACCAGCATCAGTGTCATCTGGAAATTTGTTAGAAATGCATTTTTAGGCCCTACCCAGACCTACTAAATCAGAATTTCTTGGGGTTAGACCAAGAAACAGGATCACCAGGTGACTCTGAAACACACTAAAATTTGATAACTGTAGACCTTCACTTTTAAAGTTCTATCATTTTGATTATGTGAACTTATTTTATTTTATTTAGTCTGAAATTCATGGAGACTTGCTGTGTTTTTTTTTCTAGTTTTATTGAGATATAATTGATATATAACACTATGTAAGTTTAGGGTGCACAGCATGATTTTACCTACATATATCATGAATTTATTGTCAGGATTATCATCGCATACAGATACCAAAAAGAAAAATTAAAAGAAAAAAAAAAAAGAATTTCACTTGTGATAGAACTCATAGGATTTATGCTTTTAAAAACTATGATATATACCACACAGCAATGTTAACCATAGCCATCATGTTATACATTACATTCCTAGTACTTATTTATCATATAACTGGAAATATATACCTTTTGGCCACCTCCTTTCAATTCCCCCTTCCCTAACTCCCCCTGGGTAACCACAAGTCTGATCTCTATTTTATGAGCTTGTTGTCTTATTTTGTTTTTTAGATTATTTTTTCTTTGTCTGACTTAATTAATTATGTCTTTCTCTGACTTATTTAACTTAGCATAATGCTTCCAAGGTCCATTCATTCATGTTGTTACATATGGCAAGATTCCCTCTTTTTTTGTGGCCAAATAATATTTCTCTCTATCTCTATCTATATCTGTCTATATCTATATATAAATATATGTATAGATATATGTCACAACTTCTTTAACCATTCATTTGTGCTTTTGTGTTTGAACACTTAAGTTGTTTCCATGTCTTGGCTATTGTAAATAATGCTTCTATGAGGATGGAGGTAGAGACATCTCTTCAACATAGTGTTTTCATCCCCTTCAGATATATTCCCAGAAGCGGAACTGCTGGATTTTATGGTAGTTTTATTTTGAATTTTTTGAGGATCCTCTATATTGTCTTCCCTAGTGGCTTCACCAATTTACATTCCTCCCAATAGTGCACAAGGGTTCCCTTTTCCCCACATTCTTGCCAACATTTTTTATGTCTTGTCTTTTTGATGCTACTCATTCAGGTGTGAGGTGGTATCTAATTGTGGTTTTGATTTGCATTTTCCTAATGATTAGTGATATTGAGCATTTTTTCATTGTATCCGTTGGCATTGCTATGTGTTTTTAGGCATCTTAGAACATGTATATACTTTATATTTCATCCCTTTTCATCCTCTTCACTATGTTTCTGAGAATTGGGAAAAAAAATAACCTCAGATAATCAATCACTAGTGGATTTAACTAAATTTACTCTTCATTTAAAGATTTTATTTATTTTATTTGACAGAGAGAGAGAGACAGTGAGAGAGGGAACACAAGCAGGGGAAGTGGGAGAGGAAGAAGCAGGCTTCCTGCTGAGCAGGGAGCCCGATGCGGGGCTCGATCCCAGGACCCTGGGATCATGACCTGAGCCGAAGGCAGACACTTAACCGACTGAGCCACCCAGGCGCCCCTACTCTTCATTTAAAAAACATCTATATAATTCTGAAAGAAAAACATCCCCTGGGAAATAGGGTAAAAATAAGAAAAAAATCTGGGCTTTTCAATATGGACCTCCTGATTCACTTGACTCCCTTAGTTATGTCTGTAGAAGTGTTCCTCATAATCAACAGGTACATAACCATAAAATTTATTTATATTAAATATAGAATGTAGTTTTTATTCTCATAGTATCATAAGACACTAGATCCAGGTTTTTAAAAAACTGAATATTTGGGATAAAAGATATTGTTAGATGTAGTAAACAGGAGGATTGTGGATATGATGGAATTCTCACCGTACTTCAAAAGATGGTAAGAATTTGTACAAGTGAGGATAGGAGGACATTCCTAGTAAAGGGCATAGGAATAAAGTTATGAAAGCAGCAAATCAATGCTACGATTCTTGACTGTGGCTTTTGGGGATTATTTATACTTCTCTGGAAGTTTAGTGTGTTTTTTGTTTTTTTTTTAGTATCCATCTTCTGAGTAAAGGCTTTTTCCCTTAGTTTCACACTGTATGTCCACCAGTTATACAGTGTCTGGCACAGTGTAGGTACCTAATAAATAGTTTATGATATGTAATGAAGATTAAGTTGTCATTTGGAACTAGCTTGAGTAGGACATTGATGTCCAGCTATCAGCAAAAGAGTTTAGATAGTATTCTACAGGCTTTATCAGTGAAATGATTAAAATGATATTGTGGGAACACAGAAATAACAGGAAGGAAGATTAGAACAGAAAAGAGAGAAGGAGAGACCAAGAAATCACACAGGAGACTTGCAATTAACAAAGTTTTATGGGCTGGGAAAGGTCTAGGGGCAAAAGATGTCATTCATCTCTGTAATATTTCTTAAATCACCAAAATATTACATCAATTATATTTAAAAAGCATATCTGTTTTCATGAAACAGTGCCAGCTTCTTCATTTTCCGCATTTTAAAAAAAGTCACTTAGGGGCGCCTGGGTGGCTCGGTCGGTTAAGCGGCTGCCTTTGGCTCGGGTCATGATCCCAGGGTCCTGGGATCGAGCCCCACGTCGCGCTCCCTGCTCAGTGGAGAGTCTGCTTCTCCCTCTCCCTCTGCCTGCCTCTCTGCCTACTTGTGCTCTCTATCTATCTGTCAAATAAATAAATAAAATCTTTAAAAAAAAAAAAGTCACTTAAACTTTAGTTTATGTGGTTGATCATATACCCTTGATGTAAATTCATTATATGTCCTCACTACTAGCCAGAGTGGAGGAACAAATTAGGGAACAGTGAGAATAATGATTGAACATCCAAGGAGACATGAAGACTGAAGGAGAAAGTTATAGTAAAAACTTTTTCCATACATGAAGAGAAGATGCAAGTTTACATATATTTTCAAATGGAAAGATTGGCATAAAAATGATAATGTCTTAGAATCAGTGGTAAACCTTGCCATGATTTGAAGAAGTATATATTGTTTTGTTTATATTCTAAATGAGGAAAATGTAAGACCTAGATCAGGGATTTTAATTTTTTTAAGCAGCAAAACACACACACACACACACACACACACACACACACACACACGTAATCTTTTTTTTTTTCTAAAATGGAATCTTAATTGGAATCTTATTACTGAAGTGTACAAATCAAATAAATCCAGAAGTTACCTGATTGAAGAGGAGATGTAGTGAAGCAACACTGAGCCTCTGACTGCTGACCTCAAACTGTCCCCTCAACTTCCTGAGACATTTCATGTGTATAGGGTTCCTGGAAAGCCTGTGTTTTCATATTAAGGATATACATAGATTATTCTATCTACACTACACCAACAAAACAGAAGTCTAATATGAGGGATAAAAGGGTGTTAAAATTTACTTTGTCATACATGTTTTCTAGTCACTCCATATTTTTTAAAATTTTTATTGTTATGTTAATCACCATACATTACATCATTAGTTTTAGATGTAGTGTTCCATGATTCATTGTTTGCGTATAACACCCAGTGCTCCATGCAGAACGTGCCCTCTTTAATACCCATCACCAGGCTAACCCATCCCCCCACCCCTCTCCCCTCTAGAACCCACAGTTTGTTTCTCAGAGTCCATCGTCTCTCATGGTTCGTCTCCCCTTCCAATTCCCGCCCCCATTCTTCCCCTCCTGCTATCTTCTTCTTCTTCTTCTTTTTTTTTTTTTAACATATTTTGGTGAGCGCTGTGAACTGTGCAAGACTGTTGAATCACAGATCTGTACCTCTAGTCACTCCATATTCGTGCCTAGGGTCTACAAGGTGATCAAAGTGCCTCTTTAAAGTACTTCTAAGGCACTTTACCTGAGTACTGGTTGCCAGAATTTCCTTGGAGAGGCATGTAGATTTCATTTAACTCCACTATGTAGGTGATTCTTTGAAGATGGGGCTAAGATACACAGAGTACAGAAATAACACCAAAGACTGTGTATTAGTTTAATCAGGAGGATAGTCCTACTGTAGGGATGGAATCTATGGTACAGTGTGAGGAAGAATATGAACTTGCTTCTCCACAGCAGTTTTAGCATTCTTCACTTGCACATCCACCATGGAACCCAGAGCTGGGCATGGTGGAGGCACTCAACGGACAGCTTGGAGTTTAATTAGATATCATATATCACTTTCTTGTGCATTACAAATGTATAGCTCTTTTTATTCCCTGATACAATATGTGTAAATATACTAATTTTTTTTAATTTAAATTTGTAGTTTACAAAAAGGACTTCATGTATATAAAATTAATGTTACTCCTCTCAATTTTAAAAATGTGGGAACATACAAGTATATTTCACCTTTAATAATATGTGGATTCCTAAAACTTTGGAGAATCAAAGTTTTATAAATCACATTAATTTAAGTAATGTCCGTTTTGGAAAAGTTAGTAAAAATTCGTGCCTGGGTGTAATTGGGTGGGAAACATACGGTGGAATACACATTATCCTACAAGTCCTGTATATGTTCACTTTTAGGATGTTATTTTAAATAATCTTATATAACATCCATTCCTGCATTTTATTATGGCTGAAAGAGAAAAAAAATCTAATAAAGCCATTAAAATAATCTGTGTTTATATTTGTTGTACAAAAATGGCCGTTTGCTGTGTATATGCTGAGACTAGCTTAAATGAAAGTTCTTGTCAAGGTTTGTCCTCAAAGTTTGTTTTAATGTGCTATGTATAAGAAATACAGACTTTTTGAGGCAGAATTTCTAGAAATCTGTCTTACAAAATTTGGCTACAAAAGATTGCTAGGGGGCACCTGGGTGGCTCAGTCATTAAGCGTCTGCCTTCAGTTCGGGTCATGATCCCAGGGTCCTGGGATCGAGTCCCGCATCGGGCTCCCTGCTCCGCGGGAAGCCTGCTTCTCCCTCTCCCTCTCCCCCTGCTTGTGTTCCCTCTCTCGCTGTGTCTCTCTCTGTCAAATAAATAAATAAAATCTTTAAAAAAAAAAATGATAGGATAACTTACTTGAATTTCAGTCATTTAGATAAATGACAATAACCTGCAAATTGACTCAATCAAACTTCCTACTGGAGTGTACTTGCAGTTGTGGGCACTCATTAGACACAGGACGCATCCCCACACAAAATTTGGCTCAGGCGTCACGACTGGTGGCACACAAAACCCGGAAGGTATAACAAGATTTATTACTTGCATGTTGAGGTTTGGGGTTTTCCCTGTGTTTAAGGGAGTGAGGTCAGCGTGAAGGTTACTGCACTTGTAGGCCAGGGTGTGTGTGATTAAAGAAGCGAGCCCCTAGGCCTTTTATTCCTGCTTGTTTAGATTGGAGAAGAAGTGGGCCAGAGAGTTGGGAGGCTGCAAGCTTCTAGCCGTAAAACATCAAAAGGTGTTAGTTAGACTCTGTTTTACACTTTCTTTGCACCTTTTAAAAATGAATAAAGCTGAAACTTATTTCTACTGAAGTTCTTGGAATTGAAATTTTCTGAAATTGGTTCTGATTTTTCATTCTGGAAAGATAAACAAGATCTCAGAAAAAGTGAGTGGAGATCTATACGTAATTATAGCAGAGGCAAATTATGAGCATGGAGATGATATTAAGCAAACTCAAATAGCAGCACCTGTATTTTAGAACCAGGGGATTTTAGCTCCCCATTATTATTATATAAGCTAGCATGCATTGAACATTCTGTATCAGACACTCAGCTAATCAGCTTATATGATTATCTCATTCAAGCTTACAACAACCTCATATGTTAGGTCCTATGATTATTCCCAATCTACAATTGAGGAAAATTGTGCTTAGAGAAATAAAGGGATTTCTTTAAAGTGCTCGGCCAGTGAGTGGTACAGAGAGCTCAGGCTGACCTCAGAGGAGGGCTATTAATCACTGTCATTTTCTGCCTTTTGAAATTGTGAACTTTTTTGGAAGATTACCTTAGAAAAAAATGTGAGAAACGTAGATTTACGATAAAGGTATCAGTATGCTAACCTTTGCTATTTTTTTTAAGTATACATGTCAGTGATGAAGGTTGTAATCAAATTAATTTGCTATAAAAAAAAAAAAAACTATCGGGGCGCCTGGGTGGCTCAGTCGGTTGAGCGTCTGCCTTCGGCTCAGGTCATGATCCCAGGGTCCTGGGATCGAGCCCCGCATCGGGCTAGCTCCTTGGCGGGAAGCCTGCTTCTCCCTCTCCCACTCCCCCTGCTTGTGTTCCCTCTTTCTCTGTGTCTCTCTCTGTCAAATAAATAAATAAAATCTTAAAAAAAAAAAAAACTATCTAGTAGAATAAACTGTGGAAAATGCATTGCTTTAAATCTCTGGGGCTTGTGCCAAAATCCAATTTTGAAATAAAAGAAATATTTGTATTTTATACTGGCCAGTGTGTTTATAATTCAATGTGGTGGTGCTGTTGCTTTTTAAGATTTAAATAAATTACTCCAAGAGGTCAAGTTTAAATTTAAGAGTGACACTTCATGAGATATTAAACTCTGGTTCAGTTATAAAAGGAATAGGAACACAGTGAAACTAAGGCCATTGAATGGCACCAGGTTGATGGGTGGCCCTCTGGTACTTCCTTTCCATTTCTGTTCTTCCTCTTTGCCCATCTTTTAGATGTGCCATGCTGAGAGAATCAAGGGCTATAGAATTTGAAACTCTTTATTCTACTATATCCTATTTGTATCTTCTTACATTATATTTAGATTCTGATTGGACTGAACTTGGTATAACTTGTGCACTCAAAGAAGAGTAGAGATAGACCTGGTGATCTGGCCAACTGTAACTTATGCAGTTCCCACCCCCAACTCTGAAAGGATAAAGCCTACTATTTAAAACCATGGGAATAATTTACTTTCTAGGCTTATGCCAGATGCAATATATGTGCGTTTTAATCAATTCAGTAGGTATGCGATATACAAGAGTGAATTTTATAGGCTTAAAATTCATACCTTTAACTACTACAACTTTCTATATTAGATTATAGAAGTACCTAGGGGCTAACACAATGAATGTGTCTGAAGATTTGTTGCTCAAATGAACTTTTTACAATAATTTTAATGACTTTGTCTTGATTTACCAAGATACTATGCATACTGAGATCTGATCATTTCTCAAATGACTGGAATTAGTTATCATTTTCACCTACATTCTCTTTTAATGAGAAAATTAGCTACTCTTTTCTTGCCTTGTCCTTGGGGGTGAGTGAAAGAGGCATCAAAGAAAGGAAGGAAAGTGCAGGATTGTGCATTTGTGCATTTGTGTCATGTAGTAGTTAATGAGCTGAACCCATGGCATTTCCCCAGGAAAATTAAATATGCAAATGAAAGCAATGGCTAAATTAAGGCCTTTCCATGTGTTTAATGTGAGATCCTCTGTAGAAATTATTTTTTAATTACTTTTTTTGTTATATTTATTTTTCACAATTTTATTCATCCAGATGCCATTGCTGCAAATCATTATTCAATAGTTTGGGCATCCCCAACAAGCCTGTGCTAAGCATTGCTGTAGGGTCAGAAAGATCCAATTGAAAGGGGCAAGATAACTGGAAATTTGTTAAATGTTGGTGAAGGAACTCAGCTCTTCAGCAATGAGAGACACATGAGTCATTTATTCAAAAGTAACCCAAATTACAGTGGCCCCAAAACCCATGTGCCATATTAGTTTTGAGGTTCTCTTCTGTCATTATAATATCCTTTAGGGATCTTCTCTACTTGGGCTATTGCAAATATTCCTAAGTTATATTGTACTTCTGGCTCTAACATTTCCTAACTCCAGATTACATCTCTCTTATTTGTTAAAGGGATGCTTTTAATGCTTCGATACTAATCATCTCCTCAATTCTGGGACAACTAACCTTGACCTTGGTGCTAGCAGATGTTACTACCTTTATGTGATGTTGAAGAAGAGGGAGGGGATGCTGCCCTCCTTTTTGGCAATATGTCCCAATAATGGAATAGAATCTTACCTTAATTCTCGCGAAATGATAATAAGCATAGCACTATTTATTATCAACACCAACTATAATACCATTTAAGGAATACTTAATATGTGCAGGCAAGATGATTTAATCTTCAAATAAACCTACAAGTACATTAATTCTTTTTTTTTTTTTTTTTTTTTTTTACCAAGGACAAAAAGAAGTTTCAAAGAAGTTTCAAAAATTGCCTAAAGATTTTTGCTTGAAAATAATATATTTCAGATACAGGTCCACTTCTACTCCATATGGTATCTTTGCACAAATAAGAAAAAAGGAAAAGAACTCCCTCTACTCAAGGTACTCTCATCTTTCAAAAAATTAGCAGAATATGAATATATATTTCAAAAGAAAAACATACTTCTATGTCACTGCCACCTGCAGGATAGTTGTGTTGTAATGTATACATTTATGATGGCTACAACATAAGTGATGTCTCCTTAGATGTACTGCCCTTGTAAAATCAAGAATTCTTCACAAACACACATGGCAGCACTTTTAGAATTTGAAAACAAGTGTTTGAGTTTAAAGCCTTTCTGCTTAACTGTGCCATAAACTCAGAAGTATCTAAGCAAGACATAGTCACATTGTATATATAAGTTATGTAGGTAAACTGTTAATAGTTTCTGTCCCCATCCCTGGTCACTACAATCACTCATGACTTCCAGTCCACCCTGACTACTCTTGAGGGCGTATTTACATTGTTGCTATCTAGCTCCTGAACATCATGAGGACAAAAGGAATTTTAGAAAGAGAGATGACAAAGTTAATGGAGTTACGGCAAAATGTAAATCTGGCTTCTAAGTTATTTGAAAATCTTTAAATGAAAGACCTTTTCTTTTTCCAAAACTCAGCAAAAATAGGGGAAAATAAAAAGAAAATCAAATTCCGTTCTTTCTTAAGCTACTGGCCACTCCTAACTATGACCACAGTGCTTGATGACAGAAAGGGTGTGACTGTAAACATAATATTCAGTGCGTTGGTATCTGTTTTGAATTGTCTGTGCTTCTGCCACAACCATACTAGTTAACTAACTTGAATATCAATTTAGGTCATACTAGTGCAAACCAGATTCTTTTTATAATTTTTTTAAGATTTATTTATTTATTTGAGAGAGAGCGAATGAGCTGGGGGGAGGGGCAGAGGGAGAAGCAGGCTCCCTGCTGAGCAGGGAGCCCAACGCCCAATGAGGGCAGGGGGGCCTCCATCCCAAGACCCTGGGATCATGACCGGAGCCGAAAGGCAGACACTTAACCAACTGAGCCACCCAGGTGCCCCCAGATTCTCTTTTTTAACTGAAAGAATATAAGTGGACTGATGGTCACAGGAAACTATTTGGAGAATATGTTTTTGAGATCCTATATTTAGCAACAACCTTCTGTTGCCATAGCACCACTTATGGAAGACAACCACCACCAAACAATTCAGTCATGTGTTAACTATGACCATTGTCCTCAGTGGGGATTCCTAGCACATCAATCCATTTTCATTTCCTCCAACTCTATATGCAAAGGTTATTAATATACATTTCAAAATGCATTCTGTGTGAAATGATCAAATCTTTTTTAAATTTTATTTTATTACGTTATGTTAATCACCATACATCATTAGTTTTTGATGTAGTGTTCCATGATTCATTGTTTGTGTATAACACCCAGTCCTCCATTCAATACGTGCCGTCCTTAATACCCATCACCAGGCTAACCCATCCCCCCACCCCCCTCCCCTCTAGAACCCTCAGTTTGTTTCTCAGAGTCCATAGTCTCTCATGGTTAATCTCCCCCTCCGATTTCCCCCCTCTTCATTTTTCCCTTCCTACTATCTTCTTTTTTTTTTTTTTTAACATATAATGTATTATTTGTTTCAGAGGTACAGGTCTATGATTCAACAGTCTTACACAATTCACAGTGCCCACCATAGCACATACCCTCCCCAATGTCTATCACCCAGCCACCCCATCCCTCCCACCCCCCACTTCAGCAACCCTCAGTTTGTTTTCTGAGATTAAGAATTCCTCATATCAGTGAGGTCATATGATACATGTCTTTCTCTGATTGACATATTTCACTCAGCATAACACCCTCCAGTTCCATCCACGTCGTTGCAAATGGCAAGATTTCATTCCTTTTGATGGCTGCATAATATTCCATTGTGTGTGTGTGTGTGTGTGTGTGTGTGTGTGTGTGTGTGTGTATACATATACCACATCTTCTTTATCCATTCATCTGTTGAAGGGCATCTCGGCTCTTTCCACAGTTTGGCTATTGCGGACATTGCTGCTATGAACATTGGGGTGCATATGGCCCTTCTTTTCACTACATCTGTGTCTTTGGGGTAAATACCCAGTAGTGCAATTGCTGGGTCATAGGGTAGCTCTATTTTTAAATTTTTGAGGGACCTCCATACTGTTTTCCAAAGTGGCTGTACAAAGGCATTTCTTTTTTTTTTTTTTTTTTTTAAAGATTTATTTATTTATTTATTTGAGAGAGAGAGAATGAGAGAGCAAGCACATGAGAGGGGGGAGGGTCAGAGGAGAAGCAGACTCCCTGCCGAGCAGGGAGTCCGATGCAGGACTCGATCCAGGGACTCCAGGATCATGACCTGAGCCGAAGGCAGTCGCTTAACCAACTGAGCCACCCAGGCGCCCGCTGTACAAAGGCATTTCTAATGCATCAGAATTTTTGGGTTGAACTTCAGTCAGGTTAAACATTAATTTGTATTTATCTGCTTTTTTTTCTTACCTCTAATATGCCACATCTAATAGTTTGTCACTATAAAATTCCCAATCCCTACTATTATATTAAAGCAGTTTTCTTATTGGATTGGGGGAAAAAAAAGTATTAACAGCATTCACTTCTTAATATTTAAAATCTCATATACACTCCATGGTGTGATAATATGAAATCAGGGGATCTATAAACTGATGAAGCAAACTGGAACACTGGTTCTACAGCTGTAGTTGGTCTCAAAGGGCACTTTAAAACTCTCATATATGTCATAATTTCTTAGTGATGCATTCTCTTGTTATATTATGGGTACATCATCTGAAAAAGGTAAGTTCTCTGAATATCAGAATTGTAAATTAAAGGAAAACATCTGCACACAAATTGTGCCAATCATCAGAGCATTGCGGAGAAAAGACAATTTTCCAAGGGGCTTGCTCATCAAATCTTCCTGAGTGTATTTGACAGTGACATCAGGCATTTTTCATTTCTACTGGATTGAAACAGAATACTGATGGATAACATTTCAATTGCTCACCCCACAGAAGAAAGACATTTATTATAAGTTAAGATAGGAAGACTTGAAAGAATTCTCACATGACATGTGATATTCTCTCAGTTTCTTAGCCATATATTAAAATTTTAAATAGCGAAATATTTCTGTTTAGAGAAAAAGAAATGTCAGGTTATATAGCAGCTTACTTCACTTATTGGCTTTTTTAAACAGGGACTCAAATGAAAATAGGAGGTAAGCCACTATTTATGTGAGTTGCAACACTGGTGGTATTTATAAAATGGAAAGCAAAATTATCATTTGAAATTATGTGTTACGAACATCACAAGAACAAAATGTAGTGTTGTCTCAAAAAATAATTATTTTCCCAACTGTTAAGAAAATAGAAATTACATGAAGAAAATAGTATAAAAAAAAACAATGTTTAGCAGTGCATTCTTCTGTTTTCAAAATCAAAACCATTCATTCCTGGTTCTATACTCAAGAGAAATGAAAACATATGTCTACACAAAATGTTGTATATAAATGTTCATAGCAGAACTATTCACAATAGCCAAAAAGTCAAAACAACTCAAATATCCATCAGAACATAACAAGTAAATAATATGTGGCATATCCATAAAATAGAATATTATTTGGCAATAAAACAAAATGAAGCATTCATACAGGCTACAACACTGGTGAACTTTGAAAACATTACACCAAGTGAAAGAAGTCAGTCACAAAAGACCACATATCCTGTGATTCCTTTTATATAAAATGTCCAGAATAGGCAAATATAGACAGAAAGTAAAATTAGTGGTTGCCGATGGCTGGGAAAAGTTTAGGGGGAAATGATGGGTGATGACTAAGAGGATGGCCTTCTTTTGGGGGATGAAAGTACCCTAAAATTGATTGTGGTGACAGTTGTATAACTGTGAATATAACAAAACATTGAATTGTACACTTTAAATGGGTGAATTGTATGGTATGTGAATTATATCTCAATAAAGCTGTTATAAGAAATGCCCAGACAACAGACTGGAGGCAAAATCACAAAACAATCAAAAACAAAAATACAACAAAGCAAAGAAGTATTCCATACCATAAGAAACATTAGTGTTTTATCAGTATTGGATAGTATTTGCTTATTAATTTATGAGACAGCACTTAGATGCTAATTATGAATATTGCTTCATTGTTGTTTTTGTGAAGTGCAGTGTTCTTAGAAGTATTATGTTCTCAGGTGTCATCAAGAGATTCTGATTTGCTCTTTATATTTCAATTACTCTAAAATCAACAGTAGATTAAATATACCATTTGCATAACTTTCCTTGTGTTAAATACTATTTGTAACCACTAAAAAATGCCAATGCAAACTTAAAAGACATTAATTTCCTTCTAAAAACATATATAAAATTTTAAAAATTACATTTAAAGTGAACTAAATACAGAAAATATTTAAAGAGTTGAAATGTAAGTGTAGATAAATATAGCTCGTATTGCTTCCCTTAGCTTTACCCATTAAAACATTAGGCTCCAGAATTTGAATAGCTTTAGGAAAAATCTTTAAATTATAAATTTCAGCTAATTTCTCATAGGATCATAAAATAGTCTACATTCTAGCAGTATATTTAAAAGCAGACTGCATCTAAGATAGGTTGAATATGCATTAAATACCATATTCTGATACTCAAAAATAATTCCATTTAGAGTAAATTGTCATTACTGAGACTGAAATGTTTCCCAAGGAGTTGAAGATCAAATAATACATCTGGTATGGAAGTCAGGTTCTTATTTTGGTTTTTGTATGGCAGTTCTGCATTTTACATCTTATTCAAATTAGGTTTTTTCAATATCTTGCACAGCCTTCTCTGACAGATAAAAATTGCTTTGTAAAATTATAGGAAACAAAAAATATATACAACAAGGCTCATTTAGTTTGCTTTCAAACTCTTTAAAATCCAATTCGAATTTGTGTTTCCTTGACTTGAGACTCATATCCTCAACCTGAAATCCATTGCTTTATCATCTTCTATTTTTAAAAGTATGATGTAATAGGAGCACTGGATCAACATAATACATTTTTATTTCCAAACAAAGTGTTGTAAACATTTTTTAAAAGGTTTTTTAAAAAACTACAATAAGCCTCATGGATAATTTGATTAAGGAAGATAAATTTAAAACATTTCCAAAGGTATAGGTAATTACAAAACTCTTCATGGATTTATGTATGTTGCCAGACACTTATCATTATTTAGAACATATATATGCATGCACACATTTACACACATAGCAACATAAATATTACTTATATAAATATATTTATTTATATAATTAAATTACATAAATATAATTTCTATCATATTATCAGCAAAGTATTTAGCATAAATAACATGTACTTCCTCCTCTGAAAAAGTTTATATTTAGTCTTTATTCCATATTTTACTTATTCTGTCTTTTAATTCTATCACACTGCATATTTGGTTCTAGATGGCAAATTTAATGTTCACTTATATCAAATTAATCAAAATATTAAAGCAGCTTTTTATTTTTAAAAGATTATTTTTAAGAATTTAAATTTTACAGAACAAATTGAATTTAATATATTCAGAAGGTTTCTATAGAGATTGTAAGATACTTTTTTGAAACACAAAAAATAAAAAATGAGAACAGTTTATTCTCAGTGGGTTAAAAAAAATTGTAACCTCCTTTAAGAAGTTTTGGTTAATAAGACACTATGTATTGAACTTCCTGCAAGGCAAACTTTTTTCCATTTTGGTAAAAGCTGGTTTAAGTTGGGTTTCCATCCCTGACAGTTGAGCAGGTGGCGTTTCGCTATCAATAGAAGTTAAGAGAACTGTTCAGCACGTGGTTGTCTAGGGTTCCTGCCATGTGAGGACATAGATGGTCCTTAACTTACTATGGTTTGACTTACAATTTTTTTTGAATTTTGATTGTTGAGAGTGATACACACTTAGTAGAAACTGTTCTTCAAATTTTGAACTTTGGTCTTTTCCCAGCAATCTGTGGTATGATACTTTCTTGTGATGCTGGGTAGGGGCAGTGAGCCTCAGCTCCCAGTCAGCCCCCTGATCACCAGGGCAAACAATGATACACTTACAGCCACTCTGTACCCATATAACCATTCTGTTTCATTTTCAGTGCAGTATTTAGTAAATTACATGAGATATTTAACATTTTATTATAAAATAGTCTTTGTGTTAATTGATCTTGCCCAACTATAGGCTAACGTAAGTGTTCTGAACACATTTAAGATAGGCTAGGCTAAGCATTTCAACTTAGGATATTTTCAACTTTTGATGGGTTTATTGGGCTGTAACCCCATCATAAGTCAGAGAAGATCTGCACTAGGGAGAGGATTTGAAAACAGGAAGGAGACAGATTGGGAGAAACAAGTGAAGTGTTTTAGGTAAACTGAAGAAAGGTACTGGATTGGAGAATAAAAGTGTGATCTATCTGCAGTATGTGTAAAGGAAGAGTAGAGTTGGATAAAAAAATACTTGGTAACATATTGTGACCAGCCTTGAATGTTGGAGTAAGAAACATTTAAGAGTTTTTGAGCTAGAACGAATAGTATTTCCTGACACCATATTTTTGAATCCCTATAAAAATAATATTGGTTCATATTTGCAAATTTAGAAAATTTTAAATGTGTAAAGGAGTAAATGCTACCACTTCAGGAATAATTACTATTACTAGTTTAGTATATTTTCTGACAGATTTATATATATATATATATATATATATATATATATATATATATA